>NC_045543.1:80135284-80452049 GCF_009769535.1 Thamnophis elegans | reverse complement strand
TGCCCCTCTTGATAAATGTGTAATTAATGTTTTATTTGAGTTAATATTGCCTACATTTTTAAAAATGGTTTTGAACATCATACTGCCTGGTCCTTAAAATCTAGTAAATAGAAGCAAATTATAATTATCCTTCAGTCAATGATAATCAGTAAAATTTAGAGTGATTGGGTCAGCCAAGAAAAAAGCTATATATTATTCTCTATGATATAATCCCTTCTTCTTTGTGTTTATAGGATGGTAATAATAGAAGCCAAATATTGCAGCAGGAAATGTAATAGTAATTGTAGTTCTTAGTTCTTAATGCTTATCCACAAAGTATAAATGGTTAACTATATGAGCACACTATTAATATTTAAACTCAATCAGTTTCCTTAAAACAATCTGCAATGTTTCACCCTGACATTAATAATTTATTACCTAACTATTCTAATTTGGTAGATATTCACTACCTGTTGGCCTGCTTTCTGTAAGCATGAGTTATACAATGATTTGAGTTATTCCGCTGTTCTCTCTCCCAGGCACATAAAGGATGAGAGAGGGAGATGAGTGAGACAGGTGAAATCAACACAGATTGATTAGACAAAAGAATCAAGTCAACATTGAAATGCAACAAAGGTGTTTTAATGAAAACCATGGTCAAAGTTGAGAGTCAAGAAATCCAAGAGTAAGAATTATTAACGCACAGCTCAATGTGGGCAATTGCAATTATTTGCAAAGGCATTCGTTTCTTTTTTGACAACTGTTTCTGAATTGGCTCCCAGGACTCAGCCAGCATTCATCTGTAGACTGGTGGAACTCTCAAGGACCCTGGTTGTATAAACAGCATTCCTGTATCATTCAATTACCGGTAGCCACTTTTTTCTGTCACATTCCAAGACATCTTAGACATCAGAACCTAAGTGTTGATTCAAGATTGTGTTTCACAAAGTCCCTAAATGTGGAAAGGGCAGGTAAGATCAAGTTTCTATCCAGTGGTAGGACTGAAATCTTGTGGAAGTTCTGTGGGCTCAGTTACTGTGGTTTCTACCATCACTTCTTCCGCTTCTGGTCTTAAACTGGCAACAACATACAGTAGTTTCCCAGATAATTTTCCTTGAAAATAGGGATATGTAGTGTTCTAAGAATCTAATAAAGGAGGCAAACAGTTTCAGTCTAAACTGATCATTTTAACAAATCTTAAATGTAGGGACATTTTCAACTGCAACGTCTCAGTTCCTTGTAAACCCTTAACTTAGTTCAGATTGTGGTTAATAATAAAGCCACATAAGAGGTGATTTGAATATTTGTGTTGGGGGATTTTTAAAGATAATCAAATAAAATATACCCCTACTTCCCATGGTTTTTCACATTTCTCTTTTTCCCACTACACAAAAAAAAGGGGGGGGGGACAGGAAAGATAAATAGTGTCACACTATTTATCACAATTATGGCTTTGAAGGCATTCTGGTAAAAGTAGCTAGCATGCTGATCTTCATTTTCTCATAGTTGTAAGAGGCCGAAACATCTTGCACCTGCACAGGCAACATGTCACATAGGCTGCAAATCATTGTCTGATGACATCCACGTTAACATTTATTTAATAAGATATCTGTGTACAGAGCAGCTGAGTTTGGAAAGTAAATGCTTGGAGGTCTGATTCCATTTCTCACAAAGTCCTTTAGATTTTCACAACCTGCCCTGCCTTCTGCTTTTGATCAAGCAGCTGGATAATCCTGGCTGCCATCTCTTATCTTCTATGCCTTGCTTTGATGCCTCACTGGAATCCTCCCGCTAACCTTGAGAGATATAGGACTGTCATAAGCTGCCCTAGCCTTCTGATATTCAAAAGGTCAATGTGATGCAACTTGCTGCCTATATAGCTTATATGCATGTATCTAGAGGTTTCAGCTTTTCCTTCCTTCCTTCTTTTTCAAATACCGTATATACTCGAGTATAGGCCGACCCGAATATAAGCCGAGGCACCTAATTTTACCACAAAAAACTGGAAAAGTTATTGACTCGAGTATAAGCCTAGGGTGGGAAATGCAGCAGCTACCGGTAATGATGTCCCGTGCAGCCGCGGGAGGGATGTCCCGCCTCCTATGACACACGGCACAGTGATTCCTATCATTGGATCACTGTACCAGAGGAGGTGGGACATCGCTATGTGGCTGCTTGCCATAACAAGGAGGAGGTGGGACATCGTTGCAGAGCAGCAGGAGGGGGAGGAAGGGGAATCGTAAGACAGCCCTGCATTACATTAGAACGTGAGGAGGGGGGATGGTGCGATGCGCGCTGCGTGGCAAACTGACACAGAGAGAGGGGAAACTCACAGGGGCGCCGGGCCATTCACGAGCGTCACCCAGTGGCATGGCCCCGCCCCTTTTTCTCCTCCATTTCGGGCAAATTTTTCACTGACTCGAGTATAAGCCGAGGTGGCTTTTTTCAGCCCAAAAAGTGGGCTGAAAAACTTGGCTTATACTTGAGTATATACGGTAGATGATTTTCACTAAAGGCAAAATAAGTTCTTTTAAAAAAAAATCTGAAAGGCAAACATTTAGTACAGTAGTTAATGGAAATCAGTTGTAGAGGTGTTCAGATGATGGAAGAAAGCTGCCTTTAAAAAAAAAAGAAATTTAAAGACGATGTAAGACTCCCGGCAGACCACACAAGGCCACTCGTGCTACAAATGAGTTTCTGCCAGGATCTATAGAAAACGTCAAGTTGGATTCTAAGGAGAAGTTATTCCCTTATGCACAATCTAGTGATATAGATGAATGCTAAAATAACTGTACAGAGAATTGTTAAACAAAAACTTCAGTACAGCACAATAAACCAAAGATCAGATGGAAGACTATAGTCATGTTACTTGACTTTTCAAAGGTAGTATTTTATCAAAGGAACTCTTCTTTTAGTTATTCCTCAACTTTTCTCTTGTAATAAATTGAGAGGCTTCTAACCTCAGATTTTTCTCTCAGCTTCAATCTACAGCATCTGTCTTTATTTAAAAGAATTCCACATGTTCTTAGCAAAGAGCTTGGATTCAAAGACATTTGACACTTTGTATGATGTAAAACAGGGGTCACCAACCTTTTGGACCTCAGGGACCCCTAAATTCATAATTTTAAATCCTGTGGACCACTAATATAATCTGCCTAATGACCAGATGGGTGGGCGTGGTTAGGTGGTCATGTGACTGGGTGGACGTGGCCAATTCAATGTAACTTATGCTGATGGGCACCTTGCCAACCTCTACTTGCCCTTCCCCTCCCAGCCTGCCCAGGCTCCTTAGGGCCCCAACAGAAAGCAGTTGTTGGAACTAAACAGCCACCACGAGAAAGAGTTGGCAAAACAGCTGCTCAGTTCAAATTAGATCTGACTGAGAAAGAGTCTCAGCAGAAGCACCTCTCTGAGGATTCGAGCATAGGCTTTCCAAGCAGAGGGATGACCTGCGGGAGTGCAAGGTCAGGTACCGGGGCCTGGAGGCTCAGCGGGCTGAGATGGTCAGCCAGTTCCAGGCCATGATACAATCCCATTGGAACAAGGCCCTCCGGCTCTTCGTCGCCAGCGGCGCTTCCCTCCAGCTTTCGCCCAAAGCCCAACACCAGGAGGCTGAAGCAGGCCACAAGTCGGAATTTCTGCCCCTCTCTGCTCCGCACAAAAAGATACTGAAGGGGGAGACTTTCTGCATCAACACAAATGTTCATTGCACATATCCGTCCCAGGGGCCATAGTTTGAGGACCCCTGATTTAGTGGAATATAAAAAAAGCAAATAATTTTTCTGCAGACCACCAAAGTTTTCTCACGGTGACCACTGATCTAAAGTCATGCCTCAGCCAGAATAAATATTGATCTAGGATGGGGTTGACAAGTATCCAATTTTTCCCTTCGTGTTACCCCAAAATTGGAAGAGTAATGAAGACATATTAGAGATAAATATATTTAAAGTGGCCTGTGTAATTTTATCCTAATACCATATACATTTTAAACATTTGATTCTCTTGAGCTGCTGCTGCTATTTTGCTAGAGCAGTAGAATGGACTTCTTTAGCTGATTAGAGGATCTCTCTTCGGCAATGTTGCATAAAATACAGGAACCAAAAATATTGGGAAAAATGACCAACCAGAACTTTCCTAAAATAAAACTAAAGGTTCTGACCAATGGCTAAACTTTCCCTTGAGTTATCTGTTAAAACGTGCCTCTTATCTAGCACACTCTATGATAGAGACTAATTGCTCAATGGACTTCTGTGTCCTTAATCGCTTAATTTATCCAGTTCTACCAAATGCGGTTCGCTGAAGGCATTTCCTTGTCTTTTCTTCCTATGAACCTTAAGAGCAACTCATTGTGGTTAAGACCAAATAAACACAAAACTGGAAAGTCTAGAAATGAAATACAGCATCAGCTGATGGATACCTACATTCCATTGTTATCACACCTGAACAAATCCCCTTGTATTGGGATTACCTTGGCATAATTATGTTGGCTTGTCATTGGTTAGATCTAAAAGTGGCTTTGCTTTTGGATCTCATTCAAATACACCATCTCTTTGCTTCTCATTCAAGCAGCCGGACTTTTTCAGGCCCTCTGTGAACCTCAACAAAATGAAGTTGATGTTTTATGGCAGTGGTCTCCAACCTTGGCAACTTTAAGACCTGTGGACTTCAACTCCCAGAGTTCCTCAGCCAGCAAAGCAAAGCTGGCTGAGCAACTCTGGGAGTTGAAGTCCACAAGTCTTAAAGTTGCCAAGGTTGGAGACCACCGTTTTATGGGATACACAAGTTAATCCAGCTTTATTTTTCATTTCCCAAAATATCTTTTGATGAAACCAAGCACTTGAAACTATGGATAGACATATAAAGTGTACTTGAAACTATAGGTAATACTCAACTTATAACAAGTTGCTTAGTGATCACTCAAAGTTATGACAGAGTTTACCAGAAGTAGTTATAACACTGTTCCAAAGTTCTGACAGTTGACTCCATGGTGACATGACCACATTTCAGACTCCTGGCATTTAGGGCTGTTTGCAGCATTCTGCAGTCATGTGACCACATTTTATGTGGCATTTACTTCTAGTTTTCAGCAAAACCATCCCTTAATGAACAATTGGTTTGCTTAATGACCACAGAATTAGCTTTACAACTGCTGCATTTGCTAAACGTCCCCACCAAAAAGATAAAATCAGCCACCTGACCATCATTTTACAACCATCATAACTTATCATAATGAGTAGGCTCCATTACAATCATCAGTTGAGAACTACCTGTATGGATAGATCTAAAATGTATTGATACTCTAAAATGTTAAAATATTAATAAATGTAATATTAAAATGACAGGAGTATAAAGAGCAATTATTGTTCTAAATAACACTGTAAAATAAGTCTGTTTCAACTTCATTATTATTAATAACAGCAGTACTTCCAAAAGTAAAATTCAAGTTTAACATTTTTATTGAGTTATAAGACAAAACAAGAAACAAAATATGAAAGTAAATAGGAAAACAGTGGGGAGGAAGGGTGGGGAAGAAATGTGACGAAGGATTAGGGAAAAGAAAAAGAAACATTGACTTCTGACTTTCTCTGACATTAACACCAAATCACAACTTTTTGTTTTTTGGTTTTTTTTCATAATAATGTAAACTAGCCATTTCTATAAGGATCTAATTGGTAAAACCCAAAATCAACATTTCATTATTTTCCACTTCAAGAACAAAGTTCAGACATGGTCTCCATGTAGAAACAAAAGTACTTATATTCTTTTCTTTAATTAAAATAGTGAATTTTGTCATTTCAGCAAACTCCATCAGCTTCTGTAACCATTTGTCTATGGTAGGAATCGAAGTGTCCTTCCAATGCAATAGTCTTGCCACTGTCAACATATATAGTAACATAAGTTCCAAATTTTTTCTCCAAGTCTTTTTCTATTAGACCCAAAAGGAAAATTTCTGGTTTCATCTTCATCTTTCATTTCAAAATTTGCTGTATTCGCCCTTAAAGTAGAGAACAAGCCCGCTCTATGGCGGACAGGCGCACTGGCACTTTAAAGTGCATGCCGGCACTTTAGCTTGTCCCTCGGCCTCGGCCGCGAACATGTTTCGCTGAATGGCGGCCGAGGTCTAAACTGCCGGCATGCCTTTAAATGCCTGTTTGCCTTCCGCGCGGGCCGGCGCAGAAGGCAAGCAGGCACTTCAAAGTCATGCCGGCACTTTAGCTTGCCCCTCGACCGCCATTCAGTGAAACATGTTTTGCTGAATGGTGGCCGAGGTCTAAACTGCCGGCTTCCCTTCACGCCGGCCGGCCATTCAGTGAAACATGTCCTGGTTTGTGGCCGGGCTGCATGCTTGCACTTTAAAGTGCATGCTGTCCGGCCACAAACCAGGACATGTTTCACTCTATGGCGCACCGAGGCGGCATGGCTTTAAAAAATAAAAAAATAAAATGAAAAATAAAAAATAAAAAATGAAAAATAAAAAATAAAAATAGATGTGCCAGCCCGCGCACCAGCAGAGGCAGGTAAAAAAAAAAACCACACACACAGGCACATACACATAATAAAAACAAATTACATTTATTTACATTACAAATAAATTGAATTCCTCTCCCCCCTCGCTCTGACCCACATACCTTCCAGCTGCGTCGAAAATGCTAGATTTGGTCTAGCCAGGGCCAGGCAGGCTAGGCTAGTTGCTGCTATAGTCACCACATGGATGACTCTGCTTAAACATTTTAAAATAGGCTCTAAACAAAGTGCCCTCTGCAGGAGGAGGCAGGAGTATCACGTGCCTCATTTGCATACGTAATTTTCACGTTTTAACCCTTGGTTGACACTTAAAAGGCGAAAAAATCCTTATGCAAAGGAGGCCCATAGTTCTCTAGCCTCCTCCTATTAACTGCACTAAGGAGACTCAGAGTCACTTTGACTCTGGGAGCAACTACCTTGGCCTTTTTAATTATTTTGAAAATAGTTTCCTCAGGAGACTGGTGAGGCCCCGCCTCCCCTGCCTCTAGTGACTGCACGTCACTGGTCCAATGCATAGAATGTCTTAAACTCAACCACGGCCGTTTTCTTCTTATTATTTGCATTCTGTATATAAAGCATAGATTACACAGGTCTGCAAAAAAAAAAAAATCGAGAGCTGTTTTGGTTATTCCATGTAATCTTTATGTTTTTTGATGTACTGAATCCAAAAATGACCTCCATTTTGTCATAGTAACATCACTTTTCTTGACAATTTAGGTAACTATGTTAAATAAGGCAATACCCCCAAATAAATGGAAATAGACTTATAAAATTAAAGTTTTATTACAATATTTTCATGAAAATCCTTTTTTGAACTGAAATGAGCTCACCTACACACACTAAAATCGATTCCTCTTCCTTGTGAGGCTCCTCTTGGTGCATTTACGCTTGTGAGTAGCATCTGGAATGTCTCTCTTAAGCATCCAACAGTAGTCTGCCATCATTGTAATGCTCCATTTTCCCTGGTATCTCTTTTCAATCTCTTTAATGTCTTGGTGGAATCGTTCACCTTGTTCCTCACTCACAGCTCCCAAATTTTCAGGAAAGTAGTCAAGGTGGGACTGGAGGAAATGCACTTTCAAACTCCTCAGGCAACCTAAAACTTGAAATGCTTTCAGCATTCTTCTGACAATCTTTTTGCAGTGAGGATCTTTGTTATTGCTTAACAATTTCTGTACGACTTCTTTAAATGCAATCCACCCTTCTTTTTGAGGCTCCGTCATGGTATTGACAAACTCTTGATCAACTATGAGCCTTCTAATATCTGGTGGGATGAACACACCTTCCTTCAATTTTGCCTCCGACAGGCATGGAAACTTGGTGACCAATTATTTGAAGCATTCTCCATCTCTTGGAAGTGATTTTACAAATTGCTTCATCAATCCCAATTTTATGTGGAGAGGTAGTAGAAGAACTTTATAGGAAGGTACTAAAGTTTCGCGGAGGACATTTTTTTAACCGACTGTTAGCACCCTCGGCTGCCAACTCTTCTTGGTCCAGTGATTTTGTCCGTCTTGACTGTCCCATAGACACAGAAAACAAGGGTATTTGGTATGCCCGAGCAGCATGCACAAGACCTTCAAGTCCCCACACACTTGCCAACCATGGTCTTCATATTTAAGTTTACGAAGAACCAATTCCAAGTTCTCGTAGGCTTCCTTCAAGTGTACGGAATGACCTACAGGTATGGAAGCATAAAAACTGTTGTGGAGCAAAACTGCTTTGAGACTTCTTTTTGAAGAATCTATAAAAAGACGCCATTGCTCTGAATCATATTGGATTTTAAATTGACCCAGAGAGACCTTCGATATTGATGCAATAAACCAACTTGTCTTCCTGGGCGAGAAAAGGAAGGAACTCCTTTTCACAATGTCTGAACCATGAAGATGACACTCCTGGCAACAATAAATTCCTGCTTTTCAGCCTTGATCCTAGTAATTCAGCGGCATCTTTGGGAAGATTCAAATCTGTTACCAAATCATTCATCTCCTCCTGAGAAAAACAATTTTGGTCTTGTATCATCTTCAAAGTCAGAACTTGATTCGTCATCTGGTTCAGGTATGACTTCACCTTCATCGGAGCTAGGTATCTCTTCCAAGGTAGCAGGGGGCTTGGGTACTGGTATATCTGTGCCATGGGGGATGGGACGAATTGCTGAGTGAAGATTGGGGTATGAAATGGAATACTTCCATTTGGAATTAAACCCTTTCACATTGCATGAACAAAAGTAACAGTCATCACTATGGTTCTTTTGCTCTCACCATACCATAGGAATCCCATAACAGAAAGATTTTTTCTTACCCTTGAACCAGTTTCAGAGGTCCTCAACATACCGTTTGCACACTTTATGAGGCGCCCAAACTTTATCTTGATCTCCAATTTTTAGTCCAAAGAATGCAAAGTATACTTTTTCACAAAGTCTGCAATATTCTGCTGTTGCTTCAACACTGTATATTCACCACAGATGAAACAGAAACTGTCTGGCAAATTAATACACTTTCACGGAGCCATAACGGTTGAAGAATGACAAGCTAACATGAATTGTGATGAAAAAGTGTGAACAGCCTAGAACCAAGAACCTGATGATGATTCGTGCACAAGTGTGGCATGCAGGAGAGAGCAGCTCTGTGTCTGTACATGAGACATCACAGTGCTGGCCACGCACTGACCGGAGATGCTGCTATCTGCCCTATGTCTCCCTCCCACTGGATTCTTCAGGAAAGATTAACCCCTTCTACCATTAGAAGCACAGACTTAAAACTTACTTAGCTTATGTATATATTGCTGACCATCAGATTTACAGTGCTATATTTTTTTTACATAACTCAGACAAACCCTTTAAGTTTTTTTTGGCATTTTATATCTTAAATGCACTTATGTGAATTAATTAATAGTAATTTGGACTTTAAATTTGGTTAAAAACCCATAATATAAAAAAACCAACAAAAATAAAAAAAGATAAATTTGAAGACAATTTTGCATGTAATGGCAAATCATGATGTCTAGGAGTTTTTTCAATATTTTATTTGTTTTCAGCACACCAAAATACATGGAAATTAGATGAAGATAATCAAACAGCTTTTTAGTCACATACCTGTGTTACCTGTGACTCTACAATATAGGAGGCAGTCTGATATTAATAAATAACCAGTTACCCTCAGAACTGTTCCAGTTCCTTCATTGTCACCACTCCCTAATTACTAGATTCTTCTGGTTAGGCAAAGGGCACCCTTGCTCTTATCATATCAAAGAGCAGTAAGCACTACTGAAGATAAGACATCAAGGATGAAGCTTGCAAGATAGGAATCTGTGGAATCAGGTCACATAATTTACTAAATATTGAACATAGATAGAGTTTATTTATCCATAAATGAAAGGCAGCACCTATGGATTTGGGGGTGGGGGATTCCCTACAAGGCAGGATTAAATTCAGGAAAAGACACTAACTTCTTATCATCTCTATAATCCTGGGATCAAATAACGTCCACCATTATGTACTGGAAAGACTTAACTTTTCTCCTCAAGAAAACTAGTTACTTTGATTGTCAATCAGTTGCCAATTCAACTCAGAAAGGATGCCATTTACCTCACCATTCCTTATTCCCAGAAAGAGGGCCCTCCAGCCTAACACTTCCTTAGGCCCAACTATGTTTATTAATTTCAGTACATGAGCTAATATTGCCTCAGTATGGATCACAATGCAGTGGGTGTTTGGGGATTTCCCATAATATATCCCAATCGCACTTTTCTTTCAAGGTTAGCAGGGTCAGCCTGCAGGGGAAAAAAGAGTAAGATTGTCAAAGTATGAGTAATAAAATAAACAGTAAGAACAAGAATAAGCTTTACAGCCTTTTCGGCACTGCAGCCATCAGCTGCTAGCCTCCCAGGTGTAAACTGTCTGGAAATAAATCCAGTTTAAGAAATCCCTTCCCAAATTTCATCCTCAGCCTCCCCTAGCAATTAGGATTTAAGGTGAAACTATATATAGCAATGGGTGGAGGGAGGGTGAGGTACAAGGAGACCATCAACTGAGTTGGAAAGAGTATGAATGCATACCCAAGAGAAGTAAATATTGCAAGCATCAACAGAGTGGAACTGAAGTAAAGTAAAGGCTATAGATCAGCAACCCCATAGGAAATATTTCTCATCCTAATTGGAAGTAACTAGCTATAACTTTTTTTTAATATCACCAAGAGAATATGTCATAAAAATATAATATCTAACCAGTTTGATCACCTCAGAAACCTCTGTATACGAAGTCTGTCCACTAGCCAAAGTCTTAAGCCTCTTTATGTAATTTTGCTGGATTTCAAAAGAATAAAAAGATGGAGTAAACCTCCCCTCCCAACTTTTTACCAAGAGTATTCATACGAGTTGATTCCATTTTCTGCTGTGGAATGAGGTGCCATATAGCAGTAGACTTATATACCGCTTCATAGGCCTTTCAGGCCTCTCTAAGCGGTTTACAGAGAGTCAGCATATTGCCCCCAACAATCTGGGTCCTCATTTTACCCACCTCGGAAGGATGGAAGGCTGAGTCAACCCTGAGCCGGTGAGATTTGAACCGCTGACCTGCTGATCTAGCAGTAGCCTGCAGTGCTGCATTTAACCACTGCGCCACCTTGGCTCTTATCATACCTCCATATCACACCTTTGTGCCTCTATACATGTTTCTGCAAAGACTGGGAGGAACAAAGCAGATTATATACATCCTCTGTGGGTCACATGACTGAGAGGGAGGAGCACTTAGAATGGAGCAATCAGCAACATACTGAGTCACTTCTCAACTGCCTGACAGGAATGCACTAAGGGAATTTTTCTGGAATATTTATCTACAGATCTGTACTATGTTGAACTCAATCTTTCTTTCTATGGCTCTCCCTTCTCAATGAAATTTCATCTCGTTTAGTTTACAAGGTTCTTCTGGTGATAGACACACAGACAGATGGAGTGAGTCCATCTCAAGACCTCGCAATGATTTATTTTCAAAATTATGTTGGGCTAGAAAAAATACATATACATACATACATACATACATACATACATACATACATACATACATACATACATACATTCATTCTCTCTCTCTCTCTCTCTCCATCCATCTATCATCTGTCTATCATCCATCTATCATCTGTCCGTCCGTCCATCCATCCATTCAGTACTTAGTCCAAGAAAACTGTGTTTATATATAGGAAACACAGTTTTCTTGGACTAAGTACTGGATGTTTAAATTAGTATTGCTTCTTGTTGTTGGTCTGTGGTGGTTCCAGGGATCCTGCTTTTTAACATTTTGTGAGAGAAATTCACTACTGAAGGTGTGCAAGGCAGTATCCACCCAACAGGTGAAAGTTCAAAAATTCAGGTCGGTGAAATTTATTTATCCTGCCTGGGGAGGGATGTGCATTGCGCAATGATATCCGTACTGGGAAGAATATACCTGTTAAGGCATGCAGAAAAAGAGAAGGACAAAACTGGGGAAAGCTATGGGAAATAAGCAAGAAGACCCCTCAAATGTTGACCCTGATAGAAAGCAGAGGCAAGTAAGGAATTGAGAGATGGGAAATCACCAAAGTCAATAACTGGTGGCAACTGGTGCTCACTGAACAGGTGAGCTGGATCCTGTTGCAAAGTTACCAGCTCAAAAATCTTTTTTCCCCCAATGAGTTTTGATAGTTCTCATTGAATCTACTCACCCTCTTCAATGTATCCTTGAATTACGAACCATGGTTAATGACCTATATAACAATCTGGATCAAACCTTATTATTAAGCCGGGAGCCACATTAGGGCTTAGATAGAAGTTTCCTTCAAAGGAGGCTGATCAAAATCAGCCAGATGGTGGAGAACTGTGTCACAACCCAAGCTCTGCCTGTTTTGTATGTGCACATGACAGCAGGGATGTGGAGCTTGGATCACCGCACCCATCATTTTGCACTTATTTCCTCTTCCTCCACCCCCCCTCCACCCCACATGCCACTGAGTGGCAAAGTATAAAGACTATTTCTGATCCATAACGTGGCTTGGCTTCGGCTTAGCACATTGCACGCAGCCAGCCATTGTGGTTTGTTAAGCCACGATTTAGGACATCGCGCTGGGTAACTCTGTCAAACGTTGTTTGTTTTGTTTTTTGTTCAGTAAACCGTGGCGTAACACGAGGCGTCGATTCGCTGCGTTTAAACGGACGGCGCTTTGACTTTTGGGAAGGAACGAGGGCGATGGCGAGGGTGCACCTGGACCTAAGACAACCCAGGTAACCTTGAGGTTGTCGGAGCGCCTGAAAAGTGGGGGGGGGAGATCTGCTGTTCCCGGAACAGCGCCGGATCTTCATCCGTACAAGGAAAGAAAGTAAACGCTGCAAGTTTAAACGCTCCCTTGCAGCCCAAGGAAAACAGACCCACGTCGGGCCAGAAGCGGAAAGGCTCCTTCCCGAAAAGTGAACGTGGGTTGACGGGGCGTGGCCTGGATCGCCGACCGAGGGACTTTCACTCTCCCTGGGGAACGAGCCGAGTCCGCTGACAATTCAGCCGGAGTTGCGGCCTCCCACCCGTTGTTCTCGCCTGGCCCGCGATCTGTGTTTCTGCCTGGCGGGGAAGAAGCGCCCGAGTTATCCGAGGGACCTTCGAAGTTCTCAAAGAAAGGGGCGCCCTCAGCCCGGCTTCTCCCGGGGCGCTGCCGAGCATGGGCGGGCAGTGCTGCTGCTTATCCGAAGAGCAGAAGGCGAACCGGCTCCTGAGGCTGGAGATCGAGCGGCGGCTGCGTCGAGACAAGCGGCGTTCTAGCAAGGAGCTGAAGCTGCTGCTGTTGGGTGAGCCGACTGGCCTGTCTTGCTTGGGTTTGGGCTCGGCCAGGGTGGGGCGCAGCCTTGGGGATCCGCTTCAGGAGCGATCTGGGGACAGATCGGGAACCTCCCGAGAGCAGTATCAGAAACCATGAGCTCACCCCTGCCAAGATCTCAGGATTTAGGTCAGGATTCCCCAAATGGTTAAGGAAGAGGTTCTGTTTAAGAAGCTTCAGAGCTGAAGAAGCTTCTTGGCGAAACGTCTTCACCAGAAAGTCCAGTTGTCTCTTGAAAAAAAGCACCTTTGGGACAACCATGACCTGGATGACTGAGAATCTCCACAGACATTCTGTTTAAGAGTTGCTAGTATTATTTTAAGCCCTGGAGGAACGTTGTCCATGGGGTCACGCTAGGTCGGACACGACTTTGCAACTAACAACACCAAGTATTATTTTGGCCTGACATTTTAGCATGGTAGTTGGGACTGAGATTTGTAAATATGCTTATTCCTGATTTAAAAAGTTTATTTTGAATAAAATTACTAGTATATTACCAATTTAAAGGGCAGACCAAGGTGCTGATGTTTCCAGGGAACTTACTCAAGGTTATTTCCAACCTTACTTTACTGAGAGATAAAGACAGACAGCTGAATGCAGGAAGTTTATTCAGATATTGTTTGAGGAGGGGCAGCCACTGACTTCTTATTTAGAATAGGTGAAAAGGTGAATAGATGAGTAATGCTGTATGTAGTCTGTTGAGTAGACTTTGAAGTCCAGTTTACATTGCTCAGAATTGAGGGAATATGGGCAGAATTTATTTATTTTAATTAAAAAATTTAATGTTTAATTACAACAAATACAACATCCTTCTTTACATGCTATAGAAAGTGTATCAGTTGGTTACAAAAAGATTTTTGGGCATCTCTTCCACAGTCAACAAACATAATTCATATTAACTTAAGTATTTTAACTCAAATATTTATACATGTCACCATCATCGTCTCTCCATTTTCATTTGATTATAATTGTTTAAACATCCTTCATTATAAAATATACCAAAATTTAATACATAACCACATACTGGCCTTTCAATTACTATTTCTAAAATCCTCCACTAACACTAAATCCTTATGTCCTATTCTAGCTAAACAACATATTAAACATATTTAATAACAAAGTTTTCTAATCCTCCTTTCCAAATCACTGTTTAAAGTTTACATCCAGTTTCCTTATGTTATACCCATATCTATATATATGTTGTTATTCTTATCCCTCCTTTATTTTACTATATCCTGTATCATAACATTTTCCCCTAATAATCAAAACTTTAATTGTATCTAATGTTGTTGTTGTTGTTATTGTTATCATTATCATTATCCTTTATGTATAATACAAAAGGATTGCTAATCTTGCTTATATGGGTGCCATTCAATATTCATATCCAATTATACTCATCACAACACTACACATTGTATATACATTGTATATCAATATACATTGTATATTGCATTTATTTAAGCTATATCTTATCAATAAATTTCACTAAGTTTAACTAGTTTTAAATTATATTCTTCCATCTATTAACCTGTATCTTTCCAATAGCAAAACAGTCTCATATTTTCTGCCATTTGTGCCAGTCCTCTAATCATCTTCTTGGTCACCTTTGTGTAGACTTCTCTTAGCAACTCCTTGCTTATAAGAACTCTCACATAATCTTGATGCCCACTTTCTGTTTCCTTATTCAGCTTATCTTTTATTGTCAGCAGTGTTATCAGTGCGTTTGCTAATAGAATTTCTCCCTTTAAATCCATAGATTCTTTAGTTTTTTCTTCTTCTGTATCTTGCCCTCTGGAATAGATTTCCTCTCCATTTAATTCCTCTTTCAGTATTCCATTCTTTCCATTTTCAGAGACAAACCAACCATCATAAATATCAGCAGGTTTAATCTCTTTATATTCATTTTCCACTTTGATTTTTTGAGTTTCAACCACCTGTATTGCATTTGATAGACATCCTCAATTTCATCATCATATTTTATTGTTATGTGCTCTATGTATTTCAATTTTTTCTCTAGTCTTTCATATGTATTTGATAATTTCTGTATTTCTGAAAGTATCTTTTGCAAACTTGAGACTTCTATTTTCTTTTGAAATTGTGCCATTCTAACAAACACAGCTGCTCTAACTTGGAAGGTTAATAAAATTAAAGCATAGATTCACAAAGAACGTTGTTTTCACTTTCCCCTGATTAGAAATATACTTCAAAGGGACATCTGTGTGCTTCCCTTCTTATCACTCTCTGTAGCCAAGCAGTAAAACCTTGTATTGCCAAGTCAAAACAATCCGTAGAGAAAAAAAGTGTTCCCTTTTTAATACACAAAATTCCAATCAACAAATCCTCCCAGCCTTCGAGCAGCGATAATACTGTTGAAGATCTAATTCCTTTTGTATCTTTTTTATATTTCAAGTTAGAAAAAAGAGTCCAATCTTTAAATAAATTAGAAAAATACCCACAGCAATGAAAGAGGAAAACTTTAGTCCATAGGTTACAGAGAATAATAAAAAGAAAAATAGAAGAAGAAAACTTAATCCATCCGTTTCAATTAAATTCCATCCATGAAAATAGCATTTAAAAAGTAAGATAACCACTGTCCAAAACCATTCCAAATTTAATCCCACCGTTTGATTCTTCTATTCTCCAATTTAGATTAATTTTAAGTTTTTATAGGCAGTCTCTTTTTAAAACAGTAACGTTCCTCAGCAGCTGGAAACACTTTCTCTTTCTGTATCCTTCCATTTTGGAGCCGCCCCGACTTTGTCAGCCTTGGCTGGATTTTTTGTCACCGTCTTGAAGAACTTCTCTTGCTTCTTTCAGGGATTTTGCGATATCCCTGAGGTCAGCAAGACATATTCTTCCTGCTCACCATCTCTTCGAGACGATTTAGGTCCGATTGGACCACCCAGCGGCAAAAGTATTGGCTGCGGTCTCAGAGCATCGAGACCTCACGTCCATCTCATCGTGACGTTGGCTCCTCCCCCCAGGAATGTGGGCAGGATTTATGTACATAATTGCAGCATGATTTCTTTGCCACGTTTGCACAATTTATTCTTCTGCTATGACTGGATGCTTTACTGCATGTTAGGGCTTCTGGGTGGGGGTTGCCTCTATTGTGGTGCAAGAACCCCGATATGTCTCCTTATTCCTAGGTAGCATGAGCCAGTATTCAGTTTGGATCTGGACACTGCACTCAGTTCAGCCATGAAACTCACCATGTGACTTTGGCAAGCCACTACTGATATAAATCCATTGCCCAAGGTTGTTATGATGATAAACCGGAGTGGGGAAAGAATTATTTTGGGGATGGTTCAGTCAGCATGCAGTTAATAATGATCATCTGCCTTGATCATCTGCAGCCCCTCTGGATTTTACTGAACCATTAGATTTATGTGAGAAAGCTAAAAGCAGCCCAGAGGAAGGAAGCCCACACTGCATCCAAGGCAACACACAATAGTAACATCAGGCTGCACCTTTTTTTGCTAAGCTTTACAGCTTGGTTCTCTGCATGGTGTTCTTTTAAAGGGAAAAAATAAATAGAAGCTGTGAGGTAATAAAGTTTTTATTGTGGTCCCAATGAAAATAATCACCTTCAAGACACACACACCTCACCCCTTCCCACCTCTTTTTTTAAGTATGGAATTTCACAAGCTCAACATCCAGCCTATGTACCATTCTTGATGTCTGTGTTCTAATCCAGGAGTCTCCAACCTTGGCAATTTTAAGCCTGGTGGATTTCAACTCCCAGAATTCCCCAGCCAGCAAAACAGTTCAAGTCCTCCAGGCTTAAAGTTGCCAAGGTTGGAGAACCCTGATCTAATCTGTATCCACCCATCCTTGACCCAGGAGAAACTGTACCAGCCTGACATTTGCTGGCCTCATTGGCGTTTGTCATCCCACCTTTCTTGTCTCTGTTTCCAGTCACTGTCAGGCATTTGACTTTCTTCCGTGGTAAGAAATGATGATGCTTAAGAGATTTTATGCACGTAGAGGTTGTTCTTGGATAGTATTGAAATAAATGAGCTTTAACACTGGTATAATTAACAACTTCACTGAGGATGAAGTGAATGCAATGTTTTGGGAACATTGCTCTTGTTATAGTGATTGTGGTGTGATTAGTAGAGAAGTAGAAAAGCAGCCTGTGTCTTCATGATTTTTGGATAATCCTCCTAGCAACAAGGCCTTCTTTTTCTGACCACCCATTTTGACCAACCAAATCATAAAAAGCAAAGGGCCAAAAAAGTCCGATCTGTCTCTCTGCTGATATCCCTACTACAGTATTCATCATGAAAACTCAGCAGCTAAAATATACCCTGTTTCCCTGAAAATAGGACCTCCCTGGATAATAAGCCCAATCAGGGTTTTGAGTGCATGCGCTAAAATAAGCCCTCCCTGAAAATGTTGCAACGCAGCAGCAGCTATGAGGTGACCACGCTCACTGCTTCCTGCACTTCAAAAATAATAAGTCCCCCCCCCCGAAAATAAGGTCAAACGCTTATTTTGGGGGTCAAAAGAAAATAAGACCCTGTTTTATTTTGGGGAAAACACTGTAGCAACAGAAGGAAAAACACATTCCCCTGTTCTCTTCCAATTAGCCAATATTGTTTACTTTCACCATTTTTAGGTGCACAGAATGCCCAGAGGCATTCCAGGGAAAAGACATTAGTAAAGAGGCAGGAACTAGTAGCACTTTGCTTCTACAACATGGATATTCTACTTGTCCAAAATATCATAAATGGTCATTAAGGATGGGAAGCAGTTCAGGTGAAAGAGAAATGTATTTTGAGGCATTACAGATAATCATTTCATTTCATTTCATTTATTATATTTATATGCCGCCCTTTTCCCCCAAAGGGGACTCAGGGCGGCTAACAAATCAAATCTGGGAAGGGGGGGTACAGACAAAAAATAAAAGAAAAAAACAAACATGACAATACATAATTTAAAAACACACAACAGTCATACCATTCGAGACGGGGGCAACAGCTCTTTAGCCCCAGGCCTGTTGGAACAGCCAGGTTTTAAGGGCTTTGCGGAAGGCCTGGAGGGTGGTGAGGGTTCGAAACTCCACGGGGAGTTCGTTCCAAAGGGTCGGAGCAGCCACAGAGAAGGCTCTCCTCTGGGTAGTCGCCAGTCGACACTGGCCGGCGAATGGAATTCAGAGGAGGCCTAATCTGTGGGATCTAATCGGTCTAGTGGAGGTAATTGGCAGCAGGCGGTCTCTCAAGTACCCAGGTCCAATACCATGAAGGGCTTTATAAGTGACGACTAGCGCCTTGAAGCGTATCCGGAGACCAATAGGCAGCCAGTGCAGCTCGCGGAGGATAGGTGTTACGTGGGTGAACCGAGGTGCACCCACGATCGCTTGCACGGCTGCATTCTGGACAAGCTGAAGTCTCCGAATGCTCTTCAAGGGCTGCCCCATGTAGAGCACGTTGCAGTAGTCCAGTCTAGAGGTCACAAGGGCACGAGTGACTGTTGTGAGGGCCTCCCGGTTCAGGTAGGGACGCAACTGGTGCACCAGGCGAACCTGGGCAAATGCCCCCCTGGTCACAGCTGACAAGTGGTGTTCAAAAGTCAGCTGTGGGTCCAGGAGGACTCCCAAATTGCGAACCCTGTCTGAGGGGCGTACTGTTTGACCCCCCCCCCAGCCTGAGAGATGGAAAACTTGGCCAATCATCGACTTCTAAACCGTTCGTTTTGGGACTATTCAAGGTTAGAACTGGAAAAAGGTGATTTATGTCCAGTTTTCACACTTGCAACTGTCGCAGCATCCCCATGGTCGCATGATCAAAATTTGGATGCTTGGCAATTGGCATGTATTTATGACAGTTGCACAGACCTGAGGTCATGTGATCACCTGTTGTAACCTTCCCAGCCAGCTTCTGACACGTAAAGTCAGTGGGAAAAACCATATTCTCTTAGTGATCACATGATTCATTTAACTACTGTCATGATTCATTTAATAACTGTGGCAAGAAAGGTTGTAAAATGGAGCACAAGTCTCTTAACAGATGTCATGCTTAGCAGTGTAAATTTTGTCCTCCATGGTGATTTGTAAGTTGAGGGCTAACTCTATAGAGAAGGGGGGAAAAGGGTATTGACATAGCTGAGTCAGATAGGCCAATGAATGACATGGAATAAAAAACGTCGCTATATTCTAATTAAAATTTCAAATGACTGCTTGGAGGGAGAATTGTAGTAGGAGAAAGGTGAACTATTTTTCAAAACATTTGTATGTGTATTCATACAAACACAATAGTAAAATAGCACTAACCATATTTTTTCTTGCTTATATGATAAATGGAGATATTCTATTTAGTATATTTCAAAAAGATTTTAAAGTACTGGTTAGAGTACTTGAAAAAAGGGGTAAAGTTCATGTGTGAAACCTTGGCTTTTTCATATAAGTAATAACTTTTTGAGTGAATCTTCTGGAACATGTATTTCTGTTCTAAATATCAAATAAAGCAAATTCATTTTATCTGCCAATTCAGTTATTGCTATTACTAGCACTAGCAACATAGTCTTAAAACAATTGAAAATAAAGGGTAGTGATTTGAATCAGCATAGGTAAAATAGTTGGAAACCAAAATATTGACGCAACTAAACCTCATTAAAGCCAGTAATGTATTGTATCGTGCTTTCAAAACCGCATTAGTTATGCCTGAAACTCATTTGTGGTTAATTATTTGCTCATTCTATTTTGTTACTACTGCAACAGTGATTTTGAATGAAATTCATGTCTGAAACTAAAAACTGTATTGGATGTTCACAAACCAAGACAACAGCATCTTTTGAGATGGGTTCCTGGGAACTGTTTAATAGAATGACAGACCCTAAATGTTCATTTTACCACCATTCCCACAATCTGCCAGATTTGAATAGCAATGATGGGACCAAGTCCTATATAACTCAGGGTTTGAATTTCTAAGCTCACATCTATACAACTACTTCAGCCACCGCTTCTAGAGCAACTTATGCCGGGGCAGCCCAAGATCAGATAAGCAGTGTGTTCCCCCCCCATCCCAATTTATATCACTGTAAAGTTAGTGCTATGCAATATGTGACTCTAAGTTTCAGTGGTGTCTCCTTTGGTTGCTCTTATGCTCAACTGGGGTTTATGGTGGGGCACATGACTTTATAAGTAGTAGTACTTTCAGAGTATCCTCCTACCCAAGCTTTCTGCACAACAGTTCTTCTGCAGTACATTGTGCATTGTAACCTCCTTAAAGTGAAGCTCAGAAGCTGAGTCTCTTGTAGATTTTCTATCTCAGGTAAATTCTTAATGACAGACCTGTGTGAATAGACGCTCTTTGTTGAAGTCTCCTCTTATCAAGAGATAGGACAGGAAGGGTCAAAGAGGTGGGCATTTTGATGACTATTCTCCTCATTTGTAACAGTGTATCCTCAACACAAGAGTGGCCTTCCTCTTATTCTTCTTTGTGTTTTCCTGCTAGTGCAGAATCTGCTTTTTCTAATTTTGGCTCAACCAAGTGTTGGTCCATCCCATTCCACAGGAATTGACTGACTGGCTTGTTATGCAAGCCTGACATTATGGGCTAGGAGACATTGACTGGCCCAAAGTCACCCACAGGCTCTCATCCCTAAGGTGAGACTAGAATTCACTGTCTCCTGGTTTTCTAACCACTAGCCCAAATTGGCTCTCAGTGTCTTCCCTCTTATGACTTTCAAGAAATGGTTCTGGAAGGCCTTGATAATTAAGCAACTAGAAAAATATTTGTGCCATTATATTTATGTTAATGTTTATTTTATATTATTTGTTGCATTAATTTTGCATTTGATTTTGATTACAAGGCTCTTAAGAAAGAGAGCTTATACGCTATATAAATACAATGTGGTTAAACAAAACTGCAACAAAGTAGATTCACACTTACATTTTATTCATTTTCTTAGTAAATTGATTACCGTATTTTTCAGAGTATAAAACGCACCTTCCCCCCCCCCAAATAGGCTGAAAATCTGGGTGTGTCTTATATACTGAATACAGCATTTTTGACCTACCGAAACCCCGCCCCCTTCACAACAATGGACGTGCAGAGGGTTTGGGAGACTTGCAAAGTGCTTCTGGGGGCTGGGGGGGGGCGCAGAAATTAGCAAAAAAACAGTCCCCAGAAGCACTCTACAAGCCTCCCAAAGCTCTGCATGCCCCTTTTCTGTGTGCAAAAAGTGAGGCAAGCAGAGAGTTTGGGAGGCCTGCAGAGTGCAAAATCTTTTTTTAAAATTTACCTCTTCAAAATCTTGGTGTGTCTTATACTCCAGTGCGTCTTATAGTCCGAAAAATATGGTATATGTCTAAAATTTCTGGTTACAGTTTATCGTAACATACATTTATAAATATTGATTTGCACATTTATATTTTTTGAATTAAAGTTTGAATTAAACTTCTGTTTGCTTGATATACTCAGACAGTTGCAATGTTTGTATGCAGCTCATATTCACAACTTGGCAATTTCTGAATAATTTCCTTTATTGTCCCCCCTTCATTTCCATTTTACTAAAATATACTATATACAGTACTATGCCACACACACACACACACACACATATACCAGCTAAAAAGAGTAGCAAGGTTTTACCCAAACCTTGAGAGAAAAATGAAAAGAACAATGAAGCAAGTAAATATATAAGCATAAAAGCTGGAGGATCAGTTATTGTCATTAGTCATAGGGCCTCGAGTCACTTTTGTATTTACTTGTACAGGATTGTTATTGTATTTTTATCCCATCTTTTTTTTAAAAAATGTCCTAACTACGAGATTAGGCAAACAAGGATGTCTTTACTTCCTGATTTGATGAAGTGACAGGGTGACATCTAAAGTAAGAAACCTGTGAATGACTGTACCATAGTAATTGGGTCAAGGAGAGTTTTCTTAGCAATTACTGAAGTATTAATATACTTGTGATTGCATCTTCTACTTAATTTTAAGATATGCCAGGGCTCTCAAGTAACAAACTAGAATTTTCTGTCCTGCGTTACCTCACAAACTCTTTGCAACAAGGAATACTTCAATATTTTCAGTTATTAATTTTTTTTGTACGAACATGTAACTAATCCCTTCAAAACTTCAGTATCACATGAATGAGTGAGCATTGTGGTTGTATTAAGTCTTGAAGTGGATTTCCTGTCTGCAAAAACAAAACATAATCATTGCTTTTTCTGAGTTATAGAAAACATTCAAAGGAAAGGGAGAGCGACGGCAGGTCTCCTTGGTAACAGTAAAACCAGCAGGTTTTTCAATTTCACTAGGGGGTGAATATAGCACTCATTACATTTTTTTAGATAACAAAATAGTTTCCATTTTTTGATAGATACATTTGATGTGCAAAAATACTACTGGGGGGGCGGAAGGTATTTCCATGAGTTTATTTTCTATGGAGAAGAGGGTGTTTATGGTAGGAGGGAACTAATGACTTCTAACTCCAGATACTTTATATGTATAATATAGTATTTAGTTATTATTAATTATTATGGCTGTCTCTGTGAGCTCGCCTTATCTCTGGAACTTTTACAGTAGAAAAATACACCACAGTGCAGAATTAATAAAGTAAACATTAATAGTAAATATAAGTCCAACATTGCTGGTCCCAAGCCTGGATAAGAAAGGAAGAGGGTAGGCGTCAGACTCTACTATAAGTTGGCTGAGATTTCCACGTAGCATCACAATGGATCAAATCTCAAACGGACCCTGAGATACAGCGGGAATAATGCACAGAACAAGAAGACAATAATAATATAATCTTAGAAGAAAAAATAATAGATTTCTTTTGATTTGTTTCTTGTATTACTACAAGAGTCATCACTTCAACATTCAGACTCTTGAAAAGCATATCTATCTTGTGAAGTTGGGGTAGGGTGAGGGGTTGTCCGAAAATATGAGCAAGCAAGCATTATCCAAATGCCTAGTACTGTATTTTGCAGGAGTTAGTAAAGCATCTAGATAACCTTTTGACATTTGAGTAATCAGAGGTCTAAGGCCGCATGTTGGTGAACCCTGATATTCTGGCCCTCTATTTTGGTTTAGTTCACTGCTGCATTCCAGTAGAAAATTTGCATACAGAATAGAACTTATTATGATCAATTAAGTTTGCTGCACCTACTATGACAAAGGGAAAAATGTAACATCAACTACTTCTAAGGTCTTCTGGTAGATCTCTCTGGAGTAGGGTAAAAAATTGCATTCAATTATTCAATGTAACAGTAGCAAATTATTTTCTCCCTTGCCTGCCTGCACTATAAATTATATTGCTGAAAAGACCAATGTGGGAAGTATGTGGATCATTTATCTCGTTCAAGCACAAAAGCAAATTCCTGGGTCTAAGCTTATTTAGCTTCTGGTTTTATCCCCCCACTCCCACACCATTAGGTTCCATTTGGTGGTTGGACTTCATAGAATAGAATAGAATAGAATAGAATAGAGAATAATAAAAGTTGGAGGTCTTCTAGTCCAAGCCCCTGGCTAGGCAGGAAACCCTACATCACTTCAGACAAATGGTTATCCAACATCATCTTATAAACCTCCAGTGTTGGAGCATTTCTAAGTGACTTGAGTGACATCTGAAATCTCCCCAACATTTTGTAAGGTCCCGCTCTGTTGTTGTTGTTTTTTTAAACTGTTTTATTTCATTTTCATTTTCATTTTATACAATCACTTATATACTGTGCATTAAAAAAAAAAAAATCAATAAATCTTCCACCATGGAAAACCAACATAACACTTCGATCCCCCATACACACTTTCTTCTCCCCCTCCAACTTTCATTTCTCCCCTCCAACATTCCCCTCTTCTACTTCCCTTCCCCCTCAGACATCTTCCCTTCCCTCCATCTCACCCTCCTTACATTCCCCTCTCACTCCCTCTTTACTTCTCCTTCTTCTTTCCCTCTACTCCTCACTTTGGTGTATCTCTACAATTCATTAATCTATTCAGTTTATATTTTGCACTAAAATTAAGGGAAAAAAAAAGAGAAAATAAAAGAGAAAAAGAAAAAAAAGAAAAGAGAGCAACAGTATACAAGTGCATTCTTATTGTTCTGAAAATTGAGACTGTATTTCCACCCTCCCCCCGGTAGACCCCCCTCCCTAACCCCCTTTCGACTTCCCAGGTCCCATACCCGGCATAATTCTTTATCAAGCACAGTCTGGAGTATATTAAAACCAAATAACTTTAAAGTTAAAAGATGAAAGATAAAGGAAAAACAAAAAAAGAGAAATAGTAAAAAAATAAAAAGAAAAACAAGACACACACACAAAAAAGGAAAAACAGGAAAAATCAACAAACTCTCTACATTAACTCAGCTTCCCATCATCTTTAAATCTTAAACAATGTACCTCCTTCCTAATTTCAGTTATTTTATTACTTGCAGGATTTCAAACTATATTGGAACCAAGTAAGTTAATCAAATGGAATTCTCCAACTAAGGGCCTTATCACTTTATCTATATATCCAAACCTTTAATTTATCTCTTTTTTATCCAAATATCCAAACCTTTCTGTAAAGCCATTTAAAGACTCAAGTGCTTCTTTCATTTTTCATTTCCAACACCTCCCATCCTGCCTTTACCCACATCCACATATAAATTTTATACCTTCCATCCTGCCTTTACCCGTGTCCACATATATATTTTATCTTCATCCATTACTCCTCTCATATTTACTCCACCTTCCTGGAGACTCTCCAAATAATCTTTCTTAACCTTATATTCAAATAGCAATTTATACAAAAATCAGCTTACATTCTGACTCAAAGTAATCTAATTGAACTTTCACTACCCTTCCATCTACCCCGCGCCTCCCGACTCCATTCATCCCAAACCACAATTCAAGAAAATCACGATCTCCGCTCTCCTCGCCCCGAAGGATAATTCATGCGCAATTTAAATTAGAGTTCAAACGAGTCTTATATAGGTCCCATACAATATATGTCCAAAATCAGCACCGCTTCTTTCAGTCTCAATATCTCATCATCGATATACAGCTTTGCCATTTTATACCAGACAGGAATTATGAAATTTTATTCAAACTAAAAATTTAAAAAGTATTCTAAAGGCATAGCTGGATCTTTATTCTTTACTCTTCTGCCCTTCCGGAAGAGGAAAGCAACACCCTCCGCCTTGTAGCCACGTGTCCCGCTGCTTGTCTTCTCCTTCTCCTTGTCTTTCTCCAAGTCCGAATGATTCAGGAAGTCCCGCCTTCAGGATCTTGTAATAAAAATCTCGGGCTTCACAAACAGAATTAAGACGATGTTTTTGGTTCTCAAATGTGACTGTAATACCAGATGGCACTTCCCATTTATACTGTATCTGAGAATTTCTGAGTTCTTCAGTTAAGAAAGTGTAGTCTCTCCTTGCTCTTAATATTTGAGATGGTATTTCTTTAAAAACAATCAAGTCCTGTCCATCAATTCTCAGCCTATTATTGTAGAGCTTCTGTATTATCACATTTCTGGATTCCCTTGTGGTAAAATATATAATTATGTCCCTCGGAAGCTGTCGCTGTTTTGCTACACATGAGTTCTGGCGATAAATTTTTTGAATCTGCCAATCAAAGTTAAGTCCCGGACTTCCCACCGAACGACTGAGAGCCTCAAAAAAGGTCTGTTTCAAATTCTCCTGTTCCTTTTCACGCAATCCTCTAACTCTTATTGCAAACGCAGTCTTATTATAGTTTATCATGACAAGTTGTTTTTGAGCATTTTCAATTTCCTGTTGTAACGTTTGAATTTTAGATGTCAAATTAGAGTTAGTTTCTTCCAAAAATTCCAATTTATCCTCCATTCCAGCAATATAGTCTGTCATAACTGTCATAATTCCGATCATATCCTCCTTTGTTTGAGCAATTTTGGCATCAAATTTATCATATAAGTCCGATATAAGTTGATTGATTTCCTGTCTGAAATTTTTAAGCGTTTCAAAAAGAAATTCTTGCGTTAACAAGTCTCCAGTAGAGGGCGTAGGAGGCAAGGGCAGCAACTTTATAGCAATTTCTTGAGATGTGTTGTTAAGGAAGCGCTTGGACTGCTTCGATTTGGGAGCCATTATAAAAAAAAATGAACCAACAAACAAGCCAACAAACAAAGTCTCTGCTCCCCTCAGTTTTAGATGGGATACTATTTGTAAACTTTTAACAGTTAATAAGGAGAAGTCTTCAGGAGAGTAGGGCTGATTGAGTACGTCACATATCAAACGCAGAAGCTATAAAATCGCCATCTTGTAACGCAGCTAGACAAAGAAGCCTTTTACAAAATTGAAGCTGGTATTTTGAATAGTAATAAAAAAGATTTCTCAGGAATGGTCCCCGATCGAATTGATTTTAAATAGCTTAGCTTTGTCCTGAGAGGGGGGCAACCTGCCTAGGGCTGCAAAAAAACAGCTGAGAAGAACTGGCTGGAGTAAAAGCTCAGCTATTGTTGAACCTCTTCTCCGTTCACAGCGGGGGAAAAAAAGCTGTGAATTACAAAGAGATCCTAACGACTGAACTTCTCCCTGCCCCTTTCTGCCAGAAAGGGGAGATATCTATAGATCTTATAAGATATACAAACCAGAACCCTGAGGGGAGCTCCGTTGAGCTCCCGACGGCGACAGATCCTCCCCCGGAAGTCCCGCTCTGTTGTTTTTGTGAAGTAATATTTGCCCCCTTTTTTAGAGGAATAGAACAAGACATTTCTACCAAAGTCCTGTTGATGATGTTACCTAGGCTGGTAGCGAAACATTCGGAAACTAAACGACAAGCTCAGAAAGCAAACCACTGCCAACATCTCAAGCTGTATCAGGTCCACATTAAAATTAATGTTTAAAGATCAAGAAAAAAAGTACAAAAGAAAAAAGAGTTGAGGGAGAAAAATGAAGAGAAGATGGGTTGCAGGAGGTGATAGTGCCCCATTTTTGAATGAAAAATGACATGAGCATGGCACAGAATGGCAGGGTAATGGTGGGTGGTGATTGCAGATGTTCTCTATCTACAGGTAGTCCTTGACTTACGACCATAATCGAACCCAAAATTTCTGTGGCTAAGCAAGACAGTTAAATGAATTTTGCTCCACTTTGCGACCTTTCTTGCCACAGTTGTTAAGTAAATCTCTACAGTTGTTAAGTTAGTAACACGGGGTTGTTAAGTAAATCTGGTTTCCTCATTGACTTTGCTTGTCAAAAGGTCGGCAAAAGGGATCACATGAGCCCAGGACACTGGAACAGTCCTAAATATGAATCATTTGCCAAGCGGCTGGATGTTGTTCATGTGACCACGGGCATGCTGCAATAGTCGTAAGTGGGGGAAATGGCCATAAGTCACTTTCTTCAGTGCCGTTGTAACTTTGAACAGTCACTAAATGAAGTGTCATGTACCAAAAATGTGAATATTCTTGTGAATATTTTTAATTTTCTTGGTAAAATATTAAGAGAGGGAACAAACATCCCATATCAGTAGATATGGTGGCTACTTTGTTGTTTTCTATATGGCAAAACCTAATCCAGTTTTGTCCAGAATGGCTGATTTGATTGTCCTCAGCTGAAGAATTGGGGATGGTCTTTGAAGCCAGCCTGTCCTTTGGCTGCTGTTTTTCTCATCCACAGTGGCATTGTCTTTCGTTTCCATTTACTTTTTACGTTGTTTACCTACCAGTAATCTTAAATAATTACATTGAATTAAACCTTCTTAATTAAATCTTCTTTAATTGTAACTCTCTGCATTCCTTAATATCTGGTGTTACTGCCTTGCTCCATGGAACTTCTGGAAAGCTGCAGGGGCTTTGACAGTCTGCCCTCTGCCCTAGCGTTACAAGTTTAACTGTATGTGCAGGCATTAAATTTCAGTGAGCCAAATAATACTAGAAAATTACAGGTTAAAGGAGGAAGACTGCTGTCAGCATAATCATCTCAGTAACACACACACACCCCAACTGCTGTCGTTAGGATATGAAAAGTAGCTTTTGTGCTTGTAAAGTCTCTGTGGTCTGAAATTGACAGCGTTTTGATAACTATGGGAGTCTGGCTTCTTCACATTTTTATGGGAGTTGGGTCATGTCTAGACCAAACCTTCATAATCTGATATTCCCGCTGCCACTTTCATATGTTTGACTATAAATAAGTCCTGCCGGAGATTGTGATGGGAATTATAATCAGTGCATCTGTAGGATACCAGATTGTGGAAAGTTTATCTTATCTTGACAGTTTATTACAGTACTTATTTGTTAAATGGACTTTTGACTTGAGGTTGAGTGTATCTTCTGGACACCATTCTATAAAAAATCAGCCTTTGATCACAGCTGGACTTAATTTTCCCATAAGTAGATGCTTGCATGCCTTGAGGCTGTGTCCAAAATTTTGCTGCTCATTAGAAAATGCTGTGTGGGGATATGCCATGATAGCTTCGTTATATCATCAGATGATGAATCTATAGGAATTGAGAAACAAAGGGCTTTTATTTTTGCTTGAGGTAATGAATCTTGATTTTAGAAGAATGTGGAATAACTTCAGAGTCTGCATGGATCAGCCACTGGTTACAAAAACACCAGCAGGTTATAAATTATTCTTATTTTTAGTGGAGCAAGTAAAGCCTTTTTGTCAGCTTTTGTGCTTCATTGGAAAATGGGAAAGGAGAACAATTGGGGATAATAATACATTGAGAAGCGGCAGCAAGAACTGATTGCTGTAAATGAATTTCTTTCAGGAAACTCACAACAATCTCTAGATATTGAAATTGTGGGTTTAACTCTTAGACATCTAAAGTAAACTCTGCCTCGTTGAATGATCAATTGTTGCAGATTTGTGCCTGTATTGGGATGGTGGTATATTTAAACACTCGAGATTCGATGGGATTTCAATGTATTTCCTGTTATGACAAATATATTAAAATCAGTTTTATGAAAGACATTTCAGCTGAATTATAAGGCCCAAATGAGAACATAACCACCAGTGAACATGAAATGTGTTTTTGTCTCAGCAAAATGCTAAAATTGCAATTGTATAAGTTTTACTTCAGAATATTGATAAACATTTTTCAATCAGTCAGAATAGAGCTGGAGGGAACCTTGGAGGTCTTCTAGTCCAACCCCCTGCTCAAGAAGGAGTCCCTATGCAAGACGAGGATAACTTACTAAAACAAATCAGAAATCAAAGTTCAATGCATATAAAGAGACTATATAATGCATTAATAGAAATGGATTCGGAAACAGAATTAGTTAAAGACTGTATGATAAAGTGGGCCCAAAATTTTGAAGAACCAATAATGTTGGATTCATGGGAAAAGATCTGGGTAAGAAATGTAAGGTTTACATAAGCCCTAAATTTGAGAGAAAACTTTTATAAGATGTTTTATAGATGGCATTTAGATCCTAAAAAACTGGCCTCTATGTATCTGAATTTACAACCTAAATGCTGGAGATGTGATTGTGCTGATGCTACTTACTTTCATATATGGTGGACTTGTAAAAAGGTTAAAGCATTTTGGATAAAAATATGGTGGATTATGCAAAATGTTCTTAAAAAAGAATAAAGTTTACCCCTCAGTTATTTGTGTTAGGTATAATTACTGATTGTAATCAGATTAACCTGATTTTGCATTTAATAACCGCAGCTAGACTGCTGGTGGCACAATACTGGAAGAAGGAAGACTTGCCTACTATTCAAGAATGAACATTGAAAGTAACAAACCTACCTGAGATGGCTAAAATATCAGCATATCTCAAGGACCATTCAAACGAGAGATATAAACTGGAGTGGAGAAGATGGATTGACTATACTCAAAATAAATATGGGACTAAGAAATTCCAGATAGTTTATGACTGAAGAAACAAGGAATGATATAATCTGTTTAGAGCTAACCTAGCAAGGAGGAGTTAAAGCTCAAATGAAAGATGATATTAACTTTTTTAAAAGTTTATTTTAGAATGCTTTTGTTAAAGATTTATACCCTGTATTGGTTCTGGGAAGTTGGGGGGGGGGGAGGTTGAGGGGGAGGGGGGGAGGGGGGGAGGGAAGTAAATATTTGTAAAGTTTTCTTTCCCCAAAATTCTCAATTAAAAAACAAAGGAGTCCCTATACCAATGTTGGCGAACCTTTTTGGAACCAAGTGCTGAAATGAGAGTGCACGGGAGGGGGGATTTAGTGCCAGAAACCAGAAGGGCAGCTCCCCTTGCGCATGCACATGTCAGGAATCTGAGCTTCTGATTTCCGGTGTGCGCATGTGCGCTGGTCACCTGGTCTTCTGGTTTCAGGTGTGGGTGGGAAAACCAGCTGGCTGGCACACATGTGTGTGCCAAAACCCAGAAGAACAACGGGCGATGGCTGGCGTGCCCAGAGAGTTGGCTCTGCGTGCCACTTCTGGTACGTGTGCCATAGGTTTGCCATCACAGCCCTATACCATTTCCAGCTAGTGGCTGTCCAGGCTTTTCTTTAAAATCTCCAGTGATGAAGAACCTACAACCTCTGAAGACAAGCTTCAGAAGTGATGACCTTTGGGGGAAAAACAGTCCTTGTGTCTAGTTGTTCTGGTGTGCAGTGCCCTATAGCATCTTTTTGAGGGTAGAAGTTGAAACAATTTATATCCAGAATGTGAGGGGTCTGTAGATATTTTCACAGCCCTCTTTTTGACTCGTGCAGTATACAGGTTCTCAATGGAAGTTATAGACATTGTTTTTTGTGCAGTTCGAATTATCTATTGAAGTCTGTATCTGTCTAGTTATAGAGGTACAGATGACAGACTCAATAATTCCTCTGTAGAACAGAATCAGCAGCCCAACCAGTGCATTCTACCAGTGAAACATATTGTTTAGTGAATTCAAAGACAGAAGCTGTCTGCAGGCCAAATTACTTTGGTTTTTTTTAAAAAACCTTTGAGAGGCTATTAAGGAGAGGTTAAAAAAGAGAAAATGAAGAGAAGCCATAGTGTTGTATTGGTGAAGTGAAAGAGGAGAAGCAAAAGATAAATAATAATCTAAACTTTTAAAACATATACAGTATACCTAAAAATAACCAGTGCATGCAGAAAGAACTTGCTAGAAATAATTAGCTTCATTACTCAATTTGAAAATCTCCTCAGTAATTTGCAAACCGTACTGGAGACACAGGGATTTTCAGATCATTCTGAAGCATTTGAATTTTTCAAGCCCTCAATATTTTCATTTGTGGTATTGAGAGACCTCTAGTGGTGGCATGGGGAAAATATTTGGGTTTTTAAAAAAAAAACAAAAATGTAGTGTGCTCCTTTTAAAGTTATAAAGTACAATATCTAAGTAGATTATTTAGTAACACTTTAAGAGAATATTATTATGCTACATATGTCAATTGCAAATTTACCTGAAGAGGGGATTTTCTGTTGTGACTTTTTGAAGAATTTTCTTTCCAAAGTATAGGTATATAGGTGTATTAGAAAGATTTTCAATAACAGGCATTCTTTCAGATTCCTGTGGGTTCAATCCCTGCCTCTGACTTCCTTTATGACTTAAAAGCATTTAATCATATGTATGTTATTGTTTATATAAAAACTGAAATTTTGTGACTGTGCTTCAGGCCGTCTCATTACTTACACGTGCTATATTTGTTGTTTTTTGGGTAGGCCTATACAGTATGTGCGTCAGTTGATATTAGCATGAAGAAATAAAATCTCCCCTCCCTTTAAAAATTTTCCACCATGTTGCTTAATTATCCCTTTCCTTTCTTGCAGGTACAGGAGAAAGTGGGAAAAGTACATTTATCAAGCAGATGAAGATAATTCATGGATCAGGCTTTTCAGAAGAAGAGAGGAAAAGCTACACAAAACTGGTTTATCATAACATATATTCTGCTATCCAAGCTATGGTGAGCGCTATGGATGCTTTACAAATACCATACTCATCTGAACAAAGCAAGGTATATTATTGTCCATAAAATGAAATCACTTCTGCTGTTTATTATATAAATCAGATTAAGTAAAAATGTTCTGGTATAAATCCATTCAGTCATTCTGGGTAAGAAATGATTATTTCATGTGCAGGTATGGAGTAGCTGGAAATATGTAGTGATTCTATGGATTCTAACCAAAAATTTCAACCTTATGCTAAAACATGCATTATTTCACAGTGTGATGGGTTTATGTGCATATGCAAAGGAGGCTCCATTAAGGTCACCAGATCTGGATTGCAAAAATCTGGACCATCATTTGAAGATAGCAGCTTATTGCTGTAGGTGACACAGTCAGCCAGATTCTTAGACTAGATTGCTAAGCATGTTATCCCCTTATTGAGTCCTTCCGAGGTGGCGCAGTGGTTAAATGCAGCACTGCAGGCTACTGCTAGATCAGCAGTTCAGCGGTTCAAATCTCACCGGCTCAGGGTTGACTCAGCCTTCCATCCTTCCGAGGTGGGTAAAATGAGGACCCGGATTGTTGGGGGCAATATGCTGACTCTCTGTAAACCGCTTAGAGAGGGCTGAAAGCCCTATGAAGCGGTATATAAGTCTACTGCTATTGCTATTGCTATTGCTTCCCAAGGATGTGGAGTAGGCAGCTGTTTTGATGGTGTCCTCACAGGGTGTAAGCTGTTCCAAGCAAATATATATTTTATATTCATTGCACACAAGAATTTATTTTGCCACAGTGGTTCTATTTCTAGCTACAGGTCTGTGTATATTGTGATTTTCTCCCATTTCTTTTCTCTTCTAATCTGTTGTTTTTGGGTATTGCAGTTTCTACTCTCCAGACCTTTGTCTTTCTTATCAACAGTGGTTAAGTCTGGGGTGTTATGTGGCAGGTGCTTGTCTGTTTTAATTCTAAAGTCCCAGAGCACTTTAGCATCTTCATTTTCTATTACATTGTCTATTTTGTGGTCCCACTAGTTCTGGCTTGCAAGCACATATCTTGCAGATATTCCAATGCATCATTCTTTGCCATGCTGTTGTTTATAGTCAGTCTGTGCAAACTTCTTGCAACAGCTAGCTAAGTGGTCCGTCGTTTCTTCAGCTTTTTTGCAGAGGCGGCATTTGCTGTCTGTTACTGCCTTCTCAATTTTGATGTTGTCTGTAATTGTTATTAAGGTTTGGTCTTGCGCAGGCAGAATTAGTCTCTTTGTCTCTTTCTTCCAGTTTCCTGCTTTTAGCTATTGCCAGGTTTTATTATTATCTGTTTTGCCTGGTAGTTTTGTATATACTAGCCATGTAAGGCTTTTGATCTCTCCAATACTGAGTAAGCATTCATGATGTAGTCGCTTAATTCCATCTTCGTCCCTGTACTTCAGATATTCTTCCAATGTCCTTGTTTATTCTTCAATTCTCTAGTGTGCATAAAACAGTCCATGCCCACTCATTTTCCTTGGTAAGTAGAGTCTATCATTGTATGGATAAAGGGTATGATTTATACTACTCATGTTTCTAGCTCTTTCTAGCCAGACTGTTTTAATTTTGCTTGAGCTTAATCCACTATTCCACCTGTATACCTAATGACTGGAATTGCCAGGGTTTTAATTGCCATATTATTTCTGCCACTGTGTTTGGACTTTAAGATCTTCTTCATTCCGATGGTTCATTTTAGACTTCTTCTTGACTTCAGTGTGCTTCTTGTTGTCAACCTAAAGGATATCCAAGTATGTGTAACCATTGTCTTCATCCAGACACTTGATATTATTTCCATAAGGTATCTTGATTCCTTCAGTTTTACTCTATTGATCTTTTGTCCCTCTGCTGTTTGACTAGTTTCCTTTGTGCCCAAGTGGAGCACAAAGCTTCTTTCCAAGTAGATGTTGTAGGGCTGCATCAGCTGTCACACCAGTTAGCAATTTGAAAGTTGTTAGTAAGCAGGTAATTGCAGTGGTGAAATACAATTTTTTTTCTACTGGTTCTGTGGGCGTGGCTTGATGGACGTGACAGGGAAAGGATACTGCAAAATCCCGATTCCCACCCCATTCCTGGGGGAAGAATATTGCAAAATCTCCATTCCCACCCCACTCTGGGGCCAGCCAGAGGTGGTATTTGCCGGTTCTCTGAACAACTCAAAATTACTGCTACCGGTTCTCCAGAACCTGCTGAATTTCACCCCTGCATAATTGGTCTGTAGTTAGCTGGTGCCGTCCTTTTGTTGGATCTTTCATTATCAGGTAGGTTTTGCCAGATGTTGACCAGTCTTTAATTCCACTTCCTTGGACTATGTTGTTAAACTGCTTGGGAACCACTTGGTCGGGTAGCAATGGGAAAATTTCTTGGAAAAGAAATTCAGATACCTTGACAATAGCAAGGTGAATTGATTTGATTACAGGAGCAATGGATGCACCACTGGGAGACTTGAAGTGCCAGCCTGGGGACAGATGGTTCTGAAGAATTTCTATGTGGCCATTAACACTTGTCACCAATTTGATAGTCAATCAGTTGGATATCATTTCAACAGGATTATCTCTCAATAATTTCTTCTTAAAGTATTCAAAGCTCATGTTTGTTTTATAGTGATAGTATCCAGTCATACAGTCTTCTGCTGTTTTTTTTTTACCACTTTGATTTTGCATCAAACGGGTTCCTCCAATGATTTTTGTCTTCTCATTATGTGTCCCAAATATTTAAGCTTCAAATGCATCATTAGCATTTCCACTGAACTGTCTTGTTTGATTCAATGTTTGTCTTTCTCTCTGTCCACATCCAAGGCACTTTCCACATTTTTTCCCCACAATTCAAAGGCATTTGTTTTTATTTCCTCAACTTTTCTGATGGTCCAGCTTTCACAACTATCTGTTATAACCAGGAAAGCCATAGTCATGGCACTATACATCTTTGCTTTAGGTGTGATGGCAATATTTTGTCTAGGCCCATCACAGAAGACAGTTACAGCTTTTGCGTTTTCACAATTTGTACACCTCAAATTTGTCTCTTCTGCATTGATTTTGGGAAGGAAAATTAAGCAAAGAATTGCATGCTATCCACCTGCTGCTTCCAACATGAAAGATGAAATTTCAGCAGGAGGCAAAAAACCAAAGCCAAACTGCAGATGGTCCTTGCTTAATGGTGGTAATTGGGACCAGAATTTTTGTTGCTAAGTGATGCATTCATCAAGCATGATGCCACATGACTGCAGTGCTTAGCAACAGCATTCCCAGCAGTTGCCATTGCCATTGGTAAGCAAGGATGGCAGGTTAAGCAAGGGTCACATGTCACTACAACTTTCTACTTCCTGCTGGCTTCAAACAAGCAAAGTCAATGGGGAATCCAGCAGGAAGTGGCAAGTCCTGATCACAAGAAGTCTTAGGTTTAGTGGCTTGCAAACAGGCCAGTGGGCAGGTGAATGCTGTGGAGTTTATGTGGGCATAGGCCATGGGTGCTGCCGTGTGGCATGAGTGCAGACAGGCAGCCGTGCTATGGCATGTTGCAAATGAACCTAGATGTATGAGTATTTGCACACTACAACCTGGCTCTCCTCAAGAGATAAAACAACAACAACAACTGACTGGAGTGACTTGCTACTTCTGGCCAGCTTCCCCACTGACTTTGCTTATGGGAAGTTGGCAGGGAAGATCACAAATGACAATCATGTGATTGCAAGGGTGCGGCAAGAGCCACAGTTTGAAGGACTGGTTGTCAGTCTCCTTCATTTGAAGAGTTGCTGAACTAGTGGCTGTAACCCAAGGGCTACCTGTATGGTATACAGCTAGTCCTCCACTTATGATCACAATTGAATCCAGAATTAATGTTACCAAGTGAGAAATATGTTAAGTGAGTTTTGTCCCATTTTATGACTTTTCCTGCCACCTTGGTTAAGTGAATCACTGCAGTTGTTAAATTAGTATCACGGTTGTTAAATGAATGTGGTTTCCCCACTGACTTTGCTTGTCAAAAGGTTACAAAAGGGGATCAGATGACCCCTGGACACTGGAAATCATGTGACCATGGGGATGCTACCACAGTCATAAGTGTGAAAAATGTCACTTTTTTCAGTGCCATTGTAACTTTGAACAGTCACTAAATGAACTGTTGTAAGTCGAGGACTACCTATATATGAATCTCTACAGAATCTAGCTAGAGCATCTAGCCTATTTGATCAACGTTTCCCATCCTTTTATGGCTCACTCTGCAAGATAGTGTAATGTAAATATATACCTGACTAAAACAAAGAGACCTATGACTTGGTAATGTAAAGTGCTGTTAGGCAAAATTAATTAGGCATAGATTGCTGTCGAGAAAGTTAAATTGATTCATTTTATTTATTTATTTATGTCCTTTATAAATAAAGGATATAAACAAATATTTCTTTTAATTTTTTAAAATTTTTAATTCTTCCAGCTCTTACCTGTCTATTCATACAGATAGTTAGTGTAGTCATGTGTAATAATACAGTTGGAGGGAAACTGTTTTTCACAAGCTGTCAAAAAGGCAAATTTCATGCTTGGGGTAATTAGAAAAGAGATTGGAAATAAAATGCCAACAGGATAATGCCCTGTGTTATGTCATCTGGAATACCTTGTACAATACTGGCTATTGCATTTGAAATAGAGCTGGAAAGGAGCAAAAGAGACCAATCAAATATTTACCTTACGAGAAAGAATATCTGGTACATCTCAGACTAGAAAAAGACAACTGAGAGAGAATATTATCAAAGTGTGTACAATCATGGATAGATATAGGGGAAGGGTGAGAGAACCTGGGGGTGGAGTTAAAAGAGGTATCAACCTAGAATCTCTGTGTAGCTATAAGTAAGCTAAGTCCAATTCCCCCCCCCCTTCGAATTCCATTGACCCTTATCTAACTCCTACCAGATGCTGATCTTAATTGAGAAGATTTCTGTACATAGGAACGAGTAGCAATAAATCAGTTTAACTTGACATTCACATGTGGACATGAACTTTCATACCTGACAATGGCTTGGAAAAAGAAAAGGAGAAGTTCTTTTCTGTCTGTCTCTTTTGAAACACTAGAGTCAAGAATCACATAGAAGGAGATTTGGATGAGACAGAATAAAGCACTTTTTTATGCATAATCAACCATGGAATTTGTAGCCGTAAGACACTTTTGCATGGCTTTACAGAGAATTGATTAGTCATGAAGTTTCATCGTTATCTCTGAGTTGGATGCAATACGCCTCCAAATATACCCATTGAAGATGAATAATCACGGGAGTCCATCATTTCTCACTTGTTGCACTTCGGAAGTGTCTGATTGGTCATTGTGTAAAGCAGTGTTCTTTACATCACCTGACAGCATTCCAGGGCATGGAGAATACAAGTCTCATATGAGACTCAGGTTGGCTGAATGGCTAAGGTATTAGGTTAGAAGCTGGGAGAGCCTAATTCAAGTCATCACTTAAACATGGAAGCAGTGGTGAAATTCAATTTCTTTTACTACCAGTCCTGTGGGCATGGCTTGGTGAGCGTGGCAGGGGAAGGATACTGCAAAACCTCCATTCCCATCCCACTCTGGGACCAGCCAGAGGTGGCATTTGCCAGTTCTCTGAACTATTGAAAATTTCCGCTACCGGTTCTCCGAACTACTCAAAATTTTTGCTAGCGGTTCTCTAGAACCTGTCAAAACCTGCTGGATTTCACCCCTGCATGGAAGTCAGTTTGGTGACCTTGGATCAGTCCCAAGTTGGGTCACCACAACTCAGCATCAGTCATCTGCAACACACTGGCTGAAAAACAAAATATGTTGTCACAACAAGTGTTGAGGCGCTTCTCTGTAAAACTAGGTGGGTACAGTGAAAAGAAAGCAGCCCGGGCAAATGAGTGAGACAAACAATAAAACAACAGTTATGGATTCATTATTTGGCTTTTCAAGAAATCTAGAACCTGGTTTGGAGGGATGATAGCTTTTGTTCATTCTTTTTACTACGTTTGGATTTTTAATTGGGTTTTAATTGCATTGCTTTTGTTTTATATTAGTTTCCTGTAGATTGCATCCTGACAGAAAAGTGAATTGTTGTTCTCATATTTTTATTTTAGATATTTCTTATATTTAGATATTCTCTAATATTTATTTCTAAGTTATCTCTGAAACAAAAAAAGAATCCTTTTCACCCGCCTCTCACCTTAAATAACCTATCAGAATATTTTTCCTTCAAAGTTCTCTGTTATTTGTTTGAATTCACTACTCTTTTTGTGCTGCAGGGATGGAGAATTTGTAGCCCACATGTTGATATCAAATAAAAAATAAATTAACAATGGGTCGTGGCTTTAAAAAGAGCAAATACTTCCACACCAGTAGAAATATAGTTTCCACTATAGTATGCATTGTAAATACATTAAGAAGAAGAATTTTTGACAATGTATAAAAGAAGGAGTGTCAAACTTGATTTCATTGAGGGCCACATCAGGGTTGTGTTTGATCTCAGGGGGCTGAGTGGGCATGGCCACATCCACCCACTCGGAGGACCGAGTAGGTGGGTGTGGCCAGAGTGGGCATGGCTAGCTCAATGTCCAGCAGCCCTCTGCCAGCAAAAATGGGCTCCATTTTTGCTGGCAGAGGGCTGCAGGAGGCCATTACAACCAGAAACGGAGCCCGGGAGGGCCGCATACGGCCCTCGCAAGCTCTGTTTTCACTGGCAGAGGCACTGCAGGCCAGTCCTTCACTGATAAATCCTAGAAACAATTACTGAGGAAACTGAATTTATTTAGTTTTGGAAAAAAGAGATCCAAGATATCATCTTTCACGTACAGTACTTGGTAATGATAATGGTAAGAGTGAATGCACAGTAGAAATAATTTTCTGTGGAGATTTTGGGCTTTAAGGAGAAGCAGAACAGCTATTTAATTTCTATTCCTGAACTGCAGAGGGAATCGGCTTGCTCGGTTATCTATAGTATGCCTTCCAGTTCTGCAACCCTGGCATGATCGAATCCCTGCCTGTGGCCAAATCCTCCAGTGATTCTCATAACTTTGTTTTCTAGGCTGCTATCATTGCATTTAAGGAAGAGTCTAGAATAGTCCAGTCTAGAGAGGAAAATGTGGTAAGAAATGGCATTGAAGGAGATCTTTAATTTCCTTGCTGTTTTTAGTTTGCTTTCCAAAAATACCTTATCTATACAGGTATTGTTTGATTTATGATCAATCACTTAGCAACCAAGATTATGATAGACCCCCTCCTCCCAAAAGCAACTGACAACCCAGTTTTGAAGTTATGGCCACTACAATACCCCATGGTCATTCGCCATTACGACCCACCCCCTCTCTGTCATCAATTGCACACATAAACTGCAGGCACATCCACCTATTCCTCCTATTTCCTCCCATCCTGCCCTGCCAGGTCCCTTCAGGTCTTAGATATTTGTTTCCGTCCCCCCCCCCCGGGTCCCTGCGGGCCTTGGACTGATTTTCCATCCCACCAGGGCCCAGACCCTCCTCCCAGGGGTGGGTTGCTGCTGGCATTACTGCTGGTTCGGCGTCTGCGCATTTATGCTTTTGAATGAAAATAAGAATGAAATCAATATTTACATTTGTTTGGCATTTCAAGACCTTGTTTGTAAACTTCTACTTTGGACTGAGTGTCTGCATAGTAGTCTCAGAGTCTTGATGCTCTCAAACATAATGAAAGCTAATATTAAAAAGCATTTACACCAGGTGTTAGATCAGGTGAACGGATGGGACAGACTCAGGCTTCAGTGACAAACAACAGCTCTTTATGAGATAACTATTTACAAATCCAGCACCGGCCCGTTTGACAGCTAGCCCTTTTATAGGGAGCTGTCAAATGGCTCGTCCAATCAGCTTTCAGTATTTTCCCGCTGGATCGGAGGACCTTGGTGGAACCTACCATTTGACTGTCAGTATGTAACACCAGGCATTGTTGGGCTACTATATTCCTAGCAATAATTTCTAATCCACTTCGAAGAAGTCTCTTAAGCAGAAACTCCTTTTATGTAACCTTGGTCAAGCTCAACCTAGAAATTTGATCACCCAACAATTATTCTGAACCGAGTTGCAGTTTAATTCCAATTGCCCAGTTTTTGTAGGGTAGTAAAAACTCTTAATCCAAGAGGCATGGCTCCCTACAATTTGCCCTCTGGCCTATTCCAACGATTGTTGGGTTTTTCCAGATCCCACTGTACTGCCCTTCCTTCAGCACCATTATGGGATAGATACATGAGTTTCCTCCGGGCTCATTGCTTGTGCTCTTGTGTTGATCAATAACACACACCTTTATATTGCAGGAGTTATAGAACATTGCACCAAAGTCTTATTTCTCCCCAAATAGCAACAATCCCAGGCATTCAGACAGTTTCTATGTCTATTTTCTAGTTGCTGGTAAATGTTTATTTATACAATGTTGTTGTAAAGTTTTGTTATTTAGCATCCAAGGTTTCACAGTAGGATTTAAGATGGATTATTGTCTATGCTATTTCTGCTTATCTATTTTGGCTTTCTTTTTCTTTCCGTTTCTGTTTCATTTGCTGGCCAAAAGCAGTTATAAATCACATTGAAATTGACTTGCCTGTGTGTTTGCAGTTTGAGTCCCTCAAGAAAGAGATGTCCATCTGAAGAAAGTAGCTAATGTGTACAAAGAAAAGGAAGGAAGATCGATTCAATTAAGACCTGAACTTATATAAACTCTTGGAAAGTATTGATTTACACATAAATTAGATATGGAATTTTCTCTCCGTTAAAGCCTATCTTCTTTGTTGTGAAATATAAATTGATACTATTGTCCTCAAATATTATAGATGCCAGGTTGAGGTATAGAAGTTTTAATAATATAAATTCATGGCGGGTTTTTTTTTAGTTCCTATTATTTACTTACATTCAGGTACTTGGACATCCTCCTGATATATTAGACCAGTATTATTAATCCCATATTTAGGAGTTGTGGTGTGAAATTAATTAAAATAATAGAAACCACTACAGTACTTCACCATCTTCTCCACATCACCCAAATAAAATTAGAATTATAAGCATTTTTAAGGGATTCCCTGAGATTGTTTTTTAAAGCTAAAAGAAAAGAATGTCCCAATTTTAAACCATCACTCTAGAGAAGAAAGGAATGTTCATTTCTTCATACACCACTTTTTGTCATTTGAATTTCTCCCCAAGAACAGCTATTTCATTTGCTCTGCCGTTAACATAATTCTATACTGCATTATTTCTTCTGGCCTTGGTTAAAACCACGGTGGCATGTTAGATTAAGCAGGTGATCTTGATTATGTGATTTAGGATTAAATATTCAACTGGAAATTAATGTAAATCCCTTTGTTAATTAAGTAAGGGAAATATGCTAAATTCTGAGATGACTGGCAGCTGGTTGTGTAAACATCTGCAAAAATCAATGAATGGCCATCACAGAATTTGTGCTATGTAAGTCAGTTAATGATGCCTTATAAATTGTGATTCTAAATGAAGCACAGGAGTGTGTCACAGAATTTTAGTATATTTAATCTTTAAAATCCTAATAAAATGTACGGGGCATGGGTTCCAGAATGAGACACGCTATCTAAGCATTATGGTGGGTAGGTAAATTGGTCTCTTCTGCTAAACAAAATCATTAAGACTTTACAGTAATACGCAATAGATTTTTTTAAAAAAATCTTAACTTAAGTTTTATGTACAGTCTTGTGATCATCCAAATTAGCTAGAAAGGGTTTCATTTCCTGATTTGTTACAGCTACTGAATATTTTTCCCCTGAGAGGACATGAATTGGTTTCATAAATCTGGATGATGCGGTAGGATCAAAGATGAAAGATTGTTATCTATTCAAGGTGAAAGATACAACTCTGGACATGTTCCATTCTTATTTTATCTATGTATTATCATGTCCTATCTCCTACTGGAACAACTAATAAATTATAATCTGTTATAACTGCTGATAAGTAGCGGAGCAAGGAGGAAGTGATGGAGAAAGAAGAGGAGATGAGGATTCAGTGAGAAAAGGAATCACAAGTATGCCAGGGATGGGTTCCAGCAGAGATTACTGCTGGTTCACTCAGGGATGCACTGTGCACGCATGCGCAGTACAACTAAAATTGTTCTGTGCATGCTCAGAAGCAAAAAACAAGATGGCAGCCACCAGGAGAACTAGTTTCGGGGGGTGGCAGTCCTGGGTCGCTGCCAGTTCCAGTGGTAGGAACCCACCACTGAAGTCTGCCCACTGTTGGGTGACCAACACTATATTATTTTACAATTCATTCAGTTTTCCTGAATTTATTTTTGGTGTTTTGTACAGGAGTTCAAAATGGCATGCATTCCATTTCATCCTCCACTTTTCCCCTACATCAAAAACCCTGTGATGTATTTCCATGCAGGATGTAGAGAATTTGGCAGTCATTATAGCCTAGTGTAGTGATGGCGAACCTATGACACGCGTGTCAGTGCTGACACGCGTAGCCATTTCGGGTGACACGCACATGCTCCCCAAACTTGTTTCAGCGGCAGCTCTCAGCCTGGGCGGCAGCGTCACGCAGGCTGTGGAAGGAGGAGGAGGAGGAGGAGGAGGAGGGAACCAACCAAAGAGAGGCTTTTACCGGGTCTGCGCCCCACAGCCAGGATCGTCCTTGCGCCTCAAGCCGCGTTTCTTCCTGCAAAGCCCTTCGGGCATCCCGAGAGTTCCGCTTGATGCCAGAAGGGCTTTGCAGGAAGAAACGCGGCTTGAGGCGCCAGGACGGTCCTGGCTGTGGGGCGCAGACTCGGTAAAAGCTCTCTTTGGTTCCCTCCTCCTCCCCCTCCTTCCACAGCCTGCGTGACGCTGCCGCCCAGGCTGAGAGCTGCCGCTGCCGCTGCCGCACAACTGAGGGAGGGAGAGGGAAAGCAGAGGTAGCCTCAAATTCCACCGTTGGGACAGGGGAAAGGGCTTGTCCCTCAAGAGTGGGGGGGATAGAGGTGGGAAAAAGGGGCCCGGCCTGTCCCCAGCGCCCCCCACAGACGGATTACGGATCGAACGCTTCTCTCTCTGCAGCCTTTTTCTGCAAGTCCCAGCTACTCAGCGGGGCGTCATCATTTCCGGGGGGTTGCAGTTTTCCAGCTCAGATATCAGGATCCGCCGGGATTAAGTGGGAGAAAACGCCGCTGGCCGAGCGGAACAAACACATCCAAAGGTTGATCTTATTTTACGAAAACACAACTTCCAAAAGTCGATCGTGGCCTCCATCAAGAAGCTCTTCCCCCACCCCCCACCCATTCTGGGGTCTTAGTGTCCCTCGGCTAAGATCCATCCCGGAAAGCAGAACGGGGGCAGCCCTCCTGTAATTCTGGCTGGGTTAAAGAGCAGGGATGGAGGAGCCATATCACACCTTCATTCAAAGGGTGGGGAGGGGGAGGCCTGATAAAGTCCCTCCCTTGGGGTGTCTGAAGTCCCAGCTGAAGCAGCCGAAGGAAAAAGGATAAGCATCCGTCGCTGCCCAATGGCGCTTGGGGTAACCCCGCTGGGCAGAGCCAGTCGAGGCTCATCCTGCAAATGAGGGTTTCCTTTGGGGAGGGCCAGGTGGTTTCAAGCACCCCAAACAGCCAATCTCTCTCTCTCCGTCCCCCTTCCTTTGCTCCTGGGGCTGCAGAACTTTCCATGGGCTCAACAGTAATTGAGTAAAATTCTAAGCCACTGCAGTAGCTGCTTTTTGGTTTTATTTTTTTTAATATTTATCAGTCTCTCTTTTAGTTGAAGAGTTGAAGTCCACAATGCTTAAAGCTGTCAGGTTTGAAGACCCCTGGGGTTTTTTTCCTAAAGGGTTAGGGGTGCAAGGGTCTTGTAACTTGACAGCTTTAAGACTTGCACGCTTCAATGCCAGAGTTTCTGAGCCAACATTTTGGTTGCTAAGCAGGACCGTTGGTAAGTGATACTGATAATAATATCAAGGGCAACATACGAAATCGACTGATGAACAAAGAAGTTACTAAGCAGCTATGTTAAATAATTTGTTTTTGGTTTATTAAATACAATTATATTGCAATTATATATTTTTGTAGTTTAAACTATAAATTGCGCAAAATTATGTTTTTGTCGAAGTGACACACAACGCGAGTTATGCTCGATTTTTTGCCAATTTTTGACACACCACGCCAAAAAGGTTGCCCATCACTGGCCTAGTGTTTCCTACCGGAGCTCACTAATTTGGCTTAATTATTCTCCATTGTGGAATTATTATTCCACATGGAATTATTTCCTGTGGGGAAAAAATACAGATATTTTGAACAAGCAAAGAGGTCCAGTATAGGTCTAAAGCACTGACTTTGGAATTATTCTATCAAAAATTGGAAGGGTTACAGATGTTTGTTTTCTCAGGTTTGCTTATGGGAAAATTTAGACCCTACATGCATGCTGGATAGACACATATGCACACTCTTCCCTTTCTAATTTCCACCTCATACATTTCCTGTTCATATGTTGCCTTCTGTTCTTTAAACCTCATGGGACTCTCATTTTTGGAGGATTTTATCAATTGTATCACACCCTGTTTTCCAAATAAATTACAATTACCTTGGTCCTCTGCATATTATTTTTCAGATCTGTCCCCCCCATTGAACTGTATTTATTTTACAATTTGCTGCAAGTCATTCTGGCCATGAAAAGAACATTGTCTGCATGCAAAAGTAGATGCAAATTCCTATCTCCACCCAACACCCTTGTAACAGCACAATAATAATTCATTAAGTGTTTATCCATAGAAAGAGGTTACTTCCCTCTCCTATTTCAAATTCCACTCCAGGCTTCACTTTGGCTTCCAAAGAAGTTCCTTCTTTCATTTTATGATTTAATTACCTTATCCCTCCCCCTCCCCCACCCACCATTTACCTTCCGTCCTTGTTTCCTCTGTTCTGCTGTTTACATACTCTGGACATTCAGATTCTGAGAAGCCAAGTACCATAATTTCCTTGCTTTTTATGGCAAACCTCCATCACAAATTGTACAACTTTCTTCAATCTCCCAGCTTTACTGCAAAACTCTGGGATGTTTAAATTACTGCACTGAAATATAGATATTCCTTGATTTACAACCATTATTTAACGAGTGTTTGAAGTTACAACAGCCATTTTTGACACTTACAACCGATGCAGCAACAATGATCATGTGATCAAAATTTAGATGCGTGACTGGGCTCACATGATCTCTCTTGTGATTTTTCTGAAAAGCGAAGTCAATGGGAAAGCCAGATTCACTTACGAACCATATTACTAACTTAAGAACTTCAGTGAGTCACTTAACAATTGTGGCAAGAAAGGTCCTAAGATGGTATAAAATTCACTTAACAACTGTTTTGTTTAGTAACAGAGATTTTTGGCTCATTTGTGTAAGTCAAGGACTAGCAATAGCAATAGCGCTTAGGTTTAAATACCACTTCACAGGGTTCTGCAGACATCTCCAAGTGGTTTACAGAGTCAGCATATTGCTCCCAAATATCTGGGCCCCCATTTTACTGACTTTGGAAGGATGAAAGGCTGAGTCAACCTTGAGCCGGTGAGACTTAAACTGTTGGCAGCTGGCAGTCAAGAGAAGTAGTCTCCAGTACTGCATTCTAACCACTGCGCCCCCATGGCCACCACAACTACCTGTACTGCAGAATATGAAAGAGAGAACATGGCAGCATCAATGTTCTAGGTATAGGAAGATGAAGGGAGAAGGCTAGAGGTGCAATAGAGAAGGGGTTGAATATTGAAATCAGTCAATAGGGTGAATATAGAGCAAAACCCATGGCGTCATCTATGATGGCTACTTCATTTTGGAAACAATACAAAGTGCTAACATTTATAACATAATAAAAAGGAGACTGAAATAAAATAATTTTTAATTCTTTTCTAACTTAATTCAAGCCAGTTGATAAGGGGCTGGTATAGGTGAAACTGCATATATGGAACCGTAACGCAAGAAAGGCAAGATATTCCTAATTTATGTAGAAGTAGCTGGGTTAGAAGAAATAATTAGGTCAGGCAGGCAGCAGCATTTGGCTCTTCATGAAAGCAATCTGATTTCTTTTTCCAGGTGTCTACCGAGTGTGAAAAAAAAGGAAATGTTGCTGATTTATAAGCTTTATTGAGCTTAGAAAGCTTTTATAACCTTTGTTCCTTAAAGTAGTTGCATTTATTTTTCCGGCTTGCACCAAGATAGTGTGCTTTAATGAGCAGCAAAGCTGCACTGGACTTTCATGAGGCCCAGTGCACTTTTTCGGAATGGTTTTTGGAATAAGCACCAATAAGTGCATGCTTGAAGAATCACGCTGTTCCTTTGAAAACGGTTTTGAATTTCTAGTAACCCAAAATGCCACAAACAGACTATTCCCTGAGGTTACATTTAGGTCTCATTTGCTGCCTTGGTACCCAGTTCTTTCCTGGGCACACTTCATAGGCCTTGAAATGACAGATTTTGCCAGGGTTTTTTTGCAGGATTAGCCAGGATTGGGTATTGTGATGTCCAATTGGCCTCGAGACAGAGTTAATTTGAAGCCACGCCTCTGGGCTCCTTGCTTCTGGTTCCCAGTTTCAACTTTGTCTGGCCGAAGAAAGACAGGTTGCTTTTGGTTCCTGATTCTTCCAAAAACAATCCAGTGCCATCCTGCAAATTCCTTCTCCCTGCCTTCTTCTCCTTGCCTCCATCTGATACATGGAAGCCTCCCCTTAGTGTGGCTCACTCCTGGCTGCCGGTAAGGGATTTAAAAGTTGCTTCTTGGGGCTTTAGAGGCAGGACGCCGTTACGGCGGCCATTTGAGGGCCTCAATTCCTGCGGGCTACATGGGCTGGGACAGAGGCTACTATGAAGCCTCATTTTCATCCCTGCCTTCCTGGGTGGCCATTCTTTCTACAGTGGCGGCAGCGGCAAGGCCCTGCAGGCCTAGATCAATGCCAGGAAGCCCAGAGCCACGTGGCTTGCAAAAGGGGCAGGAAAGGTCTACCAGAGGCTGATTTTGTCGCGTGGAGGCTGTGAGTGATTGGGAGAAGCTGTTTTTTGGTCAGCTGAACCTGGTGGAGCCCTGACCTGGGGCCATGGCAGATGCAGAGGAGAGGCCGGATTCCCCCCCATGGTCTCCTGGGGAGAGGACCTCTAGTGGGGCCTCTGTGAGACTGCGAAAAACTGCAGCAGCTGGAAAATCCTCCAAGGCCTTGCAGAAGGATGAGGAAAGGAGACACAGGGCCCTGGCATCTAACTAGTCAAACTAAGGCTAAAAAACTAACTTTATAGTCGTGGGACAGGAACACCTTCCCCAGCTTAGAGTCTATGATGATCCCCAGGTGAGGAATCCTGGTGGTGGGAACGAGGGAACTCTTATCTAGGTTAACCGAAAAACCTAACTGCTGTAATGTGGATACCACCAACGAAAGATCCTCCCTCGCCCGCTCAAACAATGCTGCTTGGACTAAGATGTCATCAATTTAGCATTGGACCCTGACAGAGTGCTCATGGAGGTAAGCCACCACTTTGGGTAGGACCTTAGTTCTAGGCGCTGACGCCAAGGCAAACGGGTCGTCCTGCAACTGGATCCGACTTTTGTTCTCAAGATTAACTCCCTTTTCCACAGGTTGCAGGAGATGGTATAACCGGATTTTTGTCCGGAACCATCTCATGATAGGGAGCGCTTTTGGCACCGGCTGGATGTCTCGCGTGCCTTGCGCATTTACCTGAGGTGCACGGAGGGCCTCAGGAGGTCTGAGGTGCTCTTTGTTTCCTTTTGTCCGTCTTCCCTGGGGAAGAGGGTGTCCTCCTCCACTATAGGGAGGTGGATCAAACTGGCCATCGCATTGGCTTATGAGGTTCAGCACCTTCCGGTGCCCCGGGGCATCACAGCACACTCCACCAGAAGCGCGGCTACCTCGGCGGCCTGGGCTACACATGTGCCTATCATGGAGGTTTGCAGGGTGGTTACGTGGGCATCCCCGTCTCCCTTTATCAGGCATTACAGGTTAGAAGCATTTGCATCGGCTGATGCGGCATTTGGTCATAGTGTGTTACAACAGGTGATAGCGCATGAGGGGCCCAGGACCAATAGTGCCACTCCTGAGGGACGTTAACTTGGATATGTCCCAATCCTGGCTAATCCTGCAAAATTCCTCCGGAAAATGACGGTCTTACCTGAACTGTTGTTTTAGGAGCTTTTGCAGGATTAGCCAGGTTCACACCCTAGCGTTGGTCCAGGGATTGGGGGAGTTCAGAGGGTAGGGTGTGTTCCCTTATGACTTGTTTTCAGGTATTTTGCAGTGGTCTTGACTCGTTGAAACTGGAACCAGAAGTAAGGAGCACAGAGGTGTGGCTTCAGTTTTAACTCTGTCTTGATGCCAATTGGACATCACAATACCCAATCCTGGCTAATCCTGCAAAACCTCCTAAACCAACTGTCATTTTCAGCTACTCTTCGAGGACCCCTTTCTCTCTGTGACGGGCAATTTGAAAGAGAGCTTTTAAAAAAATGGCTGGGACTTTTTAGCAAGGAAGTTTAGGCAGCTTAGTTCTGTCCTTATGGTTGCTGCTGGCAAGCAAACATTTTGTTAATACTGGCAGCGTTTTGACATCTAAACTGATCTGTTTGCTGAAGGAGGTGGTCTATATTTTCCTTTTTCCTACCTTAATTTATGTTCCCTTATGATGTTGCATGTTATCTTGCCCGCTTTATTTTCAGTCCTCTTGAACACTGTTTTGAAATGGAAAGTGGGATAAAAACTTTAAATAAACGGTAGGGTTTTTGTCAACGTCCCTTATCACTTCAGCAAAAGAAAAATTTATTCATTGGGAATTCAGTGTGTGCTGGTTTCAACTGGTGATAGCAGTAAATTAAGTATTTAGATAAGCAGATTTCTAGCAGGCTTGGTATGATTTGAATATACAGGAACATCTTGGTCAAGTGCATTTTTCACTTCACTCCCTCCTCAAATAGCATGGAAATGCTGTAATCAAAGAACCGATTGTGGTGCATTTTTGCTATTACTGGGTAGCAAGCATAATATCCAGCCCAGCACAGACACAGACAAAATGGCAGTGCTTAGTTACTATGGTGACCACCTTGGGTATGACTTTTCAAATAGAAATAGATTTTATAATAGAATATTTCAGTTTATGTTCCTGGAAAGAAGCAGCAGGTTTTATAAATAAGCTGCAACCGTGTTAATTAACAATTCACTTTACTGCAAGGTTTTTAATTGTTTGCCTTTTTCTCTATATGTTTTACTATATCAATTAGCTTTATGTTACAAACTTTACCATCTGCTGAATAAAAAGACTGCAGTTATAATACCTGTAGTAATTTTATTGAAAGCAATGGTTGTGCCAGCCTTTTGAGGTTGTGCCAGCCTTTTGAGGTTGACCAGAGCTGGAAACAGACTCCGTAGGAAGACTTGACATATTCTTCATTGAAATTGGGTGCAATGCAAAAATGGCATTGTACAAGACTGGTTGAAATTTACCTCTCCTTACTTTAACTTTTATCAAATAAACTAGTTTTAGAGTCCTTCCTTTTATTTCTGAAAATCTTAATTAAAATATTGTTATACGATTTGATCTCTCTTCAATTCTTCTTTCTTCCATTACAAAGTCTTCTTTGAAGTTTTAACAAGCCTGTTTTGTAAATCCCTGAAAAGAGATATTATAATTGTCTTGGTTAAGCATTTATTTATTCATTCAACTTTTTATAGCCACCCATCTCAACCAAATAATTCTGGACAGTTTACAGTTCTAAGTTCTACAGTTGTATTTCCTTTTTAATTGTTAAAACTTCAGCCAGCTTCTTTTGAATAGTCTATAAAATGTTTTTATCTGGGTCATTTTCTTGAGCTTTCACTTGTATTTCCACTTTAAATGCCTGTTCTGTTTATAATCCACACTTTTTAATCCAATATTTTTGATTCTATTATTTCTGCATCAAGCCAGATTTGTTTCACATCTGTCATTCATTAACATTCAATGATTGGTTATCCATAGAAGCATACATTGTTACTGATATCAGAGTTACTAATTTCTGACCCCATTCTTTAATTTTTAACAGCTGAAGCATTTTATATCATTTTGTAAATTCCAATCCTGATCAAAACTTTTGGTTTACACATTTTTGCCCAGAATCTTTAATCCCTAATAGTGTCCAATTTAAATCATAATCTAATATGTGATATGACTTACAATAGACAAAATAACTTAATTTCCCACGAAAAGCTGTTTATTTTATATAGTTAGCTCCAAAATCTTACCGTCAACGTTTCAAAATTCCAAAATTTTTAGTAACAGCACTAGTAAATACATTACAATCAAAAAACCTAGCATGGTTTTTTTTTAATTTATGTGAGAAATCTACATCTTTTCATGCCTGTCAGGTTAATTTTATTCACATAGTCCAATGCAAATAAAATGCTTTCATCTGTTGCCCAGCCATTTGTATAAAATTTCCAAAGTGCCTGATTTCTTCATTCCTCAAAGTCACATTCTGACTAATGCTAAAGGAATCAGAGAGACAGCCTAGTGTAAATGGAAATGCCAAGTACTTTAGCAATGACAAGATTTATTTTTGGTTTAGATTCATTTCTATCATGGAACATTGCTGCCAAAAGTTATGCCAGCATGTATAGCATTAGGCGTCAGATTTTAAGAAGATCATAGTTGCTTGTTTTTCTTTCTTTCTTTCTTTTGATTTTGATTCTTTCTTTCTTGATTTTTTTTGAAAAAAAATATCCAAGAAATAATTTGGGATATTGATTGCTGGGCCAGTAAATTCAAATGCCACTATGTGTTACTGCTTGTTTGCTTGCTTATTTATTTAACATTTTTCCTTTCCACTTGGAAGACACTCATTATATATACACTTAAAAGATGAGCACTGAGAAAGGACAGGGGGAAAACCCAAAGTAATAACAATCTATTATTGTTGTCTATTGTCTATTTTAAGAGTTATACTATTTCTAAGTTTCACTGAGAGCTATGTGTTTGCAACAGTTGGTGTACCTGGGTGAATTCTTGTTTTCCTTGTCTTCATATATTTAATTCAGAAGGTGCATTGTTACCTCCAAATTCAAGTTGGAAATTTTGTTCATCACTTTGCACTTTAGGAAAACTTTTAAATGGACAGATAGCTGTTTATTTGGTACATTAGAAATAACAAATAGCAATAGGTAGTCTTTTTTAAGGCTGCTTTAATTAGGGTATTTGTGTAGTCAGTATGGAAGACAGTGTCTTCCACTGTGTAATCAGTGGAACAACCTGCCTCCAGAAGTTGTGGATGCCCCAACACTGGAAGAGATTGGACAACCATTTGTCTGAAATGGTATAGGGTTTCCTGCCTGAGCAGAGGGTTGGACTAGAAGACCTCAAGGTCCCCTCCAACTCTGTTATTCTGTTATTTATGTCTTCCTGGTTGTGGGGAAAGCCAGCCATTAAGAGTCCTGATTGCATATCTCATTGGAAGCAGTTCAGATACATCAAATAGAGCAAGGGACATGCATCTCCAAACAGCCTCCTTAGATATTGTTGGTTTCTCTTCCACCTTTCAAAGCTATTGATGCACCATGGAAGCAATAAAAGTCCTCCATAAATCACATGTTTGCCACAGTTATCTCAATCAACCTTATAAGGATTGCTTGTTAAGTAAAGCTTCATTCCAATTGCTGAATTGGACAAATTAACTGGTGCTCTTAGTTATGCTTTGCTTAGCAGAAGAGCTGATGAACTCCAGTTTAACATTTTCTGTGTTCAAACTGATTTTTCCCAATCTATAACTATGCCTACCGTCACTCCCCATTTCAGGATGACAGCCAGATGATTGAAGAGGTACAAACAGACAAAATAGTAAGCCTGGAAAGAAAACATGCAGAAGCAATTAAGAGGCTATGGGAGGATCCAGGCATCCAAAAGTGCTACCACCGACGGAGAGAATACCAATTGTCAGACTCAGCTAAATAGTAAGTATAATAATCTTGTCAAACTTCACTTTGGCTTTTTAAAAATATTTTTTTTAAAAAAATTATGGCTTATTACCGCTTTGTTGTATGGAATGTTAATGAACAGATTTTACGAAGTGTGCGGGTTCAGTTTTTATGATTTTGAACAATTAATAAAACATAGTTGAAACAAATGCACGACAGGGTCACATGGTGCTTCTCTGGTGGGAAACTGGAAATTGCTCCCCCCTTCCTTCTTTCCTTTTTGTGGGGAGGCCTTGGAGGGCTGCAGTGGGCTTGTTGACCCAGTGGCATCATTGGAGGCTCAAAGCTGAAGGTTGTAAATCTCTTTTCAGAGTTTGGGGGGCATTGAGTTTACCCTCAATTTTGATAAGTCTTCCAAAAGCTTGATTTTTTTTTAACAAGCCTGTTTTGTAAATCCCTGAAAAGAGATATTATAATTGTCTTGGTTAAGCATTTATTTATTCATTCAATTTTTTATAGCTACCCATCTCAACCAAATAATTCTGGACAGTTTACAGTTCTAAGTTCTACAGTTGTATTTCCTTTTTAATTGTTAAAACTTCAGCCAGCTTCTTTTGAATAGTCTGCAAAATGTTTTTATCTGGGTCATTTTCAGAAGCAATTGAGTTTACACTCAATTTTGACAAGTCTTCCAAAAGCTTGATTTTTTTTCTTTATTAGAGAAGAAATATTGCTATGAGAAAATATAATTGTAATGCCAAATTTTGATCACGTTGTTTTAGAAGACTGTCATCAATATATAATGCATGCTTTTCTGTATAAGGGATATGCATATAAACATGTTTCCAGTAGATTGTCCTTCTCTATTAAATGGATATTACAAATACTTCCTGTACATTATCTAGCTATCTGTAGAATAATTGGATATTTGATCTTTGAAGCCATCATCATTGTCTTCTTACATACTTTGCTCACCAAAGCAACTGAATGTATACAAGGAATTGAATTTAAAAACAGAAATAAAGTAATATCAAGATGTACATATGGCAGATGACATCAGGGAACAACAGTAATGGGGAAATAGTAATCAAGAATTGGAGTTACAGATCACTTTATCTCAGATCCAGCTGGAGAAGTCAAATCTTTAGGGCTCTTCGGAAATCCAGCAGGTTTAGAGCATATAGGCTTCAGAGGGAGGATATAGGGCAGCGGCAGATATAAAGAAGCATTACAACTCTCTGCAATCTTCAAGTAGAAGTAAGATTTCCACAACAGCATCCTAATTCGGAATACATTTTCAAACCTTTTGTTGTTTTTGCTATATTAGCTTTCATGTGAAATATCACTTTTAGTCTCTTGAATCATGTGAAATGCTTTCTGACGGCCTGAACTAAAAATGTGTGACTTTGATTTTGAAGTTTCCTTTCAGATTTAGAACGTATTGCTGTGCCGTCATATGTGCCAAATGAGCAAGATGTCCTCAGAGTGAGAATACCAACAACTGGAATAATTGAATATCCTTTTGTGCTACAAAAGGTTCCATTTCGGTAAGTCTATCCTGAAGGCCTTCTCTTAGTCATCATGATTACCATATGCTCAAAATTGCACCAATTGTTTTCAGTAAATGGATAATTAAAGAAAATGCATAAAACTAGAAAAATCCTCTCCAGTCCTGTTTTACCTTTGCTATTATGCTACATGCATTTCCATCTGTAAAGAGAGATTTTAGAATAATAGAATCAAGACTTTAAAAATATCATTTAGAAGATCAAGACCAAATTAAAATGTCCATGAGGAAAGGCTAATTTGCCTTTGCGTGATCATATTCAGTGAAAAGAAGCATCTGTAATTGGTTCCATTGTTCAACTGTGCTTATTGTAATTGATAAGTCTATTAGCTGATAACCCGGCGTTGTCCGTGTATTTATTTATAAATGGGAAATGTCCGGACCAAATGTAATTTGTAATGTTGGATTTTCCCCCTTACCAGAGGGAGCCCCCTTGTAGAGTACTGTGAAGCCATTACAATGGCAACTCCACTGCACTGTACAGTAGAAGCCATTTTACGGCAGTACAGCATTTTAAGCCACAACAGGCTGTATCTTAACAGAACACACCCCTCCGAGGGTTGTTAGGGATATCTTAGTATTTTTTTCCAGAGAGTAAGTCATCTGTGTACCAAATTTGGTTGAAATTGCTCGAGGCATTCCAGAGTTATATTGGAACACACACACACACACACACACACACACACACACACACACACACAGAGTCACATATATATATGATTTCATAATCTAAATGTAAAGATTTCCCTTTCAGTTGTATCCGACTCTAAGGAATGGTACTCATCTCAGTTTCTTGGCTGAGGGAGCCAGCATTGTCCAAAGATAATTTCCTTGGTCATGTGACCAGTATGGCTATATGCCAAAGGTGCACAGAAAGCTACTCCCTTCCCAGCGAAGTGATATCTATTAATCCACTTGCATTTGCATGCTTTCAAACTGCTAGGTGTGCAGGAGCTGGAGCAAGGAAGGGGAGCTCACCTCATTGTGCAGAGCTTGGATTTCGAACCTGGCCTGCTCCAGTGACAAGCTCAGTGTCTTTAATTGCAGAGCCATTGCGCATCAGATTTCCTAATCTATAAACTACTAAAACTGTAGTTGTCGTGACCTTTAACTGAGTGAAACGGTGCATCATAGGGCAACCATTTTTGAATAAGGTACCTCAGCTGGACTGACAGAATGTGTTCAAGATCGAAGACCCATGACTCTTGAGAAATGAAATTTAGGGAAGTTATGCCTGATTTAGTGCTATTGGCTGCTGCTGCACTTCTGGTTTGCTGCAATCACATGAACTTTCTTTTCAACAATCCATGATAGTTTCCCAGCCAGTCTTACAATCCTTTGCTTGCGCTCTCCCCGCTCCCCTGGACCACAGCATGGGCAGCAATAGGAATTGTTTTCCTGAGTTTTGCTGAGAGCTGCTCCTGCCTGGTTTCAGTGTCTTCCACATTTGGACTCATTTTATTCAATGCATTAGAAAAACAACTCTTGCACTATGCATCTTCACTACTTGTCTTTTACTCGTAGTGCACAGCCACTAGGAATGTGTGTTGTGGAAGAGTTGTAGAGGTGAGATGAAGTCACACATTATTTGATCCAACAATAGAATTGGTACCCATAAAGCTCAGATAACTTGAAATAACTTTTCCATCATCATTTTAGTGGAACATAATTTACCTGTTAATTTTTCCAAACCTAAAATGCAAAAATCAATTGTATGAAATAAATCGTTCTAGCAAAGTGCAGCCTCAAAGTTGGTGCTTGGTGAAGTGCTTTACAGGATGATTAGTGAGTTATGCTCCTTTTTACAGAATAGTAGATGTTGGTGGACAAAGATCAGAAAGAAGGAAATGGATTCACTGCTTTGAAAATGTGACCTCAATTATATTTTTAGTTGCACTGAGTGAATATGACCAAGTCCTGGCAGAATCCCATAATGAGGTAGGAAAAAGAAAAGTAATTGCTGTCATAAATAGTTGTTCAATACTCATGTGTGCATCTTAACAGAAGTTACCATGGAAGGCTGACATTTGTGCCAGTTATCTAGTTGGGGGGGAAAGGAACTTGAGCCATAACTGCCCAACTATGCCCTTAACACGAAAACTATACCAATATAATTGGCTTGGACTTCTGACAGAGGTATATTCATGTTCAACTAAACTAATAGAACATCCATGGTTGAAAATAAACTAATATATGATTAATAATAAATAATAAATGGCAATAAATAGCTTCACTTAATGATCACAATGGAGCGTGGAATTTTGGTTGAAAGCCACTGTGATTGTTACCTGACATGGCCTGATTTGATTTTATGACTGTTTTTACAATAGTCCGTAAAATGACTCACCACACAGTTCTTAACCGAATTACATAGTCGCTAAGTAAATCCATTTTTGAGAATGGGCATTTTTTGCCTGGAAACTGGCAAAAACATTGCAAATTATGATCACATGACTGTGGGGTGCTGCAGCTGGTGGTAAATGCAAGCTAGTTGCCAAGCACCCAAAATGCAATCGTGTGACCATGGTGTGTCTGTGCACATGTGGCAATTATAACTTGTATGTAATCCCATCCTTGGGGAGGAACAGAGTCTGTTATAACTTTGAATCATCTTTAAGTGACAGGTCATTAAATGCGGACTACCTCTAATCAGCCACAAAAATCAAACCTAGTGGCATCTCAATCAACAGATGTTCTTTGGAAGAGCATAATTTTTAGCATCTTCAAAGAACAATCAAGGGGACATATCTGAGCTCTGTAGGGAGGCTGTTCCAAAGAAGGACCAGTTCCTCAAGAGCAATGCTTTTGAATTGAGTCAGATAGGTCAAGTCTGGTTGGAGGATACAGTACTGAACATACCCAAGCGTCAAAGGCATACATAGGTCAAAACAGGAATTTTGAATTATACCTAAAAGCTGTTTGGAAACCGATCATGTATAATGTTATTCTGGCCACGTGCTGGCTAACACATGGGACACTCCATCCACACTACCAGAGGCTCCTAAGTGTCTTCAGAGACAATCACATGTACAAAATGATAAAGGCCCGAGTTACTGAAACACAGCCTGCTCCAGGTAGGGCCGCAATTGGTGCACGAGCATGAGCTGGTCAAAGGTCTTCTGCCTACACCTTCCATTTGCCAACTGACATTGGCTTTGAGCATCTCCTAACTCCTCCTTCAGTCTCTCTATTCCTTCCTACTAATGAGTTTTCTGATCTCACAATCTACATCACCCAAAGCATTCCTCTATGAGCCAGCCTCCAGGAACTTTGTATAGGTAGACTTTGAGTTATAAGGGCAATTGGGACCAGAATTTCCATCATTAAGCAATAGAATCATAAAGCACAATGTCATGTGATTGCATTGCTTAATGATAGCAATCCCTGTAGTGCCCATGGCCATTGTTAAGAGAAGATTGTAGGTTGTTACACAGCTTCTAACAACCAAAGTCAGAGGGAAGTCAGCAGAAATGTGCAAATCTCCAGTAGATTGCAAGCAGGCCAGCAGACAGGTAAATGACTGTTACTGGGTGGGAGAGAGTGCGTAAGGGTATGCAAATGCGCTGGAAGGCACATGGGTGGCTTGGGAGGTGAGTGCAAAAAAGAGTGGGGTGGCTGCTGTTGGGTGGGAGAGTCAGAGCAAGCTGCTGGGAAGATATGGCACAAATGCAGCAAGGCTTGGGAAAGTGTGCAAGGGGGAACAACTGGTACAGACTTGGGATGGCTGCTGACAGGTAGGGGAAAGTGCACTCGTAGCTAGGGATGCATGAAGTGAGCTCAGTGAGGCTGGAGGTGGTGTCTAAAGCATTGGGAGAGTGTCCGAACATAGCAAGACTCAGAGGATGCATTAAGGTCCAGGGGTGGTTTACGGGTGGCCAACAAGGCATGTCATACGTGCAGAGGATGGGACATGTTGCGCGGGTGGAGGGAAGCTAATCTGAGCAATTTACAATCTTCCCTGCCAGTCTCCCCATTGACTTTGCTTGTGAGAAACTGGCAGGGAAAGTTGCAAATCGGGATCACGTGACCTTGGGATGCTGCAACCATCATAAGTGTGAGCTGATTGCCAAGGGCCTAGGTCGCAGTTACATAACTATGGTGGCCTTGGGATGACAGGAAAATTGGGAAAGGTCATAACCACCATCCACAGCGTAATGGTGACTTTGAACAGATGCTTATCGAATGGTCGTTAACCAAAGACTACCTGCATCACAATCCTACAGTCCATTGAAATCCTCCAGCAGAGATAACTGTAACAATAACTTTAAAACACTCATCATAAACATTTATAAGTAAGTTGTCTGCTATCATGCAGCACTCAATTTTGTAGCAGGGCTCATCTTAGTAATTCTTGTCTGATTGCAGTTTTACGTATGGATTCATATGGAGTCCATGCTCTTAGTCATACACAAACATCACCATTCCTGGAACAGAATTCTTCTTTTCTTGCCAACTGTACCATCTGGAGGTGGTCCAGTAGTTTTCTGGAAATGTGCCAGCATTAAGCATTTCCTCTTCTGGGAGATATACTTCTCCAACACTGTTGCACCATCCCAAAAAGAAATAGATCGTTGCGTTCCCGAGGTGGTGGGGAGGAAGTTCCAGTGTTCCCAGGAACATTCTGTTCACAGGCCAGTGAAGTTTTCCCATCTCCACACATGTCTTTTTTAAGATGTGTAATAGAGTTTATGGCATTATCTGGATAGCTAATATAGTTGCCCAGATTAATTACATTTTGTGTATATGTCAGGATTTAAAAAAATGTACTTTCATTTTGAAAATTAAATAAAGGTACTTTAATTTTTGAAGATAACCTATTTAAAAACACTTCTTTGTTCTTTTATACTTTTCTTGTAGAATCGTTTGGAAGAAAGCATGGCCTTATTCAAAACAGTAATTACCTATCCTTGGTTTCAGAAGTCTTCAATCATCTTGTTCTTAAACAAAAAAGATATTTTAGAAGAGAAAATTATGCATTCTCATTTAATTAACTATTTTCCACAATTCCAAGGTAAATAATTATTCTAAGTAGGGCTTATCTCTGTTATGCAGGGGTACAATTTCTTCTATTTGCTTATACAATTGGCACTCTTTTGGTAAGATCTGTCAGCCATCACTGTTGTTTCCTATACTATCAAAATTTGTTATTTTATTACAATTTATATTATAGAGCCGTGGTGGCGCAGAGGTTAGAATGCAGTAAGTACTGCAGGCTACTTCTGAAGGCTGCCTGCAATTTGGTAGTTCAAATCTTACCAGGCTCAAGGGTGACTCAGCCTTCCATCCTTCTGAGGTCGGTAAAATGAGGACCCAGATTGTTGGGGGCAATATGCTGACTCTGTAAACTGCTTAAGAGGGCTGTAAAGCACTGTGAAACAGTAAATGCTATTGCTATGCTATTACTTGGAATACTTAGTTTGTATTATTATAATTGAAGTTACACATTATCAGATTCTAATCCTAACAGATGGATACTGATGCTAGAATAAAAAGTCATCATCTGTTCAATCCAGCATGTTTGAAAACAGTGGACTGGATTGCACTAATAAACATTCAAGGCAAAAGGAGAAGGGAATGGCAGAAGGTAATTAGATCAAGGATACCCAACCCCCAGGCCATGGCCCACTACTGTGCTGTAAGCCATTCAGAACCGGGCCATGAAAGCGGCAGGAGAGTGTGTGCATATATACCCACTAACGTGAGCAGTGGGCAACCATGCACGTATTTGCTGGCCTCTCACAAGGAACCATCTCCTCTCCCCTGTGAAGAGTCAGACACAATTTAGGTATTGAACAACTAATAAATATAAAAACATATTTGAAGATCTCAATCTGGGTTTCTTAAGTTATTGGTTTTGATTTTGAACAGGACCAAAAAAAGATGTCAAAGCTGCTGGAGACTTCATTCTGCAGTTATATAAGGATCAGAATTCAGACAAAGACATCTATGCCCACTTTACGTGTGCCACGGACACCGAGAACATTAGATTTGTGTTTGCAGCTGTTAAAGCCACCATCCTTAAGTCGAATCTAGAGGAATTCAACCTGGCATGAATAAAAGGGAATCGGCTACATACACTGCAATTTTATTTATTACTTACGAAAGATTCTATGTAATAGATTTTTAAACAATTGTTTGTGTCCTTGCTGAACATGGAAGGGAACTTCAAATAAGTTTAGAAGTGTTTAAGGAATAGATTTTGAATATTCTGCTTTTAATTTTTTGGAGGGGATTTGTGAGCATTTTGGTCATAATCACAGAGATCCTTTTGCCTTTCATAATTTATAATAGATGTGCATTTAAACCTAGCGAGGCCACAATAATGAGTTTGAGACTAATTGTTCTCTTATTATTCAGCAGAAAGAGGGGTACTTAGTTTTGAGCAATTATTTATTAAATCTGTTTTTAATGGTGCCTTTCTCCTTGTAGTGAACAATCAGCCTTAACAGGTGGCAGCAGTTGGTTGCTGTTTTTTTAGGCTCAAAAAAACAAAAACAAAGTAGCCTCAAGCTTAATTATTACTTGGGTGTGAATTATATAATCCTCTCAAGATAGATTTAAAAAAAGTTGGAACTGGTGTGATGAAGGGACTAATAGAGTCTTCTTCACATGCTGTTCCTATGAAATTTGCATGAGGTTACCATGAACTGAGCGTCATCAGAGTATTTATTTTACTTGCAATTAAACGATGGATACTAAAGAGGCTGTTTGCATATCTTCTCATTTAATGACAGGCAGCTACAACTGACAGGTGCTTTTATGAAAAACCTTGATGCTTTAATATTATTTGAATTAATATCAATAGGTTAACAAGCCAAAAGCAGTTGTTTGAGGGACCCTCTATTCCCAATTACATTTATCTGTTAGGAGGGATGCATTATGGGGCCAATCTGCTAAGAAGTTACACCTGAGGGGAACCAAAATATCAGTCTTTTCTGCTGTGGTTCCTGCCCTCTGGAGCCCAAGTCAGGCTGGCCTTTTCCTATTCCAGCTTTCTGAAAACCCTGTAATAAAATATGGTTTTTCCAACAATCTTGAGGAACCCATAGGGAGTCTGCGAAATGGCCTCACTCTACTTAGAATATTGATATTCCCACAATCTTTGTTTCTATTTGTGTTTAATTTTTTAAATGATTGTTATATTTGTTTTTAATCATTTGTTGACTGTATGGTGCTCAGTGACATGAGTAGCTATACAAATTTGCTAAATAAACAGTGGCTTTCTATGATCAACTAATCCTTGTTTAGAACTTGAATAATGCTTTGATTTTCCATTCGATCCCTTTTAAGAAAAATGTTTTACCTATTCAAAATCTTTTATAGCTCACTTACTCTACAGCAGCCTACAGTTGGATCAATAAAAGCAATCCTTATTTTTAAGCTTCACAATTTCAGTCACTCAATACAAAGAGAATGAGGCAGGGAAGAGAGATCAAATATTTGGGCAGCAATCAGAGGCGGTTCAAGGAAAGGCAGGTGAGCTGCTTCAATTGGTATGGCATCTAAAGTGCCGATCGAGCGTGGCTGTAACTTTTATTTTTATTTATTTATTTATTAAATTTCTAGGCCGCCCAATCCCGGAGGACTCCGGGTGGCTTACAAAGAAAGAAAAAAAGAAAAGCAAAAAAAAAAAAAAAAGAATAATTTAAAAATTCCCAACACGCATATATTTCTAATTGGGGCTGGACCTTTACAATAAGGTCAACAGCCCCAGGCCTGCCGGAACAGCCAGGTTTTAACATCTTTTCCGAAGGCCATGTGAGTGGATAAGGTCCGGACCTCTGGGGGTAGCTGGTTCCACAGGGTCGGAGCAGCCACAGAGAAGGCTCTCCTCCGGGGGCCCGCCAGCCGACACTGTCCGGCTGACGGCATCCAAAGGAGGCCCACCCTGTGGGATCTTATCGGCCGTTGGGAGGCAGTAGGCGGTCTCGCAGATACGCTGGTCCTGAGTCTTGTAGGGCTTTAAAGGTGATAACCAACACCTTTAATTGCGTCCGGAGACCAATTGGCAGCCAGTGCAGCTCGCGGATGACTAGGTGACAATTGTGGCTGGGAGACCATGTAATGTTGCAAGTTTGGCATTCTTTTAAAGCAAACTCTGTCCTCAAATTACTGTTTGTTTGGTAAAGAGCCAAGGTGGCGCAGTGGTTAAATGCAGCACTGCAGGCTACTGCTAGATCAGCAGTTCAGCGGTTCAAATCTCACCGGCTCAGGGTTGACTCAGCCTTCCATCCTTCCGAGGTGGGTAAAATGAGGACCCAGATTGTTGGGGGCAATATGCTGACTCTCTGTAAACCGCTTAGAGAGGCCTGAAAGGCCTATGAAGCGGTATATAAGTCTACTGCTATAAAGGTGTAAGGTATGTCAGAAAATCAGCAATGCCCAAATCTCTGGGAATCCATGGTTCTTCTCAATGCATAAATACCATATTTTTCGCTCCATAAGACGCACTTTTCCCCCTCCCAAAAGTGGGTGGAAATGTCTGTGCGTCTTATGGAGTAAATATGGAGGACAGGCAGCAGTGGCGAATGGCGGCAGTGATCACAGCCACCTGGAACAGCTGATCAGCAGTACTCCAGGAAGCAGATCCAATTGCTCATCAGCTGCTTGGAGGCGAAGGCTCCAGCATTCCGGGTGGAGGCAGCAGACACGGAGGAGGCAGGCTGTTTGCTGCAAAGATGTTAGCCAGATGAATATCAGATAGACGCTGGGAGGCAGAGGAACGTTCTTTTTTTCTTGCTTTCCTCCTCTAAACCTATGTGCATCTTATAGTCTAGAGTGTCTTATGGAGCGAAAAATATGGTATGTTATTGTGCTAGTTGAGGAAGAGAATGGTTGAAATTAAGAGACATTTGCTTATGAGATGGTGGTAGTAAGGTAGAGCTTTATTGTGAAAGGCTTTTATGCAAGTTATTTGAATAATAGCAGTGGCATTTGATAAAAACCCTCTGATATAATTGCTTGCATCTCCCTGTTAATTTTTTTTTAAAGCAAAAAATGATTGGATGGTGTATTAAAAAGATTGACCCATCAGCTGTATTATGTAATTTAGTTTACACATTTTCCCCTCAGTATTTTTGTTTAATCTAGTAAAGAAACCTTCCCAGTACCTATAAATATATCTGTGTACAGAAGACCATGAAAGTTGCGCCATGATGATGTTTATAAAGAGCTGACAATTCATACATTTTTAAAAAATTAACTAAATTTAATTTAATTTAGTTTTGACAAACTCCACAAAAGCTATTTACAACTAGGTTTCAAAGTTTCAGTGTTGCCCCACCATCATTGACTGTATTTTTGGTACTAAGCAAATGGCCACACTTATGGCAGTTTGCAGCATCCTGCAGTTGTGTGACCACGATTCATGATTATTTGCTGGAAACCAGCATTTACTTCTAGTTTCCAGCAAAAAACAATCCACAGTAAACAATGGATTCGCTTAATGACTGTGGTGTTTGCTTAATGACCATGGTGTTTACTTAACGACCCTGGTGTTTGCTTAATGACTGTCATGAAAAAGATTTTTTAAAAAACGGGTCTTGCTTTAGAACTCTCATAATTTACCACTGTAATTGCCAGGCTTAATTATGTTCATAATTCAATGACTACCTATAAATGAATTTCTCTATTTAAACATAGATTTGGTCTTGAACAAGTATTCTTGGTTCTTTTCTCCTCTCAATCCAAGCTGTTTCTCCTCCTTTCATGGTCCTTCAGCAACATCCTTGAGTTACTGAATGAAATGCAGCCTAAATATCTAACAAAACATTTTACACATGTGCCTATTTAAAATAAACAAAGCAGCTATGATGAGAAAATAAAAACTACATCCAAATAAGGTCAATTGAAACAGTTTTGAAAAGCTAAATATGTATTTATTGTATATCTTTAAAGATGCTATACAGTTGGCCTTACTGCACAATTAATGCAGTGATTGAATATGCTCAAGTGTGTGATGTGAAGTCAGAGACCCTAGATATGTATCACAAACTTGAGCCACACAATACAAATTATACTTTGGCATTTCTGATAATTTAATTTATAGGAGTTATATAAAGAAATAAAAGCGTGGAACAATGCAATGGGGAGCAGTACTTCCCTCAGGCAGTTACATAAAGCGTATCAGAATATATTATAAATACATAACACATATTGTCACATTGGGCATGCCATTTACTTCATTCAGCTTTTACAACAAAGCTACAGTTTGATTAGTTTAAGCACCACTAGCGAAGACTAGTTTTCCTCCACCACAATCTTTCAAACAATCTGAAAAGAATATTCTGGCAGCAGACATTTACTGCATGCATCAAACTACTCAAATCTGTATTATGCAATATATTTTATGTACATTTGCATTCCATTTCTCTTTCATGAAGTAGCCTCTGTCATAAAGGTGGGATAGGCAGAATTTATTTGCATAGTCTTAAATTAACATTGTGCAATATTTTCCCCATCCTGATCTGATAGTGTGTGTGTGTGTGTGTGTGTGTATTTTGATATATGTTTTAACATTACTTTATTAAATATTCTGAAATGAGCCATGGTTTCCCTGTACACACACACATCCCAAAATCACATACAAACCCATGGGGACATTCTTAGATAAAATCAGGGATGTATTACCACTTTGGATCCAAAGCTGAAACAGTACTTCAGAGTGGGAACAAAAACACATGGATGCATTTTCCTGGAATTTTCAGCAAGTCCAAAAGAAGACACAGTTTCTTTAAGGCAGTGTTTCTTAACCTTGGGAACTTGAAGATGTCTGGATTTCAACTCCCAGAATTCCCCAGTAGGCTGGGGAATTCTGGGAGTTGAAGTCCGGACATCTTCAAGTTGCCAAGTTTAAGAAACACTGCTTTAAGGAGATGCCAAGAGGTATGATACAAGACATGCTCACTGTGAAACATGCTTTTGACTTCATATCCAAAATGTAACTCATTCCTAAATGAAAAACTATTATTCAAAGCTGATGCAGTACTTCAGAGTGGCTACAAAAACACATGCATATTCCTGGTGTTCTTCAGCAAGTCCAGAAAAAGTCAGTTTCTTTACGGAGGTGCTGACATATGGGATATAAGCCCCATTCACTCTGAAACATGCTTCTGACTTCAAATCCCAAATATAGCTCATGCCTAAATGAAGTAGTACTTTAAAACATGAAGCTGTGTTGATAGTTTTCTGACTTCATTTTGACCACCGCCATGCAAAAAATCACTAAAATTTCTTATTTTGTTTGATAGATATTTGCTTAATTGTGTAACAACAGAACATTTTGTTAATTTTTTTATTATATAAAAATGTGATTATTAAAAATGGTGTTACAGTACCATAAACTTATCTGTATCAAAAATTAAATCACCTCATTATATACATATGTATTTATATCTATTAGTAAACAAAAAGCTTCTCAAACAAAGCAAGGTCAGCAAGGTAATATCAGAACACTGCTGGTTAAATCAGTCTTCCTGAATTAAAATGAATTTCAGTGAATATTAATGGGATGTATCAGTACAGCATTACTTTTAAATAAACAGAATAAAAGGAATTATGAGCATGGAAGAACCTGATTACTACATCATAAGACTCTGCTAAGATGTTTAGTCTTGTTGATTTAAAAATGGCAGATCTAAAAATAAAACCAATTTAGTTTAGATTTAAACAATTAATATTTATAAATACAAAATCAAATAAGTCAGAATTCAATAGCAGCTTTCAGCAATAGAGCTGCTTGCGCCTATTGATAAAGCTGACCTTTTTTCACTCAATAGTATGTAGAAGATTAAAAAACAATTGATTTAAATACACAAAATTACTGTGTCAATCTCTTTGTATTTAAATAGTCTCACATGCTTTGAAATATAAAACAACTACAATGTTCTGATTTTCTTCAACTGGTCATAGTTTTGGTTGAATCTCCTTTACTTTTTCTTCCAGCTTAGAGAGGATCCACTGTGGAAATTAAAAAGAAAAACATTGAACAAACCTAAGTTAAAGCAAAAGTTATTTGTTTAATAAAAAAAGGGGGGGGGTTACAAATTAATAAAGCATAGAACTAAGCACTGAACAATTCATGTGGTGTCATTACTCTCATGGCCACTGTGAATTACCTGGTTAAGCCACACTTGGATGAAAACAGCTTCTCTGATAAATGTCACACCCATGCCTTCCTGCTTCTACTATGAAAAATTTGATATCTGGACACTTCAGATCTATCTACAACTCCCAGCATCACAAAGAAGCATCGAAAAAGAGCAATGGGAATTGTAATTCACCAACAACTGAAGTACTTATTCACTATCCACATATTGTACATTACATTGTTGATTCCTTCAAAACAGGATATTAATATATTATGTAGTAATATCATTTCATATTCACCTTTGCATCTTCTGGTGTTTTAAAATTAATTATTTTTCCAAATTCTTTGGCATGAAATACAGACTTCACTCGTTCCTGAAATAAACAAGCAAACAAATACAGTTGTACATTAAAAGCAAATTTCCAAATACCTAGCAGAACTATTTTTTCCATTCCAGGAAAAGATTTACAAGTTCTATAATTAAATTAGTATTTGTTGAAAATGTCTTTTAGGTTTTGCAGATCCCCCCCCCCCCAAAAAAAAAAAAAAGAAAATTCCCAAAACAATCTGTGACTGGCTCTCAAATGTAAACTTTTTCTCTCTGAACATTTAGAGTATTCGGTGGGGGGGGGGATGAGCAGCATCTAACTGCTGCAGTTAGAGAAAAAGATGCCTCATCAGAAATCTTCTTAACCTAATATCCTCAAATGTGTTGGATTTCAGCTGATTTAGCACACCTGGAGACCACTAGATTGGAAAAAGTTGCTATGTGGGAAGACTAAATTTCTAAGACAGCAGACTACATAAGACTGTTCTGCAACAAGATGAGACCCTTGTATGTGTAGTAGAGTAGATATTTTGCCAGTCATTAAAATAAAAAAAATGCTAAAGGTTTCATATAAAACAATAAGTTAAATATTTAATATTGTACAAGCTGAATTTTAAGTACAGCTATTTAAATAAAATCTTTTTGAGAGTACTGATTGAGAAAGGATCCCAAATGCAAAGGGTGGGGGGAGTAAGTGAAGGAGAATCCTATCATTTTATTCATTGTTCTGGCATGTTAAACTCTTGCAAAATTTGCAAGCGTTTATCTCAGAAGTCCCGCTTGGCATGGGAAAGTTTCTGCATCGTGATTTGTGCAATAACCTAAATGCTCTTAAATGAAAAAAGGTTAATTACTAAGCATCTTTTTTGAATGTAATGTACAGGTAATGTCTGCCTGTCTCTGAAAGGAGTCTGATTTTTGTAGTGGCCAGCATTCATAGGATGGCACCATATTCCCTAGTTGAGAGAGGGAGCAGCCTGCTTTCCTTCTCCAATGTGAGTTCCAGAGGTCTACAAAAGGTAAGTGAGTGACTTGGTGGGAGGAGAGTATTGAACAATCTGGAGTGAGAAACTAGCCGAAGTCCTACAGGGATGTGGGGGATATAGGCAGGGGGAGGGGCTTCAGTTTCCTGTGGTCAGTTATAAGTGAGAATCCATCCAATTTTTGTGCACATGACCATGGGCATACAATGGCATTAACTTTGAAACTGGGTTGTAAGTAGCTTTTGGGGGGGATCCATGGTAACTTCCAGTCATAAATTGATGACAATCTGTATGCATGGAAATAAGAGTAACAGAAAATGGATAATTCCAGGATAATGGAATGATGTTTGCCTCTTGGCCAGACCAGAACTATAAGGTACACCTCCAGAGGAAAGAAATGGTGAAAAAGATTGTCTTCCAACAAGCAACTTTTCTATGGTACTAAGCAAGAAGGGAAGGTAACAATAATAATTTGGGGAGATGGTGAAGATTTGCAAAGAAAGAGTGAATTGTAATCAATACACTCAATTCAAGCTCCATGAAAATATATATACATTTAAAATGATAACATATCCTTTATTGGTTAATAATAGTTAAGTATTATTCATGGAAAAATTGCTTACTAATATAATAATCTAATATTTATATTATAAATATAACTATTTGAATGTTAATCAAATAATTTGTTTTGTTTCATCTCTACCATCCACAACTTTACCTTTGCTTCAATGCGCAACCTTCGTCCATCAATAATGAATGGTTTCTTGGTAAATTCATCGTACGTGTACTGCCATTCACATGTTAACTGTCCAAACGTACCTCTTGTCACAAACAGTATGCCACTGTATACAAATACAGAACAAATAATGAAAACAAATATAATCATAAAACCTGTTTTTTTGAAAAAAATGTTTAAATAATCTTCAATATAATATAACATCCAGTTTAAAATTCTCTCATTCAGTCTTCTTCTTTTTCTCTTCATCTTAGTGGTTTCCCGCAAGTATAGGATCCACTTTTATTTGGCTATAAAAATGAAGCCTGATGGCAATCAAAATTGCTGCACTCAATTTATCTTTAACTTCAAGTTCTTTCTACTGTATTTACTTCCAAATTCACTTTCATGCTTAAAAGAAATCAATTTTGTCCATCGTAAAATTATTTTTATTCTAATTTAAAGTAAATTGAGCACTAATTACAACCAGATGTTCATAATAACTGCAATTTTAATAGCTAGAAATCTGTTATTCCTTTCATCACTTCCCTGCCCCACCCTTCCCCATCATTGGCATAGTAGACCTGAAGACAAGAACTATCTTTCTACTCACGTCTAAATTCTGGGAACCATTTTGATTACAGAGTGCACATAAATGCTTTGTTTAAAATAAGAAATACTGGAAGAATCTTACCTTTTTGTAACCATTAATAAATCTGTATTATTAACCATTGCATGTGTAAAGTATCGCAGTTTTGCAAATCTTCCATTTTCAATATTCTAAAAGAAAAAAAAAGTTGTAGAGTTCCCTAGAATACAGCATCGTAATTTTGAGGAAAAGATTTATATTGCATTAAAACCTTATACAACTATGTATGAACTTCATACTTTTAGTACTCTGAGCATCTATTAAGAGCAAACATCTCTCTCTTCACTAACTTTAACCTGCCTCTCCATATCTCCTCTCCATTAAATCACATGCCACATAATTATTAGTTGTTCTGGAATATCATATGCAAAATTGCATTGTTTCTAAAATAATTAATGGACTACCCTGAGACAATTGGAACACCTAAAAGCTGTATTTTTCAGGTTATATGAATTTTAAACCAGTAAAGGTATCTTGAATCAACATGGCATTATTCAAAATAAAGAACAGATTCCATTCTTCTTTTGGGTAGGCTCTCATACTAAAGAAAACAAAAGCAAAATAAGTGTGAGGATCCTATGATTTCACACCTTTATATGAAAGTACATGTTTAAAATTCTAAACAGTGATTTGTATGTAAGCTGAATAACTTAAGATATTAAGGTAGTTTGCTCATTATATTCAGGAATAATAATAATATAAAACAAACACCTTCTGTGTTGAGTATAATGCTGTCTCCCATTAAAGAGTTCTACATACAAAATTATTATTTTTTCTTATTAATGAATCATTATCCATCCCTCAAGTCACACAGTATCCTGAGCTTAAAGATATATACATTGTATAAAAATTTAATCACAGCAATGTATTCACATCTAGCGTATTTAATTTTTTGAAATCGTTAATAATTTTGATGTTTCTTTGAACAAATATAAACATTCAATTTTAGTATTTGTTTCGGTATTTATAAATTCCTTTCTCAACTAATCAACTAAAGGAATTCTTCTATTAAAATAAAAATCTACTTTTATAACCACAAAAGTTGAATCAGGGGAAAAAAATGATTATGAATTGTGAAAGGCATATGGCATGGTGAAAGCATCAACACAAGGGCTGCATGCACGAGCCTAGCAAAAGAATTCAGGAAGCAACAATGAAAAGAGCTGATTTAATATTCTTCCTAGTGACCTTCCAAACAGGTCTTCTAGGTTTATCTTGAGATCTGGATAGATTGATAGTATAGTAAGAACGCCTGGCCCGAAACCATTTAGGAATTTAAAGCACTAAGACATAATTCTGAAAAGTCCCTGGCAATAGTAAACCTAATACAAAGTAGGTCATATCCTGGCCCTCAGCTAAAACAATGAGTTGTATTCTTCGTAAGTCAGAGCTTCTGAATCATCAAAAGACAAGTATGAATAAATAATCTAATCTAAATATAGCCAGATCATGTGTGACTTTAGGAAACATGCCTTCTCTGGCATTAAAGCTGTGTTATCAATCTGATCAGATCAAAGCACTTGATATTTACACAATCTGATTCATTAAAGAAATAAATATAAAAATACCCCAAATATAAATATTTAGGGAGGGGAAGGGAGGTATATGTCCGGAACCAGTGATACATCTATATCTATATCTAATTTTCTCCAGCCTTTACCAGAACTATTATATACTACCTTTCACCAGAACTATTTCAATGTTCAACATATTATATTTATATAATACGTTTAATGATCACATTGCTTCAAATTCTAACGTATCTTCTTAAAAGTATTTCTCCTATATTTTTGCACATGGACTAAACAACAGTGAATGACTATAATGACCATCTTCCAGCAATTTTTTTTAAAGTGCAATTATCTCCAATTATATATTAATTTTTAAAAAGTGTACTTCTAAAATGTACAAATAGGATGAGAGGAAATTGATTTTTAATATATTAAGAAAAATGAGCAAGTAAACAAAATGGATGTATCAATATAATGATTACAAGTTGAATTCAACTCAAGATTTCCCCTCAAAATTCACATTACAAATCTTTTGCAAATGTATATGGTGCTTTCTTCAAAGACGTATCTTTTTATTGCCAGAGAAATGCAGAGATGGATCCTTATAAGATTTTCTGCTTGAGAGATTAAAATCATTAGAACTGCTTTTGATGCTTTTTGACATAGCTTCATCTTTGCCCTGCAAATTTTGCAGCTAAACTTTAGATATATGCTCTCTTTTATATTTTCAAACTGGGTTGAATGAATTGGAACTATATAGCACTTAATATGGTGAACAGCTGAACAATTGACGGAAGCTCTACAGTAGGTTATTATTTTTGTAAATAAATATATATTTTAGCGAACCCTCTCACCTTTTCTCTGTTTGGCATTGAATGTATTGCAATTTATTGATTTATCTACAAATACACACATACATCTAATGTAACATTAATAAGTTCAGAAATGATCTACAAATCTGGTAATACATATGTTCAATGTCCCCTTTGAAAATGAAAATCCAACTGAAAAATTCCAGTGTAGTGCTGGTTGCCCTGTAAAATAAAACAAACACTTCCCCTGTAAAATAAAAGAAATGTCCTGGTTCACAGGATAACCTATTTTTCCTGAATGAAACCATTTATCAATGAACAGTTATGTTAATGTGTCGGATTGCTGCAAAGGGGATCCTGTAAAGTTACCTGCAATGGCAGATCTCCAAATATGGTACACACAGGCCTCTGAAGTTAGCTGCTAGGACAATCAGATCACCAAAGAGGGTTCGTAACTTTGTTTGCACTTGCCCCTTAATATGCATATAACTATGTATATTTTTACAATTACAGAATATTCTTAAAAAGACAGGGAGCTTCTTTTCTTATCAAATTTTACATAATTTCTATCTTGCATTATAGCAGCTTTTTATAAACACTGAATCTTTTGAAGCTCTATATGAATAGATAATAACATCAGAACATAAAGGAAGTATTATCATCACTGTGGCCCATTTGCTTGTCCTCTCTCTTTGGACTGAATTGTTACACCAATTGGAAGAACTGAAAAAGCAAGTAGAAATCAGTGCTTCTTTCTCTTAGTTTTGTCAAAGCTACTATTAGCATATAAGGGTTGTACAAACAGTACAGTAAAAATTTATAGTCGGGAAGCTCCCTCAGTTATATCCTTAGACGTTATCAGAAAATAGATCACAGCTTGGTTTAAAGCATAACAATCTTATGCAATCCCTAAGGGTAATGGGAAATGTTATGAATATTATAAATGTCGTGATTTAAAGAATCCCATTCTCTGCATGGTTCCATCTCTACTGCTTTTAAAAATCTTAAGACATCAAAGATATATAAACACTTGCTTTAAAACCAAATGATTAGCTAGTATGCAAAATTGTTATTTTTTTATTTCAAAGACTCCAAGCTATATTTCAACTTCAAAGACACTAGACAGCAGTTTCTTACCTGTGGAGCTTTGGTGTTCTCTGAGCTTTGTTGTTTGCTTACAAACATTTTATTATCTGACTAGGGTGCTATCAGTGATAGTTAGTGTGGGTTTGCTCCCTGTTTATATACACTAGCTTGCCCTGCCGGTATTGTGTTTGTTTGTGTGTGTGTGTGTGTGTGTGTGTGTGTGTGTGGTTTTCTCCTTAGCAGTTCCTTGATTAGAGTATTGTTTTCTTAAGAATTGGTTTTCTTAAGTAAACCAAAAGACCCAATAATGCAAGAAGAAAAAACAGGGTTCAACTACATCATACAGTATGAAGACTAAAACAGCCACTATATACTATACGACAGCCAGGCAGAAGACTAGCAGAGTGCATTAATGAACACCAACTGGCAATCAGAAGACACCATGAAAACTCCTTAAACTCACAACACAGAGACAGACTACCATAATTGCAATTGGAAAATTGAGCATTCAAGAACAAACTAAATCTAAACACACTAGGAATTCCTGGAAGCTTGACATTCAGAAAAATCAACCACCGATAGACACATAGAGATAAACCACATTTACACAGCATTCAAAAGAGAATAAAAAAACTAAGAAGGAAACAAAAAGACAAAACCACATCCTCTGCAGCAGCGAATACCAAGACAAGCAGGGATTAACACCAGACAAAGAAACAAACAAGCAAACAGAAAACAATACTCTAATCAACTAACTGCCAAAGAATATTCCCCGCCTCCCCTCACACTTCAAATCACTGGCAGGAAAGCTACTACAGGTAATTGTCGGGTTATATTGTGGTACACATGCGGCCTGCGGAGCTGGCAGCAGAGTCGGACAATGAGGAGGTTGGGGAGAAATATGGGCCAGTCCTGGAGTCTATAGAAGGCTCGGACAAGGGCTCTGTGTTGGAGGCAGAAAATGGGGTATGACACATCACTTATCTACCTTAAGGCCTGCATGAGATCCGTGGCAAAAGGCTTTGCAAAATGGACTTTCTTCCGTTTGCAAAGGCCTTTGCCACAGATCTGGTACAGGATTCGGTTTGCAGAGAACAGAGACCTAAAATACTGTAGTGCAAGATTTCACAAGATCAGTTGTGCAAGATCTTGCGTTATTGATCTCTCATGATCTTGAACGCTTTTCATGGTGATCTGGAATGGGCAGACGGGAACAGTGCAAAAAGCATTTGCAAGCTAACAGGAGGCTTGAAACAATGTTATTTTCCTGATCCAAAATCTCATCAGCTTGCAAATGCTTTTCGCACTGAGATTGGAAGGAAATCAGCGCAGAGAAGATGAAGAGGAGCCAGCTTGCTAAATCTTCACAAGATAAATGACCTTGCGTGGCTGGGGGGGAGAAATTGCGGGGACCCCAGGAGAGGGAGCATGAATAGCTTGGTCAGGGGAGGCCTTGGGTGGTTTGAAGCAGGTGGCCTGTTCCATCGCTAGGCCCCCCCCCATGGTTTTCCCCACCCTGAGATACCTCATGTGCACTTAACAACTTGTGTATTCGATTAGCGAATGCGTGAGTGAAAGCAGGGAGTGATCCCGTTCATTTGACATGAATCACTCAAACGAATCTTTGGGTTACAAATGTAATTGGCAGGGTCCATTAAATTCATAACTTGAGGACTACCAGTATATAAACAGAAAAAGGAAAAAACCACACACACTAGCAATGATGATATTACCTAGTCAGATAATGAAATGTCTGCAACAAAACAATCAAGCTCAGAGAGCGCCAAGGACTCCACAGTTCAACTCTGATATATATTATCCATACAGTGTTTTTATTGGAGTTTCCTGAGTACAAGTAAAATTCTCCATTATATTATTCCAACTTATTATTTTCATCCTGCTTATGGCAAGAAAGTTTTAAACATTATGTTGCACTGCATTAATCCCACAATACTGGAAAACTCTAACCATTAATGGATTTGAATTGTAAGTTGCTAAGAATCATTGAGATGGATCGCTATAGAAATTGAATGAATTAATTATTCAGTTATAATTTGTGATCCAGTCATTACCTAATATGTATAATCAGAAACCAAATCTAATTGACATAAAGGATTTGAGGAATAATAAATATGGTGTGCTCTTGTTGGATTTCTACTTTGTAATATTCATAGAAAGAATCAGATTTTTTTTTGCTCCCTGGATAAACAATTTCTAGTCATATAGTTGATCTTAAGAAAATATTTATTTAATTCCCTCATTCATAAGGATAAATAACTCATGGATAATGAAGCCATAGAGTAAGAGAAGGGACCTACCCTACTTTTATTATTTATGTTGCTTATGAATTTGTCAAAAAGCATATTTTATTTGTCCATATATCTAAAGTGAGATATAACTGTTCATTATACTGTTATAGTTGTTGTCACAATAGAGACAAAGCTCTACTGCATAAAGTTGCCACTTCTTTTCTTAGCGCCAGATTACTGAAAAGAATAAAATTTTATATGCACTAACTAAAGATTTAGGTTAGGTTTGAGAAAAAAAATGCATTTTTCTTTTAAAAAAAACAACAACTCTATAGTAGTACATCCAGAGATCTTTCTTTGTTTATCAATAAACCCAATATTTCAAACAAAAAATCTAGGCCATTTGGCTGGTCAAACTGAAATATTATTCAATATTAGTGAGTATATTACAAATATGATTGTTGGAAACCTTTTGACTGTATTCTCGAAATATTATTCAATATTAGTGAGTATATTACAAATATGATTGTTGGAAACCTTTTGACTGTATTCTCGAAGACCCTATCCCAGAAAAAATCCAAGTTCTTTTCCTCTTTTCCTGCTTTTTCTGTTTTCTGATAAAAAATAAGCTTTGTGGGTATGTCTTTTAAAGCTATATTTTCCTAAGAAAATTAAATTTTAATAGCTTTGTAATTGTAATGTAAATGAGGACCCAGAGTGTTGGGAGCAATATTCTGAAATTGTAAATTGCCCAGAGACTGCTGTAAAGCCTAAGGGGGTGGTAAACAAGTCTAAGTGCTATATACTATTGTAATTACTAATATATACAAGAAATTTTATAAAATGTCTAATTAACCACTGAATCTATTATATGGCCCATGGATAATCAACAGCCATATATAAACTTCTACATATACTTTTTAAAATAAAACAACAATAAGAAAAAACCCATAAATTTAGGTTTTCTATGTTTCGGAAGCTTTAGCTATCAAGTTCAAGTTTAGAATGGAGTGGATTTCTTACAATAGATTCATTTAGAAACATATCACAGAAAAGACCCTATGTAGAATTATTAAAATAATCCTTCAATATTTTCTTCTGTAGGCAAGAAGCAAATTTGCAAATGGAAAATTGGCTCATTAGTAATACAGTTTTTACTGATTAGCCATCCAAATATTTCAAATTTGTATTATTTTTGCATACAGTTACATTCAGGTCATTATTAGAGTTTCATTTTAATAAGAAAAATAAAAGACTTCTATTCACTCTACATTTAATAAGATAGTTTAAAATAAATGAAAATATAAAAAGAAAAAATATGGTAAACTAAGTCTCTAAGGATGAAAATATGTAAGACATAAATGTATCTTTATAAATAAATCAATTTTGATAGATGAAACTTTTCCATTAAAATTTTAGAATGGAAGCTAAGAAAAATGGTGTGAAAATTTGAACAGAAGAAATCAATCATTTCTTATATAGACTTATTTATTGTTATTACAGAATAAAGACAATATACCTAAAAAGAATATAAGACAATATTAACATCCACAATGTATGTGAGAACACAAGACACTGTATTCATTTATAAAAGGAATTTTTGCTAAAAATACACACAAATGATTTAAACCATTAAAATAAAGGAATGGAAAATACAGTACTTTAACAAGGACTACATAATCTTCTGACAATATTTTCAATTAAGTAATTATCACAAGATTATGGCCAATGTCAAACAATGTTTTAATGTGACAATTGAAATATATACAAGTTAAATTATAAATTATTTTAATTTATGTTGTTGATTAGAATATATTTTAAAATTTACATGTAAAACACTATTTTGTAACAATTATTGGATTTTTTTCTCTGGCAGTCTCATAAAAGAAACTTAACATTCAGCTGTTGCAATTCAACAGGTAAGGCATACATTATTATCCTAATTGTTATCATCATCATCATCATTAACATCATCATCATCATCATCATCATCATCATCACTACCACTAATATGGCACAAAGTCCATTTCCTGTAGGCCTGTCTTTTCTGTAAGCATGAGTAAGAGAAGAAAGAAGCAGAAGAGTTAGTTGATGCTAGTCAATTTGGATTGAATTTTTAAATGCAAGAGAATGAAAGAACAAAATTAAAGATGAGATGTAGCTTTTGAATTATAGCATGCAGAAGAAAAACACTAATCAGTGGAGTATGTTAATCCTATATTTCAACCTCTTATTCAACCAACTATTTAAAGATGCCCTAATTTTTTTTTAATTTAAAAAGCACAAGCTAACTTGGTTCATGGCTATGTAAGGTAAAATAATTTACATTTTTTTATATCAGTGAACTTATAAATTTTATAACTAAAGCATAAAACGGAAAACCTTGAAAAAATAGAACGTGATCCAAAAAGCTTTGCTCTTGTTTTCAATAGATTTCCTTCCTTCCTTGGAATGTAATGTAACTCCCTGGAGGCATACCAGATTTATGGATCATGGTACCAACTACTCAGAGATAAAATTAAAATGTGCAAATAAATTGGAACATACTATAGCTGCAATTTATGAAGACTTTCTAACTGACTGTACACTAATATTTGTAGCCTAATTTGCACAAATTTAGACAGCAGTATGTGAAATGAGTGATTATGTTATGTTGCTGAACCAGAATACGAGGAAAAGTAGAACAATTGCTTGGCAGGCAGCCAAGGTGTTTTTATTTTTATTGTTACTGATATGAGGCTAGAAGTTTCAGCTCAGTTCAGATTTCTACAATTTTGTGGAAGAATCTACTCAATCTACAGTAGTTTTTAGGCTATTTAAAAGTTATACTTACTGTTCTAACTTATGCATAATTTAAGAAGTGAAGTGTTGATGTATTCATGTTATTGACATATTTCTTTTCTCATTCTGAATACAGCTTCAGCAGGATAAACAACTTAAATTTCCATAAAATATTAAAAATAACTGACAAGATTCATTTAATATGTTATAATTTAAATTCCTTCTTATTTGTTTCTGAATTTTATAAGCAATAATTACTATTCCAAAGTACAATAGGTACTATTACTTTTGTAACATTTATTACAAATCATAAAATTAAAAAAAATGTAAAAAGAATATTTGGTTAAATGCATTGTTTACTTTAAAAATTATGTGTCATTGTTCCTTGTGCAAAAAGCCACTATTTTAAATTTAAAACTTTGGGGGTGGGGATTCTAATAAAAGTTTTTTATTTTAACCATTACCAGAAAACATTTTATTTATAGTCCTGCATATATAAACACTCTTTACAATCATTTGTCCTAGGCATGGTGTGTTTTAGATAAATTATTGCTAGTTTGACTATTGTTGCATTTTTTATTTATCATCAATAGAAAAGGAATATATAAAATCATTTCATTAAAAATGGATTTCTAAATAAGTTCTTTTGAAAACAGAAAATGTAAGAAAAATAAATTTATATTTGAAAAATTCCTCTAAGTTACTAAAAATTTAAAACTGTTGCTAGATTAAAAATTCTATTTAAAATATGTAAAATAAAACAAAACCAATAGTCCTCCTAAAACATTAATTTAGTTCAAAATCAGTTTTTAGGTATTTAGATGCATATTTAAATTACGTTTATCAACCATATTACCGTGTTTCTCCAAAAATACGACAGAGTCTTATATTTTTTTGACCCACGAAATATGGCCTTGGCTTATATGGCTTATTAAAGGGGAAGGCTTGTTGTTTTTGGGTTGCCGGGTGGTTGCTCCATTGCGACTGGGCTCCCAAAGAGCCGGGCACAGCTTCAGGGTCGAATGGCTGTGTTGCACTGTCGCAGCAGCAACACAGCAGCCATGAGGTGGCCATGCTCGTGAGCAGCCACCTGGCAACCCCCCTTTCCAGCCGGGTGACCGATCTAGCGGTAACTGGAAGGCACCAAGCAACGTGAGCACCTGTTCACTGCCCTCCATCCCCGTGGCTCGGCGCCTTCAGAACGCCCGCTCGTGTTGCTTGGTGCCTTCCGGGCACTGCAGGATCGGTCAGCAGCTGTGTGCCCAGTTGGAAAGGGGGGTTGCTGGGAGGCTGCTTTTGAGTGTGGCCACCTCATGGCTGCTTTGTTGCTGCTACAACAGTGTAATACAGCCATTCGACTCAGAGGCTGTGCCCGGCTCTTTGGGAGCCCCCTCGCAAGAGAGCAGCTGCCCGGCAACTCCCTCTCTTCAGCTGGGCACAGCGCCGCTGACCGACCTAGCGGTACCCTGAAAGCACCAAGCAACGCAAGCGCCTTTGCCCCCAACCTCGTTCCCGCGGCTTGGCGCCTTCAGGATACTGCTAGGTTGGCAAGCGGTGCTCTGCCTGGCCAGAGGGGGGATTTATTTTGGGGGGTGGGCTTATATTTTTGTGAAAAAAGTGGCAAGGCTTTAGTTTCAGGACAGGTCGTATTTTCAGGGAAACACGGTAACTCCATTTCTAAATGTAAATATATATTTTCATATATTAGATTTTACACACACACACACACACACACACACACACAGAGAAAATAGCAATGACTACATCTCATATAGTAAAAAAAGAATATGTATCAATGTTCCTATCCACAAATAAATGGTTCCATGCATGCAGAAAGGGGTCTAGCAGGAAAGAAAATATCCAGGCTAGGAAGAAAATTATCTATAAGGGAGTGTAATAATCTCCTGATAATAATCCAGAAGATCAGATGTATTTTCACATAATAAATCTATCCTATTATTTGGGGGGGGGGGGGGGAGAGAATATAGATTTTAAATCATTGTACCTAATGAGCCACATCCTTCCAAGGTGGATAAAATGAGGACCCAAATTGTTGGAGGCATTATGCTGACTCTGCAAACCACTTAGAGAGGGCTGTAAAGCACTGTAAAGTGGTATATTAATCTAAATGCTAAGGCTAAAGGTATTTTCACTACTAGAACCAAATGGCACATGATCATATTCTTATAATTCTCATTCAAAATGTGATTCAAATTTATGGTAAGTTAAAGAAAATGTGCAGTGTAAAAATCACTCTATTTCTAGATAGAGAAAAATATATTCAAATAAATAATGTATAATCTGTTTTATTAAATATGTCATATTTTTGGCTGTTTACTCTCTTCACCTGTAACATTTGACTTCCAGCACCATCTCTTAATCTGTATGGTCTAATGACTCCATCGTCGCTAAAGAAGCGTGGAGGACGCAAGCTTAAGACATCTTCAGAAGCATTTGTGGCTCTGAAATTACAAGTTTAAGGATTATGCACTTAGAGATAATATTGGCATACCTATTTAAAAGATACAACACAAGCTGTAAATAAGATTACACAAAGATTTCCCCCATATATTTCTCTGAACTATTTAATAAATTACAGTACTATTTAATAAATATGCTATAATTGTACACTGATATGCAGATGCAGCAACTTTAACAAAATAGCTATTGTATCTAGTAAATTTCATGGTGGATTGCTTTAAAAATTAAAAATTTTAAGCCACAGATTTGCTCTTTGTTTTGTCTTTGGATGGCCAATGCAGCAACCCCATGATAATAAAAATTCTTACAGCCATGGGTCTGCAGTTCTGCCACACCTGCTTATTTCTCTCATCTCTTATGACTTTAACTGGGACAGGAGTTTTTGTCCTAAATTATTACGGTCTTAAGTTGAACTAACTTTTAGAACAATTTTACCGCAGTCGTAAAGCAAAATCCATCTTCCCCAATGGGAGCTGTTTTGCCAAAAATTGGGGGAGAGGAAGAAAGGAAGAGGAACAAATTGCAATCATGTGACTGCAACATGCTGCAAATGGTCATAAATACAATCTCATTTGCAATCCCAATGGCCAAACTCCGATCAAGTAACGCTGGGTGTACTTTGACGATTTTAAGTATAAGTCACTCTTCCCAAGGTGTGGTAACTTTGAACCATCTTTAAATGAACTGTCAAGTTGAGGACTACTTATTGTTTTGCTATAATGCACTACTTTGCCCCTGTAAAGATTACGAGAACTAGAGTTTTAGTAGTATATAGATAATAATTATTTGCATTTTGGATACTGAAAATATTTAAAGATAATTGACAAATTTATAGAGAAACAATTAGATATTATTTTAGTCTTGCCTTTTAATTCCTTGAAAAGTGCTACTAGCCATATCTATTATTCCTCCAGTAGGCCTTGCCACTGCTCCTACTAATCCTTTTCCAACTCCTTTGAAGAAACCTGCTGCTCCTTCCTTTTGGGCTCCTAGAGGAAAAAGCAACAACATTTAAAGGAAGCATTAAATAAAAATATATACAAAATTTTGTCAAAAGTTCTATTCAAAGTTATTTTACCAATTTTTTTATTGGAAAAAAAACCCCAAGGGAACTTTAATAACATTCCCTTGCCACATGGCTTTCAGAAACCAAATCGGACTGAGAGCAAAGGGTCCGGCTTTCTGATTACAGCCTTCTAAAAGAAGAAATGGGATAAATAGCTGTACAGCAGCAGCAGAGGACATAATAAATATGATAAAATGTGAATTATTTTTCCTATTTGTGAGGGCAACCATTAGATGAAAAAAATAATTCCCTTGTAGGCTGCCCATATCCAGTCAACATCAAAGCTGCTACAAATGAATTCCTATTTAAAAAAATTGAAATATTTTCTTTCAGACTATGAAAGTTCACATATTATAGACAGCTATAGTATGAAACAATGATTTCTTTTTCATTTTATGAACAGTAGGTTACCTCTTATTGGTTTGGTTACTATTCCTGTTATGCCACTGACAAAACCCTGTGAATAGAGACAAATATTTCATTTTCCACCCAAAATGAAATGCATATTTTAAGTATTTTCTATGTTAAAATTTATAAATGATTAGTATTGATAAACTGTCAACCTAACTCATAATCTTTACCATAATGAAATTTTAAATTTTCATTAATGTAACATATGAATGAACTGCCCCAGCTACTACTCTTGAGGCCATTCTAAACATTCAAATATATATTTCTTACAGATACTAAGCCTTTTCCTCCACGAGTAAAGCCCTCCTTCAGGCCAGCAGGTTGCTTATTCATTGCTTCCCGTCGTTTCTGCTGATAATCGTCATCCATAGTTATTGCTGCTACTCCTTTAGCCATAGCACCAGTTATTCTTGAAGCAGCACCAGCTAGTCCACCTTTTACGGTATCACGAAAGATATTTTTTTTATTAAATTAGAAATCTTAAATATAGTAAAAGTACAATATATATATTGTAAATATATGGCATTTCTGTATCCATGTTAAAAATCATACTTACCAACAGCGCCCCCAACTAAAGCTTTTAATCCTAGTGCCATTCCTTCTACAAATTCCTCTGGACCCTGGATAGCCCCCTGAAAAAAGAACAAAAATATGATTTTTAAAAAACTATTTTACTATAATGATAAATTCTTCAATGAAAAAATGAAATGCAAGCAAAAAAAGAAAAGTGTAAAGTGTATCTGGTACTCACTATAAGTAGTGTAGGAAATAAAATAGGAAAGGTAAAGCTTTGGATAATGACACCTAAAGCAATTTATATCTAAGCTAAGTAGTTGATTCTTACTAAAACCAATAAGCAAAGGTTAGAAGTACCTCTGTTCTACTATGATTGAAGAACTTCAAAACTTGCTAACATTCCACATTTCTGTAAAATTTTATGTAAAGTGAATACAATATTTTCACAGCCAACATTAACAAATACAGCCAGTCCTTGTATAGATAATAAACATACCTGATAAGGCTCATAAAAAAATGCTTCAACTCCTTCAGACAAATCTCTTATGAATCCAAATGGATTGCCCAAAACATCCAGGCCAAGAACAAGAACGTACATTTGTTTAATAGCCTGAAATGAAAATCCAGTTTTATGAAAAAAAGACGTTGTTAACAGTAATTTGGAACAATGTTTTTTTTGTAATGATGCAACAAATGTTTTAAATGCATGAAATCTAAACTAAAAATGCCTCTCTGAATTCCATTTGTAGAAGGGAAATTGGTATTGTGGAGAAACAGAAATGGCTAATTTCCAACCCTTACAGAAGATGGATACGATACAATAAAAAAGCAATTTTCTTTCCTGCCAAATTTTTTCTGTCTACTTTCCTCTGTCTGAGCACTGCTGTCATTAGATAGTCCTCAACTGATGATGTATCTGAGCCCAGAATTACAGTTGTAAAACACTGTGGATATACATTGAGGCAAAAACCAGAAGTAAATGTCAGAAAGCAGGCAAAACAATGCAAATTACAGTCACATGACTATAGGATATGACAAATGGCTGTAAAGATCAGCTGGCTGCCAAGTGCTCAAAATGCAACCATATGACTGCAGGATGAATGCTTTTGTGCATTCACCAAAAATCTGAAAACAAGTGGTAAGTAGCTCTGTCTGGGGAGGTCCACTGTAACTTCAAAAGGTTAAGCGACCAGTCCATAAGTTTTGTATCATTCATAAATCCAGGGTTTTGTATTGCTTTGAATGGATAATATTGGGCTTCTTGAAAAGGCAAAAACAAATTAAGGTTTAAAATATTTATAGATATTTTAATTGTAATATTTCTGTTTTTGAAAATTTAAAAATAATTTGTCAATATGTACAGATAAAATTTATCACTGTTATATGCATACTTGAAAAAGCAGAATAGAGGCAAGATATAGGAAAATTCTGCATAGCTTTTTCCCAGCTTTTCTTCACTTCAGAAACATTGTGTATGCTAAGTTTTCCAGCCAGAAAGTTAGTGAACACAATGTTTTTAAATAGCAGAAAGGCTCTCTCCAACCTTTGTTGCCTTCAGAAACATCATGAGAGCTCGCTATTCTTCTCAACAGTAAAAACAGCCTCTTTCTACCATTCAGAAAGATTGCATTTGCTAGTTTTTTTGCTAGAAAGTTAATGAACACAATGTAACAATATTGTTATTCTTCTGTAACAATAAAAACATTGCATTCACTAGCATTTGCAGAGGGGACAGGAACCACCTTCCTGGGCTGGAGAAAGGAAGTTAAGCTTAACTTCCTTTCTCCAGCCCAGCCCAGCCCAGCAGTTCCCTTTGGCACACTGAAGGAAGGGGGAATTAGTGCACTGGGATGGAGAAAGGAAATTTGAGACCCTAAAGAGCCAAGCTTCATTTTTCTGGGTAGCATGGCAGTTTTCTTCTACATATGAATGGAAGGAGAAGGCTTGTGGTGGGATGGAGAGCTTGGATCTTAGGGTTTCAAGGGTTGGATCTTCATTTCTACAAACCAGGGCAGGAATTCCCGTCTGCTGTTTTGACAGACAGCTCCTTTGTTCTGTCCACTCAGTTACCCTGCAATTGCTCAATATTTGCAACAGAAAAGGTCAGAATTGCAGTATTTGAGCAAGTAGTCTTATGGACACCTTGCTTAATGGCTGCAACACCTAAAATTTCAGACCCAACTGAGGTAAGTCAAGTCACATCTGCATTTTGTATTATTTAAATTTTATTTAAAAAGGAAAGTAAAGAAAACAAGGACAACTTGATGTTTGGTAAGATACATTTTTGTTTCTGCCTACCTAATCAGTGTAACATTTCAGTTACATGGAAAAAGTGCTCACATGGTTAATTCATATTGGCTTATACTAACCTGCTTTGAATAATGCATGATAACTGCCCACTGCAATCCTTGGGTAGTACAGAAGTGATAGTTCAGTTCAAAGAAAGCCAACCTAAAACAGGCAAATCACATACATAAATGAAAAATAAAGTATAAGTACTATTCCAATTAAGACTATTATATTAATGTAGTCCACATACTTAAGAACAACATCCTGCACATCTGTAAGTGTGGCACCAATGCTCTTTAACAAGAGGTTTAAGGACTGAACCGGAATCAGTTCCTTGCATTTTTGGTCCTTGTTGTTCTCTTCTCTACCAGTACTGAGTGAAAAGCTTAAATGCAGCTGAAAGAAAAAAACCAATAAAGAATTGGAAACTTTGAATAATATTCTAATTCTTGAAAGATGTTTTGTTGTTTCTATAAGAACTACCGTGTTTCCCCAAAAATAAGACAGGGTCTTATTTTCTTTTGACCCCCAAAATAAGTGCTTGGCTTTATTTTCAAGGAGGTATTATTATTTATTATTTATTGTTTATTGTTTATTATACAATTGTATCACAGCGGCCAGTTGTTTCGCCGGATTTGGCATTGATTACTAGTCGGGCCCCACCCAGGGGCCTAGGACGTCGTAACGTATTTTCGTAATATGCGTGCAAATCCAAGCAGTGCGGCTTTTTGCATTTGACTGATGGCGATTTTGTCAATTTTTAATTGTTTTAAATGTAATTCCAGTGCTTTTGGAATAGCACCCAGTGTGCCAATTACCACTGGAATTATCACTGCTGGTTTGTGCCATAGTCGTTGAATAATAATAATAATAATAATAATAATAATAATAATAATAATAATAATAATTATTATTATTATTATTATTATTATATTTATTTATTTTTTCAAAACAAACACAACACATAAAATCTTCTCTCCTTACATAATGTAGAAAGTGTATCAGTTGGTTACAAAAGGTTTTTGTGCATCTCTTCCACAATCATCAAACATAATTCATATTAACTCAAATATTTTAACTCAAATATTTATACATGTTACCCTTGTACCTCCATTTATATTATTTAAACATCCTTCATCATAAAATATACCGAAATTTAATACATAACCACATACTGGCATTTCATTTAATATTTCTAAAATCCTCCAATAACACTGAATCCTCATGTCCTGTTCTAGTTAAACATCCATAATATTTAATAACAGACTTTTCTAATCCTCCTTTCCAAATCACTGTTAGCAATTTTCATCTAGTTTCCTTATATTATACTCAAGTATATGTATATAGGTTGTCATCATTATCCCTTCTTTATTTGATTATATCCTGTATCATAATATTTTACCCCAATAATCAAATCATAACTGTATCTAACTTTTTTTAATTAACTTTTATATATAATCCAAAAGGATTTCTAATCTTCCTTTCATGGGTACCATTCAATATTCATATCCAATTATTACTTATCATAACACTACACATTATATACATTATTATTATCAATTATTTGTTTACTAAATTTCACTAGGTTTAGCTAGTTTTAAGTTATATTCTTCCATCTATCAACCTGTATCTTTCCAATAACAAAACAATTGTATATCTTCTGCTATAGTATTTTAATTCAGATATTATACATGTTACCCTCGTACCTCCAATATTTATTTGACTATAATTGTTTGAATGTCCTTCATCTTAAAATATACCTAGATTTAATACATAACCACATACTGGTGTTTCATTTAATATTTCCAAAATCCTCCGATAGCACTGAATCCTTATGTCCTATTCTAGCTAAACATCCATAATATTTAGTAACAAACTTTTCTAATCTTCCTTCCGAGATCACTTTTTGCAATTTTCATCCAGATTCCTTATATTGTACCCATGCATATATGTAGGTTGTCATCATTATCCCTCCTTTATTTGACTATATCCTATATCATAACATTTTCCCCCTAATAATCAACTATATCTAATTTGGTTCTTTTTTATTAACCTTTATATATAATCCAAGAGGATTTCTAATCCTCCTTTCATGAGTACCATTCACTATTCATATCCAATTATTACTTATCATAACACAACACATTGTATACATTATCATTATCATTATATTATATTATTAATTTAATTATATCTATTATTACTGAGTTTCAGTAAGTTTAACTAGTTTTAAGTTATATTCTTCCATCTATCAACCTGTATCTTTCCAATAACAAAACAATCTCATATCTTCTGCCTTTTGTGGTATCAATCCTCTAGTCATCTTCTTGATCAGCTTTGTATGGACTTTTCTTAGCAACTCCTTGCTTGTAAGATCTCTCATATAATCTTGATGCTCTCTTTCTGTTTCCTTGTTCAATTTGTCTTTGATTGTCAGCAGTGTTATCAAAACTTTTGCTAGTGGAATTTCTTTCTTTAGGGCCATAATTTTATCTTCTTCTATATGTTGGCCCTTGAAGTAGAATTCCTCTCCATTTAATTCCTCTTTTTGTATTCCATTCTTTCCATTTTCAGGAACAAACCAGTTACCATAGATATCAGCAGGTTTGGTCTTTTTATATTCATTTTCCACTTTGATGTTTTGAGTTTCAATCACCCCGTTTTGCATTTGATGAACATTTTCAATTTTTTTCATCATATTTTCTTGTTATGTGCTCTAAGGATTCCAATTGTTTCTCTTCTTTATTTAATAATTTCTGTAGTTCTGAAAGTATATCTTGCAAAGTCAAGACCTCTATTTTTTCTGGATATTGTGTCATTCTTGACAAACACAGCAATCTTACTTAAAAGATTTCTCCTCTCTGATCAAATAAGGGAGGTCTTATTATTTTTGAGGTGCAGAAAGCAGCAAGCAGAGTTACCTCATGGCTGCTGCTGTGTTGCAATATTTTTGGGGAGGGATTATTTTAATGCATGCACTCAAAAGCCTGATTGGGCTTATTATCCGGGAGGTCTTATTTTCAGGGAAACAGGATATTGATAATTTGTCAATAGTTATAGCCATATTGCCTTGCATAATCCATGCCAATGTTGCAAACAACCATCTATTTTGTTCTGTTAACTGTTTTTACAGTATTTTTTAAAAAAATGGAAAATCAAACTTTGCTATCATCTGCATTGTTCTGCAATACAGGTAGTTCTTGTTTAACAACTCTCTCATTTAGAGTCTGTTTGCAGTTATGACTATGATGGAAAAGTAACTTTGCAACCAATCCTTACATATACAGCCTTCACAGGTCTTTAAAGCAAAGCTGATTGTAAGTAGAGTCACAATTCCACTTAGAGATAGCTTTGGGATCCCAATTGGAACACTAAACAAGGTCTACCTGTATAAATATCTGGGATTGTGATCATCCTTTAAAAATGCAACTAAAGCTAATATACTTTTCCAATAAAATTTGTTGGATGTAGCTTTCCCCCCAAATGTTTTTGTAATTTTTTAATGTGAAAAATTATTAATGCTACTCAATTTTGTTGGTTCTGATCTGCTGAATTAAGTATTCATTGTGGTAAGATGCATTGTTCTGTTGGCAGTTATATTTTGTTTTCATATTTTGAACCTGTAGCTCTTAGTAAAACTAGTCCTGCTGCTTTTCCCCTAAGAGTATTGCAACTTACTAAAATAGCAGAATTTTTATAAAAATCTCCTGAGAGAATTATGAGAGTTATAAATACTGATAGGCATTCATTCTTGCTTAATACTTATTGCTAACTCTATTTAAACAAACAAATGTTACATTGAGGCTACCTTGATTGGAGAGATATGAAAATATTCATATAAACTGATTTGTGATGTGTCAGTTGATACTGCATTCTTTAATTCTTCCTGTGCAGATTCTACATCCTTTTTAAAAAGTTCAATCTGCAAAAAAATTGACAACAGGTAGTAAGTCTTAAAACTTTAAAGACAATACTGATATATTTTTTACACAGTGGTTGGTGTGTAGTACACAGTTGATTTTAAAAAAGAAAATATTGGAATATGTAACAATTTGTTGTTGCATTACTTAAAAAATATCCTATAGGAATTCATACCTCTTGGTCTTTGGGAAGTTCATCAACATGTGTAAAAAACTCAGACAGCGCAGTAAGGAAACCAAGATCTAATCGGAGATCCATCTCTTGAATTAAAACTTTAAAATACCTATAAAAGTTGAAACCATTAAATAGTAGAAATATGTAACTATTATATATGCAACTGTTTCAACATCAAGAATGAAAGAAAATGCCTCAGTGAACAGGTAACCAAACAATTCATATAACAATGCTTTATGCAGTTATGTTAAACTTTTATAAAATTATAGAAAAAACTGCAAACACATTAATTCCAATACTTTTACTCTAATCATGTCTACTCAAAAGAAAAAAAATCTGTGGTTACACAACAATTTATTTCTAACTAAAGCAAGCTTCCCATTCCAAAGGTAAAAGACTGAAGTGCAATGCTATACATATTCAGTCAGAAATAAATTCCAATAATTTCAAATGGAGAAAGTTACAATTGCATTCCTAAATTAATATTGGAAAAAGCATACTTACTTTATGCGTGATATTTGAGAATGTCCTGCAGTTCTCATCACAATACTGACATCAGTAAATGGCTTGGGTTCTATAAAAATTCCAAATATACTCTCATGAAGAATATAATTTATTTTAATATTCAAAAGGTAATATATGTAATTGATATCATTTGCAATGATAAAATGATATCATTTGATATCATTTGCAAAGGATGCAATGAATGAGTTGAATAAATAAAGGAACTAAGTTATTACAAAACACACACACATACACACACACACACACACACGGATATGAGAGCAAATGAAGCCATTTATTAAAATGAGAAGTACATATTCACAAACATTTTAAATTCTAAATCCTAGCAGGTACATGTTTATAATAGTTTAGTGACATCAATGATTAATAATTTTAAGATTTCAATGACATTAGCTAAACAATCTCAATTTAAAAGATTTGCAATTTGTAATTATATAGTTCCAGGCTAACTGTGTACATTTGTCAAGCGAGAGCAATATGAACAAATCCGTTTGATAAAAATGCAAGTGATAGAAACATTCTCTCCAGATTATTTCCACACTTGGAAAGATAATCATTTTTTCCTCTAAAATGTTTGATTACTCTTATTTATTGAAAAGCACTTCATCTAAGTGAAAAAGAGCAAGTATTTCTGTAATGTTTTCACTTAAAAGTTATATATGTTCACCTTCTAAAAAATGTAGGAAGAAATATATAAATGTATTAACAAGATCTAGTAAATTTATCTTACTTTACTCTTTTGTATTGTGAAATGGCTTTTTATTCATATATTTTAATTTATTTTTCCTTAAGTTATTACAGATGCAAGAAAAGCATAATAATGTATTAAACTGTGTTAACAAACCTGAATCCAATGAGATGGACTTGGGAGGTTTAATGGGATAGAACACAAAAGGAAATATGGCTCCAGGAATCTGATTTTGTATCTGATAGGAGCAATTACAGGACAATACACTGAAGGTTAGAAACTTTATATGAATTGTTAGGTCGTAGTTTGCAATTACACTAGCTTCACAAATTAGAAATGCAGAATTCCCCAAACAAAAGTCTTAATCTGCAGTAGTCAGCAGCTAATTATTACTTACTGGTTTGTCTATCAAACAAAAGTTCATTTTAAAATTTGAATTTTCATACATTATTTAAGTATAGCCTAATGGTGATATTTTTAAAACAAATAACAGGAAAAAGTGTCAAAACTGTACATAGATGATTTTCCATTATCAGTTTTTCACCATAAATTGTGGGTAATCTGATATACCTGTATTCTATAGATTTGAACTCTGAAAGAAGACTGATGTTCAGAGGTACTGTATTGTACTTTTAAAGCTGGCAAAAAGCTTCTTCTCACAGGAAATTCATATGGCTGCAATATTTTCATGTTATTACCAGTAGGAGTCAAACAGACCTGCTAGAAGACAAAATCCAAATTTTAATTAATTTTTAAAATTAACCTTTCAAATCAAAGGTCACAGCATAACTCAAACTAAACATTTTTAAATTCCATATATTTCTAAGTGACATTTCATATGCTTAGCCTTTCAACTGTATGCAATTGTAATAACGTTTTAAACTTTATCCAAATATGCTAATCACTTCATTTTAAAATTAGCAACTGAATCTTCTCCAGAATTACTCAGAAATAATCCAATTAAATTCAACTGAAATTCATCTTTACTAGTAACAGTATATGCTGAGAGAAAGCAGAAATCTGGTGACATAAAATTTGTCTAGGGGCCTAAAAAAATCCTTGCTACAATCCTGCCTCATTCATTTAAAATTTAGCTACTGAATTTAGCAATGTTACTTCCCACATCAGCAATATAAGGAGTAGAGATATTGATCATATTGATTTAAAGGAAAAGAAAGCAACCATTTCATATGTTTTCGTCCCCGAGGAATGCACTGTATGCATTCAAACAAACACATCATATTCAGAATCCTGGAACAGAGAATTGCCTCCTTGGCTATTATGCTATATATTATTACTTTTTGCTGCTTGAACCAGTGGGGAAAAATGATGATGTGGTCAAATTGAAAAGCATAAATCTTAAATAAGCAGGACCACTGGGACAAAGAAAGAAAAAAGTCTTCTCTCCCAGGAACTGATTATATTGAAAAATAATGCTCTCCAATGCACTCTAAACACTTAAATGATGTGCTTTTGAAAAATCCTAGTCTAGACACTGTTCATGTTCTTAAGACAACTGAATCTGACCAAGGAGTTTTGCTCAGGAGAGTCAAAAGTGACAGTTGCAAACTGCCTTAGGTATTTGGAGAGGAAATCAGGACTCAGCAGTCCCAAGAACATTGGCCACCGGGCAGGAAATTTCCCATTACAAGTCATAAAAATTACAAAAGCTCAGTAGTTTCAATTACACGTTCAATTGCACATGTTGAACTGGGGGTGGATTGGTTAATTATATAATTTCACTAATTCTAAGCTGCAGATCAACCATCCGTTTTAAAAAACAATGGTTATACAGTACAAGCCAGGCTTCCTGTCTCCCTTGCAGCTGAATCACACTGCAGAACAGGCACCAAGCTCAGGGATAAGATAGAAAAGGGTGATGCCACAGCAGGCCTGCTGGAACTATAAGGGCCAAGCAGATCATGGCTTCCAACTGTCTTACTTAAAACCATCTTATGCATGTATCATTAACATATCCAGATCAGTACACCTAAGGTGATTTCAAGTAACTGGCTGACAATGAAATACAGGGACAAGCGTGATAACATATCCGGGGAAATGATTAGTGCAATATTCTGATGGAGCAAAGAGGCATTGTAGTTTTGGCCTAAAATAATCATGGTTTTTCTCAGAATTGTTCTAGATTTTTTTTTTCTTGTCATTTAATCCTTGACACAAATAGACTATTTCCACAAATTCGCACCAGCGCAGAAAGAAGCGAAAACTGCCCAACTGCAACTTATAAAATTAATTAAATATTTTAATTAATTAAAATGAAATAGTTATTGATCAAAATATTTATAACCTATACCAAGATAGGATTTGGTATTTAAAAACAGCCAAGAAACAACAAAAACTATTCATCCCTGGACTTAAGAGAGCAATGAAAAAGTACTTAAGGAAAAGAAGGGCTAATGCATGCTCTTTGGGAAAAACAAAAATATTTTTTTAGAGGATAGTGAACAGAAAAGGTTAAGCCCCTTTTAATTTGCATAAAGTTACAGGAACATTTCCCTGTATGAACTTTTGACTACTTCCAGAAAGTTCTGAACATTGTTCTGAGATCACAAATTACAACAGACAAAGATAAGAGATTTCATAGTCTCTCCCAGGCAGCAAGAAATAGTTATATTCCATAATTTTATTAAATGAAACTTACCAATCCTCTGCTTTGGAACAAATGACATGTATGGCATAACATTAACAAGAGAGAGAAAGGGGAAAATGTGTGCAAATGCTTGAAGGAATCAGGTACTAGCATAAACTTTAAAAAAACTTCAATTTACCGGAATATTATCATCAAGTTCCACTATTTTATTTTCTGTAGGTGAGTTATCACAGTATTCAACAAACTCTTTCTCCAGCTTGTCAGTTTGCTTCACGCTTAGTGGCTTCCATCTTGACTTTTTCTTGGGTTTTGTCTCCCAAATTATATCAGAGCTTGCAAATAAATTAAAAAAAGATTATCAAATTGTAAAACTTTGATAAACAATAAAACTTTATTATTAAATCTTTGAGATAGGATTCTTTAAAAAGTCTTCAATATCAAAAGTACTTTATAATTTTTGAAAAAAAATGCATTAAAACTATTTGGAAATATAAATTATTTTATAACTGAGACTTTAATGTACTTATTAAAAAGACAATAATAGCAATATAATTGTCATAATCCTCAATTATTTATTGCATATAAATTACATATTCTGTCAAGTATTAACTTTAAACTTGGCATTTATGTAGCTGGTGCCTGTAATTGTGCTAATAAATCATCATAACTTGCCCATAACAAATAACAAAGCATATGATGGCAACGTTAAATTGTTTGTACATAGTTTATTCAGATAGAAGATAAAAATCTGCCACAATTTCAACACGTACAAAGGGATTCTAGGTTACAATTGGGCTTGTAATAGTTCCTATACATTACACTCACTTCTGAAGTTAAAGACTCTAAATTACAACATCAAATATAATTTACTATATAATATACATTACTAATATTAAGATTTTAAATTTAGTTTTTAGAAATGTAAATGGTAAATTGAATATATTAGTTACCTTGTGATTCCAATGTAAGCAATTTCCTGCCTTGAATAGTTATTTACTAAAGAAATTCCAACATCTTGCAATGACACAATTATTTCTTGTTCTGCTAATTCCACTTTTTCACTTTCATATGTCATTTTGAAAACCTTTTCATCTTCAGTGAATAAGATTATACGCTGCAAACCTTCAAAAAATGAAGCTATAAAAATGTGCTTGGCTCCCACCTGAAATGGTGTCATCAGATCCTAAAATAAGAGATAAATATTAATTATCAGACGTTCTTCAAAGGATTATTGCTCAGAAAGTTTTTATTTCCAAGTTTGATAACCCACTGCGACTGGGCCATATTTAGGGGTGTATATGGGGTATTCCTGCAGCAGGCAGAGAATACAGCTCTTCAGAATCTCCAACCTCAGAGTGATTATAAAGAAGCTAGTTAGCTAATTCACATATTTAAAAGGCTGCTTTAAGGATATAAATATCAATTGTTTTATATATTGTTATATACTACTTTCATGAATTCTATGGAAATATGGTTTACGTATATCTATCTACTTCTATTTATATATTTATATATATATATATATATATTGATAACACTTTTGTGGTTATCAGCAGTGAAGCAGACCAGTAAAAATACGCTGCCTTCTCCATGCTTAGATAACCAGACCCTAAACAAATCCAGGATAATCCAATAACAGTTTATTCTGCACCTAAGGATTCTGGGAATGCTAGTTTTATAAGACAGCTTAAGAGGAAATTAATTAAATTAAACTAAAAGGAAGGGATTTACATAAGATTCTCACAGCTTAAAATAAATTAATCTCTTAATAGGGGGAAGATATATTTCTTCACTGAAGTCAGAGCATTAAATTGTAATCATAACATGTAGTGTAGTGCAACTTATTAACAATGTAGCCTTATTATTATTGCACTTTTTAAAGCATCCAGAGATCAATCTTATGGGGCCTGTTTACAATTAATAAATTCAGTTATTATGAGTATATCATTTTACCATTTTACCACAGATATAGTATGACTATATCACAAAGTATATGTGATGCATATATTCTATGAACCAAGGACTATGAAAGAAAAGTATCTTTATCAGTGTGGGTTTTGGGATACTGTACATATAAGGATATAAATGTTGTAATAAACTAACATGCTTAATCATTAAATATTAGTATTCTGGTATATCAGAAAATTTATACATGCATATTAGATTTTACAGCAATTTTTAGAATTGATTTCATGAACATGCTTGAAAGCAAATAGTACCACTCTTTATATTCGATATATATATATTTAATCCCAGATTTCCATTATCCCTCCTCCCATTTCTTGCATATTTGCTCTGTTTTAAACATTATCCCTTCTAAAATCTAAATTATTTGAGTATTAAGTATTATACTGATTTGAAACATTACACATACATCTTTTTGAGTTATTTCTTCACTGTTCTTTCCACATTTCCATTTCAGTTTTCTAGAACCTACAGGATCTGCCCATGTATACAGTACTGCTTTATTTGGTTCTAAAGTTTCTTCCATTGAAATGAGAGAACTGCAAACAAAAATAGGAAAATCTAGATTTCAATGCCAAATACATCTCATCAAAATTTTTATCTTCCCTCCAAAGCAATTAAATAATTTATGTTATTAAATTTGTCAATTAACTCTGACAATTCAATTTAAACATTCCCATGTTATAATGTTCAATTTGAGTTTTTAAAATTAAATGATAAAAGCTTAATATATAGCTAGACTTAACAGATTCATTTCTCACATATTTATATTTCACTGTAACTCTGCTGCTTCACATTCTATGTAGCTAAAGTGACAGGTTTTTGATTAATTGCAGAGTTTGAAACTTTTCTTTCATTTTTGTTCAAACAATAATAACCAGTAAACAGAATAGACTAATGTATCAATTGTTTTAGATACACTATGCTTATAGAACATGATCACTATTTATTCATACAGCACTAAATTGTATGCTGTTTATCTTTAACAGTATACAAATAAAACACTGCATACCTACCTTTGTCCATATTCGATCACTTCTTCTTTGGTATGATTAATTATCAGGAATGGGGCTGCACCATCATGGTAATTAGAGAATGTAATTGTTGTTGAATGTTCAGCCAGCGTAATATCCACAATAATGCCACCAAGCTATCAGATATGCAAAGATGAAATGATATATAATATGCATATTACATTGATGATTCAGTCATATAATTAAAGGATCTCAATGTTTCTGATTCAAAATCAATAGATAAATAGTAGAGTACTGCTATTATTTTAAAACATGGAAAGGGTTCATGTTCCCAAACCTGTACAAAATGCCCAAACCTGACAACACATTTTAGTCCTATTCATTGTGTTCTTCTCTGATCTTACTTAGCATAAAAATAATTGTATTAATTGCAGACAGTCAAGTGATATGGCAGGTTTTAAAAGTTTTAAGACTTTAACATGGTTTCAAATTAAACAAATTTATAAGATCATATGAAATAAGCACACAAGAATATTTGGAGAATAGTACATCTCCATAAAATTTAAATCAAACAACTTTGATATTATACTAAATTTTCATAGCAAATACACCGGATTATCATTAAAGTCTTTAAAAAGTAAGGAAAAAGGAACTCATTGAGTTAGTTTGGAACTTCTTATGGCATAGCTGGGCAGCCAAAGGACATATATTGCCTTCAGCCCCCTAGACTATATACGTAAAACTGACATCAATATCATCAAAATTTAGCCATAGAAATTTAGTCAGATGGTATGGATACGCATACGAAGATGGAGCCGTTTGACTCATTTGACATTCCTACTCTCAACTTGAAATACTACTCCCAAAACTTTCAAAAAGCAGAAAACTCTCAGATTTACCAATTACATTAAAATTGTGGCATTACCAGCCTACTATTATCCTGTATAAAAGATTGGGAGGCAATCTGTCATTCTTTTCTTATTTAAAATTTATCTCTAAATACTCACCTTGTTATCTAAGTGAAGTAATAAGCAATTTTCTTGTTTATCAAGTCGTATAATGTTGGGTGGAATGTAAGAATCTTTTACTCTAACCTGTAACTTGCTGTCATTATTCTCAGGCCAAAATGGAATACACTGGAATAAGAATGAAATGAATTTTTAAAGAAAACTTATCATGGACCTATCACTATCAAAAAACAGTATTTCTTCTTTACTGGAATACAAAGTTATACAGTATACAAAATCCTGAAGCCAATGGCTAAATATCATTGAATACTAGAATACAGCGCAGTATAAAAATGTTAATCATTTTTTAAAAACCGCTTTTAGAAATTTGTATGGGTCTTTAAAAAAAATACATATTAATAAAAGTATAAAAAAACTCTTGTGAAACTGTAATTCACATGCTTCAATTTATAAAAATAAACAGAACTCTAACTGCAGTTTTTAGCAACAAGTAGCATAAAACTAGAATATAACTAAAATAATAATAGTACTGTATTTTTGGACAAAGGAGTATACTAATTGGGAAAGTTAAAGTTATAACTTTAACCGCCTCCTGCCAATTACCTCCCTGCGTCCCATCAGATCGCACAGAGTAGGCCTCCTCCGAATTCCATCCGCCAGTCAGTGCCGACTGGCGACTACGCGGAGGAGAGCCTTCTCAGTTGCAGCTCCGACACTATGGAACAACCTCCCCGTGGAGATCCGTACCCTCACCACCGTCCAGGCCTTCCGCACAGCCCTCAAGAACTGGCTATCCCGTCAGGCCTGGGGATAGGATTACTCTCACCCCGCCCGAATGTTGAGTGAATGGTGTGTTTTTATGGTTAATTTCTTTTATTCACGTTTCTTTTTCTTTTTAAGTCTTGTCTTGCACTCCCTTCCCTCCATTGTTGTAAGCCGCCCTGAGTCCCCTCAGGGAAAAGGGCGGCATATAAATGTTTAATAAAAAAAAAAAATATGCAAAATTTTCCCCATATTAATGTAAATTGGTGGAATTAATTTTGGGCAGTTTTTATTGTTTCAGTCAGTTATTAGATGTCAAGGTCCTCTTCGAACACGATGGATGAATATCAGAATCAGTTGTTGACTTTAATAGTCATTACCAATTTTTATGCATTTAAATTTTTTTAATCCTATGTGACTGAGATTTTGAGGCAACAAACTGTCAATGAATCAGATATTGCACAATATTTAAAGTATAGGAAAAAATACATACAGTACAACCTGTAGAACGACCAAATCGGGGTTTTTTGTAAACACCAAATTTCCTGTTGTTTACTAGCAACAGTGAACCATGTATTAATTTTGATTAGGTTCAGGTCATAATCAAATCGGGTTGTGACCAAAGTTATGGAACAAATTTTGGTTGTGACCATATATGAGTTTGTAGCCATTTTGTTTCAAATCAGCACTTTAAAAACAATAGGATATTGTTAATAGTATACATTTTATTTTATTTTTAGTTTATGTTTTTGAGTTATTGTTGAGTCTTGGCAATTTCCTGGACTAATTACTGCAGTCTTCTTGGCTATATTTTTACCATTACCTTCTTCCCAGGGCTGAAAGAGAATGGCTGGCCCAAGGTTACCTAGCTAGCTTCCTGGTTTCTAGCCCTATCCCTTAACTACAATACTAAACAGGCTTCCCATATTGTGTATAAGCCAAGCCTTTTGTATTGTAATATATAATAAGGTAAATAATTATGAACAGACAAGGTAATGGATGCAAGAAACAATTCATGCCTGAATTATGAAGTATTTTTCTTACAATGGATATAAAAACTTAAAAGACTTAAAAAATTACCTGTTGGAAAAGTATTGGTATCCAATTTTCATTGCCTTCTTCTGCAACTTCTAAAATGTGTGTACTTCTATTTGTGAGCATGTAAAAAGGTGTGAAAGTCACTATTCTAGTGATATTAAAGCTGCTGTTATGTATAGTGACACCAACCTGGAAAATACAAAATTCTTTAAATCAATTTCATTATTGTTAATAATGTCCTTATTTTTTCCTAAATAAGTTAATATTTCTGCAAGAAAAAATGCAATTTACTCTGTAGTGAGTAAATAAGAATGAAATAAATTCTGCAAAAAATACATGCGATGAATTATTTTGCTTTCAAAAACATATTATACCTATCACTACAGGGGTGATATTCAGCAGGTTCTTGAGAACCGGTAGCAGAAATTTAGAGTAGTTTGGAGAACCGGCAAATACTACCTCTGGCTGGCCCCAGAGTGGGGTGGGAATGGAGATTTTGCAATATCCTTCCCCTGGAGTGGGCTGGGAATGGAGATTTTGCAGTATACTTCTCCTGCCACACCCACCAAGCCACGCCCACAGTACTGGTAGTAAAAAAAAAAAAATTTACCACTGCTATACTATATATCAGTTAACAAGTTTAACATTATCTAGTGTAGACTGACAATAGCTTTTCCCAAATTCAGCCACATTTTGTTCAAGTTCCACTCCTATTTGTAGACTGTATCTAAAATTGTATCTTTATTATCTTCAACATCCAAATTAAGTCAAATACTAAGCATATAAAATATTAAGCTGTTTGCCATTAGGATTCGGGTTGATTTTTTCCTCATACAGAAGCTGTATAGACATCTGCAATACATTTGCTGCTAACATTCCTTAAATCCATTGCTTATGGCATTAAATTTTGTGACCAGGTTTAGTCTAAGAGGTAAGTGAATTGTGCACTTGTCCTAGACAATAAAAATATGCAAATACTAAGCCCATTCAGTAATTGTGACACTGTTTGTTCAAAAGTTTGAAATACTGAAGAAAACTGAAATGAAATGCAGGGGATGGGCTGGCTTGAATTGATTAAGAACTGGAATGCTCTGGAAACTTATTTGGAAATCTATCTTGTTAAATGAAATAGAATTTTCTTTAAAGTAAACATAGAAAAATATGGCTGCAAGAAAAATACAATAAAACAACTTACCTGGTATTCCTTTTTGTGACTTTTACATTTTACAAAGCCATGACTCCCAACTGTATCCAAGGAAAAATGATCAGAAAGGTCACTTTCTGTCACCATGAGCTGAACCTGTAAGGAGGAAACTTGTTATTCAACCTTTATCATGAACAGAATTAAAAAAAATAAAAATAGAAAAATAGTTAATATTCTTAGTTAAATGAAACCTGTAAAATACTCTACTTTGAAGTTCTCCATTTTCACATTTTAGTTAACCAAGCATGCATTTTTTTGAGCATACTCCAGTTCATTTGCTAGCTATAACAACACTCAAAACTTTTGGGGTGCTAAACTCTCAAACCTTCATTTGGCTATTTCAGGAGGGGGGAGTTATTATTTGTCTTCCTTTTCTTATACTTCAGCAAGTATACCCCACCTGCGCCAGCAGAAGAGGCATGCTGCGGGACCTGTCAGTCAAGGAACTTTAGCTGGTGTGGTGCAGAAGGGCCTTCTCTGCTACGGCTCCTAATCTTTGAAACATCTTACCCACTGAGGAGAGATCAGTTCCCACCCTTCTGATCTTCTGTAAGGGTCTAAAGACCTGGTTCTACCAGATGCCTGGGACCCCGATGACCAAGCATCACACTTGAGGGAGCGGATACATTAAGAGGCAATCCCATGTCTCTCTTGAGCATCCTGCTCCCTCCCCATCTTTTAACTATAAAGTTATCTTTGATTATAGCTCAATTTTTATTGTTTTAGAAATATTTATCTTATATTTTAATGCTGTAACCAACCGAGAGTCATTTTGAAATGAAATGGAAGGCAAATAAATTTGATAAATAAATAGGTAAATAAGTAAAGAAATAAATAAAGTTTAAACTGCCTGAAGACTTCCTCTTTTGTCTGTTTAAAAATAATAATAATGTATATGATAACTATCTTATACAATAAAAGTTCAAGGAAAGTTTCAAAGTTACAAAACATAAAATTCAGAGTTAACTTTTTTTTAAAAAGTATTATAGAATAGCAATTACTTATTATACTCTTAAAAATCATATTTTTTCAATGCCATGTTAAAAACAAAAGACCTCTTACTGTGTCTTAAATATAAATTTATTAAAATACAATTATCATTAATAATGGTGTGTAGTATTTTTTATAGTAATAAGATTCAAAATACTGGAAAACTAAATATGACATGATAAACTTGATTTATGAGAATAAAATCAATACCTTGTTATCATGGTAAAAGTGTTTAGGCTGGAAAGAAAAGAGAAGTGGCAACTTGTAGTCAGGTGGATGTTTGCGGTGAATACCATCAGCTTTATATTGTAACATTCGATCGGTCTTGTTGACCATCCAATAGGGACTGTGAATTGCTAGAATCACTTGTCCTGTAGCATATGTCACATGGATAGCTATATCCAAATCTGTTCTATCCAGGTCATTAATGGATGAAAATGTGATGAAACTAATTTCTTGTTGATTTGACTGGATGCAGTACTCAGTAGTCCAATCTTTATCAAGATAATTAAGTAAATGCAATTCCAACTTGCTCTGATCCAGTAATGCATTATGAATCTGAGCAGAACATCCAGCTTCTAGAGTAGCGCATGTGGTACTATACCCCTATGAAAGAAAAGTTTTAATAGTTATAAAACATAATCAATACACTAATTATTTCATTAATTAGTGCAATTGTTCATTAACAATTGCACAGAATGAAATGGAAAGCTGTTCGCATTGAAATATGACATCTGACGTGTCATTAACACAATGTGTCATTAACACAATGACGTCATTGCCATTGTGTTAATTTCTTGGGAGATTCTGGTAATAATTAATAACAAATATAACATAAATGGGAAGTTATAAGCAATTCTATTATTGAAAAATACATATTTCTCCTCATATTATATGTTTTTTTAATTTATACCATGATTCAAAACCCTCTTCAGCTTGCTCTTATAAAACTTCTGAAATGTTTTGAATTAGAAATGTTTTTATTTCAAAATGCTGTTTCAAATTTGAGACAGGCTGCTCTGATCTTACTGGAAAAATTCTGTTGCTTTCCTTATTTTACCAGGACGATTCCAAAGTGAACTTGTTAGCAGTAACATCAGAAATACATCAAGACACTTCCAGTGATCTTAAGCTACCTCTTTTGGACTCAAAAATAGCTCTTCTAAGAGCTATTTTTAACAATGGAAAGCTTCAAGCTGAAAACATTTCAAACTTGAGGTTTGCACACTTTTTCATATAGTGAAAAGAAATTACATCAGAAAGTAACTTTTGAAGGATTTGAAATAAATATTTATTTGTACAGTATGTAGAATTCTTTAAAATTATATTCTTACTACACATTTACCTACTTGCATATTTATTATATCAGTACAAAGACATAATTGCAATTAAGAAAGATACCAAAGATACTAAATATTTATCCTTGTGTTCTAAAATGAACATTCCTCAGATCAAGTAGCAGACCAGTTAATAATTACTTAACTAAGACTAACTGGAAAAAAAAACATGAGAAACTCAAGAGAATTTTCTTTCATATTTAGTGTGCACATACAGCAGCAACTGAATTCTAGACATGGCCAAGCATATTTTGAGGCATTTCAATGCCATTTATTCAGTGGAACTGAGGGTATATTCTAAATTATAAGATCCAAAGAAAGGGAAAGGGAATTTAGCGGGGGGAAAAACACTACCTCTAAAGAATAGGCAATCTGATATGGCAGTAGATTGCGGAGAATAACAGACGACCACAAATGAACAACATATGGTAAATCCCACTGATCATCTGTATGTGTTGAAGAAATCAAAGTATCTTGCATTGGAACAATATTGATAATAAGTGGGTGATTAGGTGATTTGAAAGACCGGCATTTCTTCTGTAGTAATTTGTCAAAATTCTTCACCATTTCATCAAAGCTAACACCTTCACTGGATTCATATTCTCCAGAAGTTTCATTTTCATCAATTACTGGTCGAAAAAACAGTAACGACCTGTGAATAAGCACAATAATTATTCTCATTTTCCTTTTCTATTAAGAATATTCAATTCTTATATCCTGATTTAAACAAATGAAACTAGAACAAAATATATTTAGAAGCAACACAAATAATATTAAATAAACTGCATTCAAAGATATTATAAATGTAACCTACGGGTCTTTTACTGTCTTATTAACATCAGTGCATGGCCTGGTTGACAGGTTACCTATCTTTTTATTTTGTCTGCCTTCTGATGATGGTCCTATGGATAGATGTGCTTTTCCAAATCATAATGCTTTTGGGGAGAATATTTAGTTGCATAAAATGGTAGAGGTGATAGAATGGCTCAATGAGAAGGTGTTATTATTTTTTTGTAATTGGATATCATTAATTTATAATCTAAGAGAGATCTTTCAACCAGCAGGAAAGAATAAGAACAGAGTGACTGGCTTTTTTAAAAATTAAGATTAGAAAAAAGAAACCATCATAAATGATTTTGACATAGAAGCAAAGAAAGTTTTAAACAGAGAAATTAGACAATAATTTAGAAAAGTTTTTTGTTCTTTGATGAAATTGCCTTTAAAAATAGCAAAATCAACTAGACAAATAATTGACTGAAGCTTCATAGGAATATTTATTGTTACCTCAGAAAATAATTGGTGCATTTTACAAAATTAAGAAAGATAATATAAGCCAATGTTTCCACTCCTTGTTCCCTCCTCTCTACTAATCCATCTTTTTAGTTATCATATTGATGTATTTATTCTAGTTGTGTTTCTTTGCCACTGTTTACTTTATTGTTCTACTGCATGTTTTATTTTTTATCCTTTTTATTATTGTAAGCCCCTTGGTGAGATGAGTGGTAAATAAATTTAACAAACTGTATGACTGTATCTATGGCTTGGTGGACATATAAAAAGCTAAAGAAAATGGACTCAAATATACACTTAGTTACAGAGGATTTTAAATATTCAATAAAAGCCAGAACCTTTCCTTTTAGGACAGATGGACATAGCTAGAAAAGAGTCATAGCTAGAGTCATAGCTAGAGTTTTAGTTAGAATTTTACTAGAGTCATAGCTAGAGTCATAGAAGATTATGTCAAAATAACAGATTATATGTACAAATGATGGAAAGATTCAGCATTATGTACCATTGGGGAATGGTTGGTAAAACTGACAGAGCTTGCTGAGATAGCCAAACTGACTTCTTTGATTAGAGAAAGGTCATTATATTATTGACAATCATCAATGATTTAAAACTCCTAATGGACTTTTTGTGTAAAAAAGAAAATGATTTTCTGACATATGGTTTTAACTATTAGAAAGAATAGGTTATAGAAGAAGGGTATTATGATGTAATCCTAGAGAAAAAGAAAGAGGTTTGATTAGAAATGTATGTACTCTATTACTGCCGAGAAGAAGATTAGAAACCATTTCTTTATATTACTTTTCATGTTTTCTGTTTTTCTGTTTTCTCTGCCTCTTTACTCTCTCTTTTGTCTTTTTTTTCCCCTTTCTTTTGCAAATACTACAGGTAGCCCTCAATTTACCATTCATTTAGCAACCATTCGAAATTACAATGGCACTGAGAAAAATGACTTATGACCAATCCTCGCATGTAATGATTATAGCAGCATCCCCATGGTCACATGTATTACTATGATTGCAGTGTCTCGGGGCCATATAACTGCCATTTGCAATCTTTCCAGCTGGTTTTTGAGAAGCAAAGTCAATGGAGGTTAGAGTTGCCTAATAATTGCATGAATCACTTAAACACTGCAGTGATTCACTTAACAATCATGGCAATAAAGGCTGTAAAATTGGGTGCAACCTACTTAACAACTGCCTTGTTTACCAATAGAAATTCTGGTCTCAATTGTGATTGTAAATTGAGGACTACCTGTATACCTTTTTCTTTGAATTTACTTTTTGTTATATATATAAATCTTTAAATAAAAAATATTATATTTTTGTTCTCTTCATCAATTAGATTTTTGATAGAGTGATCCTTTCCAAGGATTAATAAATAACTGGGAGATATTAAACAGCAATGTTAAAAAGGAAATAGTCCCAAGAGTATAAAGTCATTAATAATGATGCAAACAAAACATAAAGAGTACAAGCTAAACATTTAATCTAACTATATTCCTTTACTAAAATACCTAATAGTAATTATTTCTTAATTTATTACATTTAGAACTAATTTACCAATGGATGTTGACAAAATAAATATATGTACAAAATAATAATGAACAAAAAAGAAAATAATTACCTATAAGAAGTTAATGGTATGTTAAATTCATTATCTGGTAGTGCTACTCCTAAACATTTTCCATCTTCAAATATACTCAAAGGAATTGAAAAATGATTCTTTATCTATACAGAAAAATAAAAAGTTTGTGTCAATTAACCAAAAATAAATCTATGTTACAATTATATTTCATCTAATTAAATCTCTACTCATCTGAAAAATACAATGAAATTTAACATTTAGTAATTTAGGAAGATGTGATATCCACTTTATAAATACCTTTATAAAATATTTTATACTTACTGATACGCACAGGAAATAAAACAATTTTCCCCAACTAAGATTCTATAAATAAATAAAAACATTCTACTTGGCAGATTTGCACTGATCAGTAAACTTTAAAAGAAAATATCTCACCTGAATTGGAGAATGTACGGTTACTATCTTGCTTCCATCAACAGTATCAATTTGACAAACAATAGATCTTACAACACCTGAATCATTATGTCTAACTCTGTACAAACTCCGACCCACTTTTGTCAATGGGATCTTGTCAGTAGTAGAATGATTCTGAGGAGCTAAAAAAACGAAGGCAAAAACATCATCAAAAATAAAGCCGCACAGATCTCTGTGTAGCTATGAGACAGAGGGAAGGAGAAATAAAAGTACTAAGTTAATTGCAAATACATAAATATCATAAAAAAGAATATAATGTATGCTCTGACTAGGCTTCACAGAATCATGAAACAGACAGTTTTTTGTCCTGCAAAAAACCCTTTTTATTTGGTTAATGTGAATTCTTAACATTCACATCCAGAAAAGTCCCAGCAATAAGCTTTAATTGCAAGAACAGACCTTATCAGTCCTTGGATAGTTGCCAGGCCGAGAGCTTCTAGTTGCAACACCTTACAATGGAATAACTGGTAAAAAGTGTCTGTGAGGCACAAACTCAGGTAAGCAAATCTTCACAATAAGCCAACTAATTATCTCCTGGAAACACCACTCCCTTTTTGCTCCTATGTATTCCCTATGGGAGGGGCCATTCAGCATCCACTTGTGCCTTTACTCCCAAGTCGACCCATTCCTTAATTGTTCCCTTCTCCTGACAGCTCTGTGCATGCGTACATTGGGGAAAAGCCCCAGCTGTTCTTCTGCCCCACATCTCTGACTCTGAAGGTAGCTGATAAAAACATCAGATGGCCCTGGCCTCATCTCTGCCTCTGATGCAGAGAACCCATCAAAGCCTTTCCCAGACTCCAGGACTGGTCCAATCTCCTCCCCAGCCTCCTTCTCGTCCGAGTCTGTCGCCAGCTCCGCTGGCAGCTAGCAAGCTACAGCAATGTATCAACAAAATGTTGTTTTGTGTGCATTCACTAATTTGAACAAGTGCTATAGTAAAAGGAGCTTTAGTTTAACTTGTATTCTTCCTTTCCTAATTTATTAATGCAATTGTTATCCTCTGCCCAATCAATGTTATTTTTCTTTATCCATAATCCAAATTGAGACATTGGAAGCTAATTTTAGAAAAATATTAGTTACAAGACTTAGTCACAGATATGTGTAATGTACAGTTTGATTCTGCTATACAAATTAATGCTAATTTGTTCATTTTCTCTTAAAAATTAATTAGGTCTCAGAAAAATAGCTATTAATGTAGTGTATTCACAATATTTATGAATATAAGCCATGAAACAATAGCATTCAGACGTATGTGCCACTTCATAGTGCTTTACAGCCCTCTCTAAGCTGTTTCAGAGAGCCAGCCTCTAACAATCTGGGTCCTCATTTTACCAACCTTGGAGGGGTGGCAAGCTGAATCAACCTTGAACCAGTCAGGATTGAACTCCTGCTGTTGGCAGAGTTAGCCTGCCATACTGCACGCTAATCACTGCACCACCAATTAGAACTACATACACTAGATAGTTATTTAAAGAGATAAGTTGTTTTAAAACTTTTATTAAACACCATGATTGCATCATATACATTTAGATGTTTACTAATAGACATTTCAGGTGTACTTACTGAGCCAAATGTAGAATACCTTGCTGCTTAGAGTGGTCATTGCTGTGAACTGGTCTTGCTCACTTTTGGTTCTGATATATTCCATATTTAGACTTTGTCCATCTTCAAGATGAAATGAATTTGCTTTTGATTCAATATTAAGAACACTGAAGGATTCACTAGGCAAAACAGTGGTGGAAACTCCTAAGGAATTTATTAATACAAAAGGGGCCCTATCTTTTTTGAATGTTTCTGAAGCCTCGGTAGCTGCTTCTGCAAATGCCTAACAAGAATAATAAATCAACAAATTTTCAAATTAATAACTTTTTCCATAGATGATTCTCTTCACTTAAGGCCCAAATCTAAATTAAAATTTCACTTACCGTGCCTAGATTACTCAACATTAATAGCCCACATTTAGATAATGTAATGTTCAGCTGATTTTGAGAATAAATAGTTATTACTGTTTTATATTCTGGCACTTTATAGTGTTCTTCTTCTGCCACTGATTCAACGAAGGCTTTTTTGTTTTTCTTTTTCATCTTAAAGAGAAAATATTTGGCATATGTAAAATTAGCAACTCTAAGTGAAAGTTATTTAAAGTTTAGAATGCTTTGTAAAGTTAACCTAGTTTATTAAAAGTATTGTTAAATAATACAAGATGGTGGAAAGAAATATAATAAATATATATATTTAAAAATTATCTTTATTAGAAGTTTTTTAAAAATAGAAGACAATATAAACTGAACTAAGAAAAGAAAAATAAAGACTCGATGTACTAAATAAAAAGGGGGAAAAGAGAAAAAATAAATATTTAAAGAAGTGACTTTTGATTTTCATCACAAGTGCAAACTTAGTTCATCCCCCTATAACTGTGATGGTGAACCTATGGCACGCGTGCCACAGGTGGCATGCAGAGCCATTTCTGAGGGCACGCAAGGCATTGCCCTGTCAGCTCCAGTGTGCATGCCTGTGCTGGCCAGCTGATTTTCGGCCTTGATTTTCAGCTATTTTTCGCCCACCAGAGGCTTTCCTGAAGCCTCCAGAGAGCGAAAAACAGCCTAAAGGGCACACTGGAAGTCTGTTCCTGAACTTCCGGCTTGCGTGTTGGGCCATTTTCCCCCCTCCCCAGGCTCCTAGAAAACCTCTGGAGCCTGGGGAGGAGGAAAAACGGACTTACCGGGCCCACCAGAAGTTGGAAAACGGGCTGTTTCTGACCTCTGGGGGTCCTCCAGGGGGAAGGCAGTTTTTGCCCTCCCCAGGCTCCAAGAAAGCCGTGCATGCCTGTGCGGGAGTCACCCACACATATGTAAGGTCACGGTGTTGGGGGCACTAAATTATGGGGGTGGGCATGCGAGTGCACGTACATGCGTGCTTTTGACACCCAAGGAGAAAAAGGTTCGCCATCACTGTCCTATAAGGTTACATATAAGTATCTTCTTTCAGTTTTCCTCTCCCCATATGTGACCCTCCCGAGCTCAGTTTTCATTGGTAGAGGATTGCAGGTAGCCATTGCACTGAAAATGGAGCTCGGGAGCCCATTTTGCTGGCAGAAAGCTCAGGCCACCACAGACGCACCTGACACAAGTGACATCAAGCTGGCCATGCCCACCCGCCCCACCAAGGTCGAACAATACCCTGATACGGCCCTCAATGAAATTGACTTTGACGCCCGTTCTAAAAAAGGAAACATTTCTACTCAAAAGTGACAAGCAAGAAATAATTCTTCTCAAATAAGTTTAACAAGATCATATATTAAACATTTTTATTACAATGATAGATCATGAGGAACATTTACTATATTCGTTAACATATCAGTCCTATACTCTAGTAAAATTATAATTCTAAATCATACCTTTAATTCTAGAATCCATGGTCTGAATTCCTCAGTGTTTTCTACTTCTAGAGGCTCAAGTAATGGTTCCCAAACACCAAACATTTCATTGAAATAGTGTACCTAAAAATACAAATTAAATGAAGTGTGAAAATTAGGTTATATCAATTTGAATGAACTGAAAATGGAGAGCAATAAAAAAAAGATAAAGTTTATCCCTTACTATATAAAATGTAAGGAAGAAGGGGAACCTGGAGGAAGAATGCCTCCACACCCTCTTTTCTGGCTTGTCATCACAGTGAAGTCTTGATTTTGGATATTTGTACAGGTAGTCCTCGACAATTTTGTAAAAATGTTTAAAGGCTTATCATGTTACTGACCCAATTTTGACCCTATTTGTGTGGTTGTTAAGCAAGCCCATTGTTCACTATGGGATGTTTGCCAAAAACTGGAAGTAAATGCTTGGTTTTGGCAAAAATGTTGTAAATCACAGTCACATGACCTCAGGATGCTGCAAACAGCCATAAATGGGGGCCAGTTGCCAAGGGCCTTAAAAGCAGTTGCATGGTCATAGTTTGTGTGTGTGTGTGTTGGAACTTTGTAACCAGGTTGTAAGTACCTTTTGAGGACTTTGTTGAAACTATAAGCAGCCATTAAATGACTGGTCCTAAGTTGAGGACTATCTGTATTGTGGTAAGATGGAAGTTGAGAAAGGAACTAAAGGTATACATTAATGTAAATATAGTTTAAGAAATACTATTCTAACTTTAATGTAGATTATTCAAAAGCTATCTGGTGGTAACAGAACTTTTTGCTGAATTTAAAATAGTACGGAAAAATGTCAACCAACATATCCCACTGCATAATAATTTTTAAACAGCCTACAAGGTGAAGCATATTTTGAACACTGTACTGACCTCTAGTTCAAGACGTGATGAGAGATTGATTAGACTACTCCAATTTTTTACTTCTCCAGAAAGTGAGGATTTTGCTGAAAGCATTGGTACTGTTTTGTGACCAACTCCAGCTTCAAGAGTTATAACAACAGTTTCAATTTTCATTGTTAATGACTCTCCTGTAGGAATCAACTCAGCTACAGAAACAGGATTTTTGTTTTCAACGGACTCTTCAAGAAACCACATATTTAGATTTTTAATATTCTTCTGATCCCAAAGATCTGGTGGTACTGGGCTAAGATCTTTTTCTCCATTCTCTTTGGTTGGGAAAAGTGCTGATGTGATAGTTATAACTGTATTTATGATAATAGGTGATACCTGATTTTTTAAAAAAGGAAATTATGTAGTTTAAAAAATTAGAGAATCAAGTAATTACTAAAATATTAGATATAACAATATAAGGAAAAATATTTATGTTTGAAATAGACAGGAGTCCACTTTAAATTATTATGTAACATTTACTTAATACCTGAATTAGTTTATATAAAAAAATCTATTTCTATAGCTCATATAAGACTAAAAGTATAACTATATTTGCTTCCAAGATTAATATAAATATAGAAATATTTAATATACCTTAATAGTTAGGGATTTTATTGACAGCTCAGCTTTCTGCGGTTCTTCACCTGACTGCATCATATTAAAGAAAAGATCACATGGTTGTAATACCTGAAATCAAATAATAAATTAATTAATATAAATATTTGCATTTTAAGAATATAAATTTCTTCAGTGAAATCATAATACACACTGCAAATAATTGAAACAATATATTTTAGAAATTGATTTCTCTATGATCATTTGATAGGAAGCAAGTAAGCTTCCATAAAGTCAATCTGCTGCTATATGCATAAATTTTCATTTACATACTGTAGCCCCACTAGTAATAATCAAAAATTATATACATAATTCCTAATGTCAGAGTATGAATTGTGTATGTAGTACCAGAGACATGGTTAGTTATACAGCTACAGATCAAGAGTGGATAAAGTCTTTTTCCAACAATACTGCAAAATCAGAACAGCAACTTGTAATTATTGATGGTTCTTCCATCAAGCCAGGGAGTTTGGTCCATTTAATTTCCTTTCAGTCACGATATTGGCATTTTAAGTATTATTGTTTCATATGCAACCCTGCTTCCATAGAAATGTTAGTTGTTATTTTTTACTGACTGTATGATTTTAAATTGAATTACTAATTGGAAAGTATAATTGACAGAATGAAACAATCTTTAAGGCAAGCAAGCAAGAAAACAGAGAAAGCAATCTTTCTAATTAATCTATCTATCCAATTTACCCATCCCATTATTTTAATTACAAGACAGAATTTGACTGTGTATTGATACATATATATATATAGCCAATCCAAGCATATTGCTTTCACATGAAATTACATAGCACTGCAGCAGATTTCAGTTTTAGATCAGGTTATCTAAAAATCTTACCGTGGTAATATTTCCTTCCCTCAGAGCTGGAAAAAATGGACAAGCTTTCACATTTATATCTTCGACAACAGCTGTCATTTTATACATTCCAGGTCCACTTTTTATGGAGATTTCACACTGTGCTGTGGCTACCAATGCAGAAGCATCTTTTCGAGTTAAATCAGCCACAAACACTATATCAGGATTTTTAACAGTAAGATTTATTTCCATTGTGGATGCTGACTGTACAGGAGCTAAAAATATAATGCATATATTTAGTAAGATTGTAAGTATATCTAATGTATCTACTGTATCTCGCTAATTCTTGCTTTTAATTAAAAATGTTAAAAATATTCACAATAAACAATTTGATTGACCGAATATATAAAATATAGGGAAAACAAATCAGGTTCTGGCAAGACTTAAAACTGAAACAGAACTCAAATGAACATTGGCTATTAATATAAATCAACTGATCTAAGATTATGTCAAGTAGTATCTTGCCTCCTATATCACATGGTTCTATTTTAATATTATTTGATAGAAGTGTCAAATCTATTTTTCACAGAAGACATAAGCCTTAATTAGATAACCTCTTGTATAAAATTATTGACAAGAATTCATTTTTTTAAAAATTACCAAATCAATAAAGATTTCATTTCCCATGTTTTCTTAAGAATGAAAGTCCTAGTGTCTTCACCTAAAAGTAAAGGTAAAGATTCTCCTCGCACATATATGCTAGTTGTTCCCAACTCTAAGGGGCAGTGCTCATCTCTATTTCAAAGCTGAAGAGCCAGCGCTGTCTGTAGACATCTCCGTAGTCATGTGGTCGGCATGACTAAATGCCAAAGGTACACGAAACACTGTTACCTTCCCACCAAAGTGGTCCCTACTTTTCTACTTGCATTTTTACCTGCTTTTGAACTGCTAGTTTGGCAGAAGCTGGGGCAAGTAATGGGAGCTCACTCTGTTATGCAATGCTAGGGATTTGAACCACCAAACTGCCGACAATTTTAATTGATTTATGTGATTTTATGGAGCTAACTTAAGAGTTTGTAGGCATTCTAAAATACAACTAAGAAAATTAGAGTTATTAACAGAATGTAAAATGTTTTTCATCACCAAAAAAATCCCCTTTGCCATAAATGAAATAATTATGATGATTGTTAGGTAAGCTCCCCGTTGGGAGAGCGAGTGGGTTCAGAAAAGCGTTGTGAGAGTTGTGTTGGAGAACACACAAACCAGCATACAGAGACACTGCAGTTTAAATAGGCTTTTACTTTCGTGGAAATAGAAGTATCAGAGTCCATCAAACAGTCCAAGTCATACACGGATAAGACAGTCAGTCATCAATGTCTTTCAGTTAAGGGATAATCCAAATAACATAGTCCATAAACATACAAACAGTCTGGTACTCAAAGTTTGCTAGCAGTTGCAAAACTTACAATAGCTCACGGCACTTTCTAACAGCCAGCTTCCAAAACACTCAGATCAGATCAGCCTAGCATCTAACAGACAGCTAACAGTCATTCTGGCTCCCTCTTATGGCTGATTGAGGAAAACAACAACCAATCACATTTTACAGTATGATTTAAAGAAACAGGTACAACATTGTTACATGATTTATATATTGCCAACCCAACCGTTAGATTATATTCCTAACAATGATGAAAATATCTATGTTTGTTATGTGTTTGTGTAACCTGACATGCCTATCTGTGTGAAAAACATTGTTTTTAAAGAGTCATTTTTTCCTATAAAAACTATTTTTATAAATATTTCCATTAAAAAATTGTAGTGATTGGAAAAACTGGCTGTCTAATAACACAGTGTTCCCCAATCCCCGGTCCATGCAAACAAGCAAAGCTCCATCTGCGGGATGCAGGCAGCATGCAAAACCATGCTCCCTCCGGTCCGTGAAAAAACTCTCTCCACAGTACCAGTCCCTGGTGCCCAAAAGGTTGGGAGCCACTGTAATAAAGGGCAGCTTTATAGTCCCAGTACATTTCTTTTTCATTCATTTTATGATTGTTAAAATATTTAAATACTGCAGTTTTAGCAAAGATTAATAATGTTTATAAACTTTGGAATAAAAACATTCATTATAGATTTTTGCCTCTATCTTCATTTTACTGTAATGGATTTAGAATATTTCTACTTCTGGAATTTCAAGATATGTTGTACACTGCAACTGTAAATAGCAGCCTGCATTTTCCTCTTTTTTCACTTATAATTTAACAAACAATGAATTTCAAAATGATAACTTACTGACATTTATTTCACAGGCTTTAGAACAATCTCTTAATTATCTGTTAAGACTTAAGACAGCCTCCCCAGAAACAAGGATGACTTGCACAGCAAGGAATCACATAACCCCTTACAATTATATTCAATTCAGCAAAATTTGAATATAGGAACACTTGAAATATAGCATAAGACTAATTTGTGACATAAAATTATTGAGTAAGATGCTTATCACAGCATCATGCAGATAAAATTACAGCCTCATAATGAAGCTAAAGGTATATATAAAATATACTGGTACTGATTACTAACCTTGTTCCTTTGTAGCCAGTGTTTGCCGAAAGTTTTTATTTGCAGCTGTGCTTTCAGCATTAGCATTGAGAAATACTTCTGCAACAGCAAGCAGAAACTCAACACTAGCACAGAGGTAGGTTTCTTCAACAATTGTGTCCACAACAGTGGTGCCATCTCTCCCTTGTTTATAGCTTATATTCACCATGACTTTCTTTTCAGATCCATGTTTCATTTGTACCATTCTGAAAGACAAATTGACAAATAATAACGTATAAAACACAATATCAATAATAAACCACTAGATGTGCATAATCTTAAACAGTTCTCAAATCACATAAAATCATGAAATTTGGAAATTTATACATCTTACTTTTTGCTCTGTTTGTCATTCCATAATTTAAATAGCCTTTAAGAAACAAATATGTTTTATGCAATCTTTTAAAGCTATATATACATTGAAATTTCCTTTCAGAGTTCTAATCCTCTCACATTTCAAATTGTTACTAAAAAAAATTAAAATATTTTGGCCAAACCTAAAGAGAATCTTTGGAAAGATGAATATATTAAGTATATATATCAGGGAAATTGCTATCACTTTTATGAACCTTTTAAAAACTTTTTAGCATGTCCATAACCTTCATCTGTCAGGTATAGTTGTTGTCTTAAACCAATTTTTAAAAAATTCTTTTGGATTATATTATTTGGTTATTTTTGTCTGCTAATTGCCTTGAATTTCACAGGTATGGAAATGAGAATACAACTTGAAACAATGATATATGCACACCAGTGGTGGGTTCTGGATCCCGTTGCAACCAGTATGGTTGCAATGGGGCCCGGCATCCTCCATATGAACGTGCGTGGCACACGCATGCATCGTACCTGCCAGCGACGCCTCCGCAAGCCTCTGCGACACTCCAGCTGCTCGGCGGAGCGTCGCACATGCACTCTATGCGGCATGCACGTGCGCAGAAGCGCCAAAGGCTTTAAAGAACAGCTAAAGAGCTCAGTTGGGCGGGTGGGCCCTCCGGAGCACCGTACCAGAACAGTACCCGGTGGACCGGGTAGGCTCTGGTACGCCCGTATCAGGGGGTACTGCCTGCAACGCACCGATGCACACATATTTATTAAATATTTTTAACAAACCACATTAAGGCTTAGTACAGAATGCAAGTGAGAAACAGTAGGGGAAAAGCAAACATGACAGATAAGAAACAAAGAAACAAGCTAAATATATTTTATATTAACAATATTTAAAGTAGTATAGTAAGTTTAGATGGGATGGAAAAAATCAGCAAGTATCTGTGTCCCTTCCTTCATCAGGAATCTTCACTAGATTTCATCCCTTTCCATGAACGCATGTTCTCCTATTCCAAAAATCTAATTTCTTGATCCAATATCTTTAAACTAGCTAGAACTTCAGATGCAACTATATTAATATATAATTTTACATAACTATGAATTTTCACACTAATTAAATTCAAATGTTTAGCCTTTTGGAGGGTGAGGAAGAAAGAGTTAAAAAAGCTCTCAACAAGCTGTCCCAAGTATTAGCAGCAGTGAAAACTACAAATCTCTTTTATATACCGTAAAAATCATTTGCTTGAATTTTAAAGTATCATTTTTTTATCTCACTTAATATTTGTAAGCACATATTTTTTGGTACTGTCAGCATAAATTCAACGTAAGTTAACAATTTTAAGTTTTATTGTTTTGGAAAAAAATGAGTACCTTGGTGTAGCCTTCTGTACAGTTTCTCGTTTATCATCTAAAGTGCAATTTGTTAATTTAACTGAAGCATTCAGTGACCCATCTGATAACATCTTGACAGCAGCAGCTATTAACAATAATTTAAATTCTGCAAGTTTCAGACTATTATCTCGTTCATCCTTAACTTGAGGCTGTTTTGAAAAGAAAGCAAATAATTTAATACAATACATTGCTTAATACAGTAAACGAACAATTCACAAAAAAATTGTACAATTTCCCCCCCTTCCTTCAAGTCAGTCTTGACTTTGGCAATTATTCTGGACTAGTCTTTTCGTAGAAATATTTTCAAAATATTCGGTGTTAATTCCTAGCGACTGCCTGGATTGGTCACTGTATTTTTTTTGGAAGGTTCTCTTGAAAGTGGTTTGTCATGGCCTCCTTCCTAGACTGAGAGGGGGACTGATCCAAATTCACCCAGCTGGTTTTGTGCCTAGAACAGGACTACAACTCAAGAGTTTCCAAATTTCCAAATGGGTGCCTTAATTGGTTCTTCAATTTCTGCACCAAACTGGTTCTTCAATCTCTTTTACTAGAGGTGGACCTGGGTCTGGAAAGATGTTTTGGGTTGTCTAAGTGGTGACACACAGATAGGGAAGGTGCATAGGGAAGTGGCACAGATCACGAAGGGCACATGGTAATGTACACGAGAAGTGGTATGTGGGTCCGAGAAGAAAAGCAGGGTGGGTGGCATTGGTCAGGGAAAGTGCACTAGAGGATAGCACAGGTCAGGGAGCACAAGGGGGAGTGGTATGGGCCACGAAGGTTACAGGGAAGCTCCTTCCTCCATTTTCCTCTCCTTCCCTTTTCATAAGACATGCAAGTGGCTGCTGCTAGATGGGGAAGGGGTAAGGACTGATAACCTATCATGGACTGTTGAAAATGAAGATCACATGACACAGCAGCAGCTAGTAGCATTGAAACAGCCAAACTTCCCAAATTCCATTCCCATATTTGGGGTGCATTCTGTAAGTTATCAAATGTATCTCATTTGAGATACATTGATTCAAAATTTATTGCTTTTATGATGCACTGTTTCACTCTGTTAAGGATCATGAAGACAGTTTAAGTAGTATACAAATGGCATCTTAAGAATAACAAGGAGGAGAAGCTGTACCTTGCACAAGAGTTAAGTATGTGTTTATGTATTTATGTGTAATGTTTATTTCCATCTATTCTTCTTTTGTAATGGAGTGTTATCTTAAATTCAGATTGTCTTTCTTTAAACTAAATAAGAGACAGCCAAAAATAGATCTGAACAAACATACAGTCTGTTATGCTGCATAGCAGAGGTGGGTTCCTACCAGTTCGCACCTATTCGGTAGAACCGGTTCGTCAAATCTACTGAACCAGTTAGAAGAGGTTCCACCAGTGGACCCGGAAAGCAGGCCACACCTACAGAAGAGGTTCCAAAATTTTTTGAAACCCACCACTGGTGGGTTTGTAATGTCCCGCAGTTATCTATGCATTAATAATGATCTAGTAATATTTCCTCATACATTTTAGGGACCTTTCCTTACATAATTGGTATTTTCTTTCATACTTTTGGATTTCTAATTTCTGTTTCAGTTAGTTGGCAATTGCTAAAACCAATCCCACATGAAAAAGTATTCAAAGCCTTCTTGATTTTAATTGTCAATTTATTTATTCCTGCACATTGTAATATTTATTCATTTACATATCTCTGTTTTTCCACTGTTGTGCAAACACAATTCCAGCAGCTGCTAACATGTGTAAAATTAAATATATATTATAATCCCTTTCAAATAGCCAACAAAATATTTCTGGTTTTAATTCCATATCTTACTTTACGATTGCTTCTAACCACTAACTTCTGAATAGCTACTTGGACTGACCTAAGTACTAATTCATAATTTCATATCCAGTCACATGGGCGGCAAGCTACTCCCATTCGGTCACATGGGCAGCAGGCCACTCCCATCCAGTCACATGGGTGGCAAGCCACTCCCACAAAGGAGGCCACACCCACAGATTAGTTTCCAACAATTTTTGAAACCCACCACTGCTGCATAGATGGTATTGATGTGAATAATATGGATTATGTCCCATAATTTAGTTTTAATGAAGTAAAACAGTTTTTCTTACACATTTATCTTTTTACTGTAAAAAAGGTACTCATAGAGAAGACCAAAAAAAAAAAAGAATAAAATCTAATTCTTCATTATCCCACAATTATCACTATAGCGGGTTTTTTTTTGTTTCCTTACTAGATTTGAATGGATAAATGTTTGCTCCACTGTCTAAATATCCACAAAGTAAGATTATGCAATTACAGTAAGCCAGTTGAAAAATTACACTGATTTAATTTCAAAGAATGTATTTTCCTTACCTGTTTGGACTGTGGACTGTACAAAACTAGAGTCAGGGAATCAAACTGAAAGTCTAGTTTTAATGTTGTTTTTACTTTAACTGAGGGATGCATTTCCACCACAGCTGAAGTCACCACTGTTGTTCCAGCTTTAAACATTAGAAACATACATATTAAGCATATATACAAAGGATATATTAAGTATCAAGAAAGTGAAGTCTACCCAGAACATTTTAAAAGAGATCTACTTTTGACTGAATAAATTGTATTAAGTACTATTGCTATTAAGTACTATTGCTATGAAAAGCTTTCATCAGAAAAATGGCTTACAGTATCCAAAGTTTTAAAACTGTGTGTCTTAAAACATTCTGATATTCAGGGATAGTCTGACTGCATGCAAGGAAAACGGGAAAAAGAGTGGTAACCTCATTATCCTTTCACCACTCACGACATGTAAAGAATGACCATCTGTATAGTTGAACTTCTACTATCCATGCAGGCTCCCCAGAGGATTGAAACTGATTGAAAAATCAAGATCTGTAATCACCTGGAAACCCTCTACGGATAGAAAAGGATCTCTACAACACATAGTTTCTCTGTATATGTAGAAGGCATGACAAGGTGTTTGGTGCTAACATATCAATTACTGCTCACAGTGAATATGAGCACAGTATTTTGAATGAACTCTGAAGAGGTTTTTAATCAGGTCTCACTAAATAAATTTACTTGTGTGTTTGTGTGTGTGTGTGTATGTATGAGTGTGTGTGTGTGTGTGTGTGTGTATATGTATGTATGTATGTATGTATGTATGTATGTATGTGTGTGTGTGTATATATATATATATATATGCTCTAATTATACAACTATACAACTTTCACACAGTCACTTCAACCAATGTGAAATATTATTTAATTAATTGGTTAAAGAACAAAAACAATTATATTTTTACTAGCAAAAAAGGAAGAATTTGTTTAACAGAATAAAATACCTCCAGAATGCTGGGAGACACTTGCAGCTCCACTATGAATGCTTAACACATCTTTTTTTTCTTGTACAGATGGAGATTCAGAACTATCTCCTAAATTTTCATTCAAAGTCCTCAATATTGTAGTTATATCTGCTTCACTGAGAATAAGCTTTAGGGAAACAATCAGGTAATACAAAGCATTATTTTTGGTTGAAAATGTTTGAAATCATTACTTATTACTTCCACACTGGAAAAATCATAATTTCTATTTTAAAATGTATTTACACTTTCAATGCCAATAATTAATTTACAGAAATATTTCAAATATGACTTTGCAATATAAGTTGTCCTATGAATGTTTTTGTGCAGTAAAAACGATTTCTCCTTTCCTTTTGCCAAAATCCCTTATTTCTTCATTAACACAGTATCTTTGCTAATATAAACTATTATTTTCTTAACAATAGCCATTGTCTGCATTTCATTTTTCTCTGTTCTCACTGTTTATTCCTTAATTCTTAAAGTGGGTGTCTTTAGAATATGTATGGAATGTGTCTATAGGTGCACGTATCACAGATCAGGAGCATTCTAAATCCATCTTATGATTGGTTTGGACTTTAGAATAATACCTTATGCCATGGTCTGTGTATTACCTTTTATTAACTGGCTTATTTTATGCCAATCACTCTCAAATATCTGAGAGCAGCTTATAGATATACACAATGATATAAGGATTTAAATTTATGTGAGTTTATTTTTGTTGTTTCTATTTTTTGCTGTTTTTCTATCTTTTGTACAATGTTTGAGTTTATAAAATATGTACACTATTTGGATATTATTTGGTTTTATAACCACAACCCAGGGTTTAGTTTTAAGATGGGAAGCCATATAAGTCTTTTAAATAAACAAATACATAAATAAATACAGGCCTTGGCAAAAAATAGATTTTAAGACTCAGACTAACTGCTCAAACTCAACCTGGATACAGCACAAGACTTTTTCTCAAAGATGCTTTTTCAAAAATGCTTCTTGGATGAGAAACAAAACATCTTCAAGAAAAAACAACACAAAGTCCAGTTGCCTTTTGAAAAAGCATCTTTGGGACAACCATAACCTGGATGATTGAGAATCTCCATAGACAGCATAAAACCTTATTTCTTTTTCCTCCCCTTGCCTTTATATATAATTAAGTTGCAAAATATAACTATGAACATAGGATGACATAACACAGACAAAATATTTGTATTCTATTTGATATTAATCATGTTAAAAGCTACTGCTGTGTTTTTAAAATATAATTTATGAATATCTGTGTTAAAATTGTGCATGGGATCGATTTCTGAAAACATCTAAATAATAAACTTACATTAATTGGTTTGAGACGCCCAAATATGTTAATGTCAGGAATTTCATGATACCAAAGAGCAGCTAAATTGCGTTCAACTTTAACTTCAAGATTTAATGGCTGCAGTAGTTGTAATTCATTTTGTAATAATCCACTCATAATATTTGATCTGAAAATAAAAATGGAAAATATGCAATGATGCATTAAATAAAATTAGAAACAGGAAGGCAATTTAAATTAACTATGATTCCCTGTAGAAGGAATACATACAATCCTATTAGAATGCAAAGTATTATTACAAAATTTTACCAAACCATACATTCCTTCAAAATATATAGAATTGGTTTTGTACATGTTAGAAGTTGCAAAGATTTTATATGCCTTTTATTTGAAAAGACTTTTGATTTCCTCTTTGGAAGAACAGATAAATAAATTATGAAACTTCATCTTAATATGTAGAATAACTTTGTATTTAACAAGCAAATCTAACAAAAAAATTAAGCTTATTTAGAAATAATCTTTATATTAGAATCTAATATCTAATAGGATTAAAATTAAATTTTGATTTTGAGAGTTCATATATCAACTAGCGCTATAACTTATAAAATGTTGGAATGCATCATTTACTATTTATAATTAACTTTTAGTTATTTGAACAATATTAACTATTTTTAGCCTGAAGCTCAAGAGAGATATCATATTTTTGGGAGTGTAAGATGCACCGGAGTATAAGACGCACCAAGATTTTGAAGAGGTAATTTTTTTTTACAAAGTTTTTGCCCTCCCTGCCCCCCTGCAGGCCTCCCAAACCCTCTGCAAGGCCCATTTTATGTGAAAAACGGGGCATGCAGAGAGTTTGGGAGGCCTGAAAAGTGCTCCTGGGGGCCGGGGAGGGCAAAAACTCGATGTGTGGGAGCTCGATCTTCCTAAAGGGTAAGGCTTTTATCAATCTCAAATCCATTTTTCTCTACCCCTCTCACAGCAGGGCAGGACTAAACATATCTCTCCACGCTTCATTTTCCCCCTCTTCCCTCTAACCGGCGATCACGCAGAGCCACTTGGCCCAAGGAGTGGCAGTCGGCTCACTTCTTCTCTTCAGCGAGGAGGGAAAGACACGTGGGGGCTGCTGAACAGCTGCCACCATGCTCGGCCAGGAATGACCCACTGGGCAAGGAGGGGTGGGGATCCTTTCCATCCCTCACAGTGGCGTCTGAACGGCAAAAGGGAAGCCCAAAGAAAATGACCCGACAAGGCTGCTTCCTTGAACAACCGGGTTTGTTCACAGTCCTGTTGGCAACCCTGCTTACTTAGTCTCAGAGCAAAAGTAGGTTCCAGGTTCCAGGGACACTCCCGACCCAGCGCTCCCTCATTCCGAAGTTTCCTTTCCATCCCATGCTTCTTCCACTAGCCAAAGTCCTGATGATGCCAATAACTTTTTCCAGAAAGTGGAGATCTAACATCCTGAGAAAAGCCTTTGTGGAGAGATCGTTCCTCTTCCCTTCCTCCACTCCCCCATCCCCCTGGATCTGTCATGCAGTGCTTACTGCTATTGCGCCCAGCTACCACCTCTCTTTGCTACATGATAGATCCGGGGGGGGGGGGTTGTGTGGAGGAAGGGAAGAGGAACAATCTCCTCTCCATGAAGGCTTTTCTCAGGATGCTAGATTGGGAAGTTAAAAACCTGGAATGGGATACAATCAAGTTTGATTCAAAGGCTTTGGCTGCTGAGGTTGCTGTGCTGTCACCGCGGTCTCTGCTGCCTGGAACTGTCCGAGAAGGGGCAGATGAAGTGGGCCCTGCAGAAATTGCGGTGACAGCATTTTTGGGTGGCAGCACAGGGATCTCATCAGCCAAAGCCTTTGAATCAAGCTTGATTGATTGTATCCCATTCCTGGTTTTTAACTTCCCAATCTAGTGTCCTGAGAAAAGCCTTCATGGAGGCTTCCGGGGCGGGACCTTGCTGATGGCGGCAGCTTAACGAGCTGCCCCCAGGTTTCTGGTGGCATTATCTGCCTAAATACCTGGTAGATACCTCATTCTTCAGGCAAAGAAGAGTGAGAGAGAGATCCAGCTGGTAAGAGCTTTTCTTTGAAGTTTGCAGCTTTCTTTTTGGTGCGAATGGAAGGGGGGGCCGACCAAAGGCTGAATCACATCTCCGTGCCAGAAACCCCAGCTGTATTTATTACGGCGCAAAGTAAGGATCCCCCCACTTAGGACAACTTTTGATATATTTATTTGAGATTAATACAAGCAGAGTCCGTACCTGAGAACCTTATCTGCCTTTAAAAAAAAATAAAAAATCCTAGCTTCTTTTTACTTCCTTCCTATTTTTTACTTCCTAAAAAATAAAAAATCCTAGCTTCCTTCGTGCACGGGTTTTTTTTTCTTAAAAAATAAGCTCCTAAAATGGCGATTGTGCCACATTCCTAACTATCCGGCAAAGAACAGTGATAAAAAAGATCAAAGGAACAGCCAGCCAGCAATCTCTTACTAATTAGTTTCATTTCTCTGAAGAGCTTACAAGACTTTTTTCTTATCAACTTTTAAAAGTTTTAAAAGACTCCTTGTTAATATAGAGACATTCCAAACAGAGATGAATATGCTGAACTGTTTCGTTACAATGCTAATCTTTTGAAACCTGCTTTGTTACAATGCTCTTTTCTGAAACCTTTTGAAAAACCTCTAAGAACAAATAAAGGGGGGACTTAATACTTTCTTTCCTCGTAAGCTACACAGCGGGCCAGTAGAGTTTGAATAATTGTTGAATAATTGTTTAAAGAAAAGATATAATGGCATCAAAATTAAATCCGGGGAGACCTCTTTTTAGGAGTACATCTCACACACTTGGCACAAAGTCGCAGCTTCCACCCTCTATGCCCCCTACTGGAGATTTGCTAACAAAAGAACATTTTTTTGAAACTTTTAGAGAATTTAGAGAGCAGAATTCAAAAGCTTTCAGAGAATTCAGAGAGGAGATAAAGAAATTTAAAGCAGACTTATATGATAAGCTTGATACTAAGATTGCCAAAACAAATGATGATATGCTGGGACTTGTAACTTTATTGACAGAATATGTTTCTGGAATGGAAGATAAGCTAGAGGTTCTTGAAGAAGCCAACACTAACTTGACTTCCAAAACTGAAGTGGTGCAACAATGAGTTGAAAACGCTGAAGAACAAATTGTTATGATACAGTACACACAGATGGAGCTTGCATTAAGAGTCAGGGGGCTGCGCGAAGATAAACAGGAGAACTTGAAGCAGATTTTTTCAGAGGCTTTTAACCGTCTGGTGGAAAGACCGGGGTCCAATTTTGACTGGCAGATCGAAAAAATTTATCGCGCTAACTCTTGGGTGGCAAAACAGAAGCAACTTCCCCGAGATGTAATCATATACTTTGCTACAAGAGAGTTCAGAAACATGATACTACAAGAGTCTTATAATACCAGGCTTCAAATTGGCGGACAGGACTTGATTGTCTTGAAAGAAATACCACCCCAAATGCGAAGAGCCAGGAGAGATTATGCTTTTCTAGTGGAAGAACTCAGAAACCATCAGATACAGTATAGATGGGATGTGCCATTTGGTATTATAATTACATTTGATAAGCAAAAATATCATCTCAACTCTGTATGGGAAGCCCGAGATTTCTATCACAAGATCCTGAAGGTGGGACACCCTGAATCATCTGGATCTGGAGAAAGACCACGAGAAGGACAAGATAAACAGCAAATCACACAACTACCAGACAAAGAACACCATTTCCTCCTTCCAGAAGGGCAAGGGGTCAGGGAACAAAGATCTAGCCGTATGACTACCAGACGAATGGGAAAACAAGGTACATTGCAACAACCTCAATAACCACCGGCCATTGACCAAGGAGTTGTGGTCTGAACTCTTTACAGAAGAGAAAGAAAAGATTTCACTATCTCAAACAGTTCAAGAACGATATAATTTGCCTGCAAGAAATTCATATCAAATCAACTGATCAAAATATTTGTTCAACCCCGAACTTGGTCAATATTTTGTGACCTCTGCTACGGAAAAGAAAAATGGTATAGTTGTATACTTAAGAAAAGACATTAAGGCTGAAATAATTGAAGCAGATCCCTTTGGAAGATATATCGCATTAGACCTAATTCTAGAAGGGAAAAAGACTTGATGGACGACTTCGAATTGAGAAATGTTTGGCGAGAAAGAAACGCAGAGGCATATAACTTCACCCTTTTTTCTGATGGACATCAATCCCTTTCAAGGATTGATTTTATACAAATCACTAATGATTTATTTTCTAGGGTGAAGAAGACAAAGATTGCGGCGAGGGTCCTTTCGGACCATAACCCAGTCTGGACGGAATTGGGAAGGGTAGTGCAGGCAAGAAGGTCTTGGAGGTCGAATGAGAGTTTATTTAGATATGAAAAGTATATTAATGATTGTAAAAAATTGCTATCTGAATACTTTGTTCTGAATACGAATAAGGGTACATTCATGGAATTTGTAGGGGATGCAAGTAAAGCGTATATGAGAGGAGTACTGATGAATATAAACAAAATATATAGACATAAACAAGGGCAAAAACGAAAAGAATTGGAAGAGGAAATTAAAGGAAAAATTTGAAATGTATCCAAATTGTGTTATAGAGGGAAGGAGGTGTTTCAACAGGAGGAGATTTAAAAGGCATTCCGGGAATTTTTTTTTACAGAATTGTACAAAGGGAATAAAATTAAGGGTTTAGATATAGACAGATACTTAGATAAAGAGATAATACCCCTGGTTAGAGAAGAGTCCAGGCAAAGGTTGAACCAACAAATAACCTCTGGGGAAATCCTGCAGGTAATCAAACAACTAAGATTAGGAATAATGTAAACTGCTTAAAGTTTGTGTAACGGCAAGAAGCTGAGTTCAACGTAGAGACTTTACTGACTTTTTTTTCTTTTTTCTTTTATTTCCTTGGTTTTAATATATTTTAGACTGTGTTTGATAAAAAGCTATACCGTGTACGGGCTCTGGGAGGTCGGGGGGGGGAAGGGAGGTGGGGTCCTAGGGGGGAGGGGTGGAAGGGGGAAATATAGTATGTGCTAGATTTTAAAGTAACATGATTGCACTTGTATACTGTTGCTTTTTTAATTCTAGTGTAAAAATAGGAAGCTGAATATATTGATAGATAGTAGAAATACACCGAAGGGAGGAGCAGAAGGAAAGAAGAAAGAGGGGTAGAGAGGGTGGGAGAGAGGATCGGAGGGAGGGTGAGATGGAAGGGAGGGAGTGTATTGGGAGAGGGGAGTGATAGAGAGGGAGGGAGTGTATTGGGAGAGAGGAGTGATAGAGGGGGAGGGGAAGTAGGGTAGAGGGGAATGTTGTAGGGGAGAAAGGAAAGTTGGAGGGGGGTGAAAGAAAGGGTGTATGGAGGGTTGAAGTGGTATATTGGGTTTGTATTTTGGGGAGTATTGTTGATAAGGATGGCTGTGTTTATTGCTCAATGTTATATGGCCCCGGTTATGCACAGTATATATGTGACTGTATGAAATGAAAATGAAAATGAAAATAAACATATTTACACTAAAAAAAAGAAAAGCCTTCATGGAGAGGACATCGTTCCTCTTCCCTTTCTCTACCCCCAATCCCCCGCCCGGATATGCATGCAGTGCTTATTGCTATCGCTGCTATTGCTCTCAGCTACCGCATCTCTTTGCTGCATGACAGATCCGGGGGGATAGGGATGGAGAAAGTTTACTATCCAACTTAATATTGCCTTAGAATTGTACATATAACAAAGAAACTAACTTAATTCTTCAGCATACTTTGGAAAAACTCAATTTAGATTAAAAAATGGTTGTGAATCAATTGCTGTATATAAAAGATTCATTATATTCTTCTTGCTTTACTTCAATACTTGAAAGTCATTGAGAAGTGTGAATTTTTCAGACATAAGAGTTCCTAAAGCAAAAATATTACTCTACTGTCATAAAAAATCTATACTGACTTATAACAATGGATTTTTGTTCTATTTGTCAACATTTAAATTGAGAAGGCAAGTTTTCAAGGAAAGGGACTTTCAAACAAAATACTTAAGGTTTTTGGAGATATTTTAATTAATTTGAAATTATAAAATAATTTTAAAAAGGAGAAAACAAAAAGAATGACTACGAAAGTCTGAATTTGATGGTAGTACAGAATTAGGTTTTTTCAAAATTACTTTTGGGTGGTTACACAGTATAAAGCTGAGGTTGTTAACTGTAGAACAACCTCATCGTACTCTTCCAATTAAATTGCTTAGTTTGAAATTACATTTAGAAAAATTATGAAATCATTTTAACTTACCTGTATAATTTGAGTTCACTCAGATTCACACACATACTGTCAAGAACTGGTGGGACATTGTAACGAAGCTTTGTTTTCACAAGCATAAATTCATTTTTTATGGTGATCATACCAAAATCAGCAACTAAAACATCAGTAGATACTGCTGACTGTGGGATTATGACAACAGGCGCTTTAATGTTAATGTCCAGTGCCATTCGGGAACTCTGCTTAGCTAATTCCTTTACACCTGTGGCTGCTTTTTCAGCAGCTTGAACAGTGGCTTCAGTAATTGCTTCCTTTGCCATCTGAAAATTGTTTACAAAAGCCTAGAATTTAAATAAAAATAGTTCAGCAATAAGGATAACAGGCATATTTAATACGGCACTATTAACAAATATGCATTCCAAATTATCATTACATTTATTATCTTCATTTCACATTTAAATACTTCAGGAAAAAGCATTTTGTTATGTTAAGGAAAATATAGATTTGAAGGAAGTAGGAATGTAGAGTCCAATCTGTCCAAACATTTTGGACCATATTTTGCAAGTACTAGTTCTTCAAAGGTTCCTACAGAAAGCATCTTAAGCACGAGCACAAGTCCAGGAGAGGAAACAAACTGCACACCAGTTTTATCTGACAGAATACTAACCAGTCAAAGGTGATACCTCACTAGAACCAGAAGGACAAAAAATCCCAAGATACTCCATCTTATTTTGGTTGAGTCAGAGCTGGTTCTGCCCCATCCAGATCCTCACAGCTTCCAGACACTGAGCCAATAGCTGAACAGTGTCATGTGCCAGGCCAGAGCTGGAGATACATAGCTGAGTATCTGATGATACTGTACTCTATGCTGCTGGATGATCTTCTCCAGAAGCCTCATTTATATTTAAAGAGAAAAATGAGGCCAGAACCCTGAAACACTCCACACTGTAGAGGATTTCTCCTTCCCACAATCCTAACTTGAACCAGTCACAGAAGGAAGAGGGGAATCACTGCCAGACAATACCACCCATTCCCAAACCAATCCTGATCCTCATCCATGCTCAATGATATCAAATACAATGAGAGGTCCAGGAGTGCTTGAATGAATGTTTCACCCACATCCTAAATTCTCACAGATCATTCAGAAGCACAAGTAATATAGTTTCAGTGCATAGTCCAGTCTTAACCCTGAAACAGTCCATATACCCTGTTCCACCCAGCACCCTCTCTCAACAACCTTCCATCAAGAGATCCAGTTTGGTGTAACAGTTAAGGCACCAGCCAAGAAACCAGTAAGAAATACTGATTTCTAATCCTGCCCTAGGCAAGAAAGTTGGTCGGGTGACTTTGAGCCAATCACTATGTTTCAGCCCAACCTACCTCATAGAGTTGTAAGGAAAATAGGAGGAGAAAAGATTATTAAGTATATTTGCTGTCTTGAGTTATTTAAAAAATAAAGGTGGGTTAAAAAAGATCTAAAAAAAGTATGGAGACTAGATAAAAGTTGTCCAACAAAAAATGGTCTCTTGAGAATGGGGCATATATACTATTCTTTCAAAACAAATGACACCATCCTGTAATGAGGCATTACTCACTATTTAACAAATCGTATGCCGCCTCCCAGGAGGAAGGCCTTAATATACATGATTTCTTGGGCAGCAACTTTAGAGGACGATTACACTTCTTCTATAAACTGACTATTCTGCATTATTTTGAAGATTCTATTTCAAAGTTGCACATATCAAATGGGGAAATATTCTCTCTTGCTACTTCAATCTTAACCTCTAATGTGCACCAGAACCTCTTAAGTATAGAACTTAATAACATGAGAGTAATACATATAATACATGTATTGTTTAAATACAATGTAACAAATTACATTTTAAACTGCTCTCAGGGATAATGCTTAACTGAAAAGTTCTATTAACAATGTGCAGGTAACAATATATAGTTTAAATAATTTCTTCTATCAATACACAATTCAATTGAGAATAAATAGAGATTTCTAAAACAAGTTTTTATGGTGTACAGCAAGCAAAATGAGATTATTTTAAAATCATCCAAGCTGTGTGTTAGTTCACATATATTGGAAGAAATGTTTTGACTTACCAAAATTGCAGAAACAAATTTGTTGACAAAAACAATTTGAATACATCCAACAGTTAAATAAATCTTGCTGTCAACAGCATTCATATTTGTAATGGCAGCACCATCAGTGGCACATATGTATGTAATCATTTTTAAACTAAAGACTTCTTTTCCAGTTATATACAGAGCCTTGAAATAAAAACAAATTTCAGTATAAATATTTTAATTTTAAAGAATTATGTGTATCAAAAATGCCATGAGAAAATTCTATGGCTCCCCTTCTATTCATGTAATCTTTCATGTTTATAAAATGGGCTTTGATCCAATGAATTAATGGGAGGAAAATGTATCATCTTAAACTATATAGCACATATTAAAAGCAGAAAAAGATTTTTTTTAGAAAAATATCTGTGGTATGAGGTAATTTCAGTCTGTACAATATAGGGACCAATCCAATATGTGCACTGTAGCGGTGACTAGATATAGAATGCAAACAGTAAAGTTAAATTGAGATGAGTAATTTGTCTGTAGCCTTTGTTATAAAGTATATTCAAAGCGATCTTCCTCTCTGAAAAATTAAATAATTTAAACCATCTTCTTCTAAACCAGAGGCAGATAAGTATTTAAAATGATAAATGCACTGTTTTCTATAGAGACCCTAAAGCCTAAAACACAATTGATCTTTGAATTAGTAAATATCAACACATTAAAAGTACACCTGTACCTTTTTATAAAGTGCTGTCACATCACAATCCACAATAATTATATTTTTTAATTTAGCAGATATTTCAGTTGTTTCTTTCTTCATTACAACTTCGCTATCAAGACCTACATATAATAAAATTATAAATGTCAATAAAATCTCATTTTCAAAGCTTTTTCTCTACAATTTTGTTTATTTTTACCTTCTATGCTAATTTCTGAGATCCAGCGTTTCTCTTCCCTTATAAAAATACGTAAACAATTCATGTCTACCAAAAGATGGAGATCGCAAACATCCTCATATTTTGATTTTTTTGAACCTATGGGAAATTAAAAATTACAAATAAATATAACTCCAATAGAAAGTTGAATTTCCTTAGGTGAATGTATTGTATTAACACCCAATTCAGAAGAGGAAATCAATAAGAAATTATATCAGGGGAAGGGGGCTAGTGACTCCTTTCATCCGACTACAATTAAAAAAACACTAATACAACAGGAACTACAAAGAATTACAGCTTATATGTAGGAGATCATTTGTTCCATCTGTTCTAACTATAAATGGAGATTTTATTTCAGATTAATACTAAAATATTAATTTCAGTAAAATTCAGTAATTTCAGAATATTAATATTAATTTCAATATTAATAAAGCTTTCAACAGAAAGGTTTTTTAACAGCTTGAAAGGGATAGCTTTTTTAAATAAATGTTTTAGCATCAGTCATGGAAAGAATAAAATTTTAAAGGTATAATTCTCTCCTTATCTTGTTTCATCAACAAAATCCAAAATTGTTTTCAGACTTGGAACATAAGAATACCTATTAGTCACATTTTAAAAATTATCCTGAGTAATTTAGAAATGGAAGCTATTAATCCTGAAATAATCTCATTAATATTCCTTTAAAGAATTCAGAATGTGAAATGAGGCTGAAATAAAAGAAGCAATGCAAAGTTTGATATCAAAAAGCCTTACTAAATTTTCTAAGAACTTCTTTTTTTTCTTCTTTTTCCTGGACAATTTCTACTGTATTAGGCTCTTGAGTTGGAAGGAGATTATTTAGAAAATTCATTGTACTCAGAAGTGCTTCGGTATGTAAATGAATATCTATAGAAGAAAAGGTCACCTAAAGAACAAATACATTTTATTAATAATATGCTTTAAAAGCACCTTCTGAGATGTAGCAATTATGTAAATAGAAACCATCATTATTACCTTTATGAGCTGTAGAACGTTCTGGTAAGTAGTCTTCAGTTCTGGGGCATTAATATCTGCCTATCTCAAAAACATAACATTTTAAACTGTAAATATTACAAAACATAGCTGCAACAGAACTATACAGATAGTAGATCTATAATCAATTCTCAGTATTTGCTTTAGTAATTACATTTTTCAAATAGCCTCCTCCACCTATTGAAATTGCTGTTTACCCATTCATAAACCTGTCTTTTATAAATGTGCTTAATTTTAATTCCTTCTATTCTTTTTCCAACATATTTGTTCCTGAACAATTAAATAATTTAAACATTTGTCCACAGAAAGTTTAAAGGGAAAAAAAAATCCTTTCCCTTACCTTGATGTACTCAATTGATAGAAGATCTTCCACTGAATTATCCAGAGTTGAAATAATATAAACAGGCTTGTCTTTATTATCTAATTAAAGAAACATTAAAAAGATAAAAAAATCATACTGCAAAACAAATGAATTAGGATCAAATACAGAAAGCCCTCAAGTTACAACGGCCTTTGAAAAAGTGATTTATGACCGGTCCTTGAAGTTATGACTACTCTGTTTCCCTGAAAATAAGATCTCCCTGAATAAGCCCAATTGAGCTTTTGAGAGCATACATGTAAATAAGCCCCCCTCTGAAAATAAGCCCTTCCTGAAAATATTGCAACACAGCAGCAGCTATGAGGTGACCACGCTCGCTGCCTCCTGCACCTCAAAAATAATAAATCCTACCGGAAAAAAAGGGCAAGTGCTTATTTCAGGGGCCAAAAAGAAATAAGACTTTGTCTTATTTTCGGGGAAACACGGTATTGTACCACAATCAGGTGCTTGGCAAACAGCTCCTATTTACGATGGTTGCAATTACATATTTGCGATATGCAACCTAACTAGCTGGCTTCTGACAAGCAAAGTCAGTTTGGGAAGCTGGATATGCTTAATAACCAATAGCCATAAAAATGGTCATAAAAACAAGTTTGGTCACAATGATGACTTGTTCTATGACTGCAGTGACTTATGCCAGACAATTAGATTTGTACTGATAGATCAAGGACTATCCGGGTAATCAAAAGCTATACAAAAAAATAATAATTTAAGCTTAATTAATAAATTAATTATAATAAAAGCAGAATTAATTATATTGAACAAAGTAATTCATGAATAACATCTGTAAAGCAATACTTAAGATTTCCAATAAAGTAGTTCTTGCCTTGTGATCAAAATTGGGACCTGTATATTACTATGCAATGATATTGGTAAGCAAGTTGTGCCTGATTTTGTGACTTCTTTTGTCGCATTCATTAAAATTACTAAGCAAATCTGGCTTTCCTTATTGCTGAAAGTCCCCCCCCCCCCCCGGTAAGGTCTCAAATGAACACCAGACACAGAACAGCTACAACCACCTTAAATACACGCCAGTTGCCAAGTGCCCAAATTTTGTCACACAACTATGGGGATCACTGCAATGGTTGTTAAGTGCAAGCATCAGTCGTTAATTTTTTCAGTGATATAATAACTTTGAATAGTTGTTTTAACATGGTCATTAACTCAAAGACTACCTGTATTATACTTTCATGAAAGGAACCTAAAGAGAGTAATATCAATTGAAACTTTATTATGCAATTACTACTGTTTTATTTATTTATTAAATTTATATGTCACCCATTTCACTATCACAATTACAATGGCTTATAGTATAATACAAAGCAATTTAAATTTTAAAAAGATTAAATAACCTAAGGTAATAATAATGTTGAAGTTCTGTTTCTTTTTGTATGTCACCATAAAATTAAATAAACTATTATTAAAATAGTGCAAAGATATTGTTTATATGTGTAAACAAACAAAAAGCTAGTCTAATTTAATTTAATATAGGCAGTTTTTGTTCAGTGACCACTCATTCAGTGACCATTCAAAGTTACAATGGCATTTAATGGGGCACTTATATAAGAATAGATTTCTGCTGGAAGTCTTCACTAAATTTTTATCTCGTTTAACTAAAATAAAAGTTGAGCACATTGCTACTTCAATGAACTGTTATTAAAAAAAGTAGCTTCAATTTGCTCATTTAGAATCATATGCAATACTTACCTAGATATTCTGGACACATTAAGCAAATTTCCCTAAGAAAAGCAGTAGCACTCATGTCATATGTTCTGAGCTTAAGTTCAGTGCCTAATTTTAAAATTTCCAACCGAAGAATTGGCTTTTCAATGTCTTCTGCAAGATGACACACCTGAAGGAACACCTATTTATTTAAAAAAGACAGGATAGTTAACCTAATAAACCAAGTTTTTATCCAAGGAAATGTGACTGAACACTCGTTGCTTCACTTTTTTCCCCTGTCTCTCATGCTGTATTCTTTATCTATATGTAGTTGTGGATCATTTTCCTCAATAAATAAAAGCACAGGTATACTATGTTTGATTCATTTGTCAGAATTAGGCTGTCTTTATCTTACTTTAATACTTGTGTGGAAACAGATCATTTATGCAGAAACATTGAAAATGCATGTAGATTCACAAACTTTTAAGCATGACTATATGTTTAATTATATGTCTCTGAATTAAATATTCAAATTTTGGATTTTTTAAGATCTAAAGTGTAAAGATGGTTAGGTAATTGGTCCAGGCAGCTATGAAATATGTTTTTACTTGTTATAGTATTATTAGATTCATTGGAGAAAGATGCTGAAAATAAACAGATGCCATCACATATAGTCTATTAAAATTCAACTGAATAACAAAAATTGAAGAGAAAAAATGAAAGAAATGGTCAAGTACAGAAAAATATTTACCTTCCTAAGGTAGTTTGATTGCAACAGTGTAGAAATAAGTATGGATGGATGGATATGGAGACAGATAGGTAGGTAGGTAGGTAGGTAGGTAGGTAGGTAGGTCTCATTCTTCATTCATTCATTCAATCATTCACCCACTCACTCACTCACTCTCAATACTGATTCAGCATGCATAGGGAAAATCCATAATGAAGTTACTAGTGGAGTGAATTAAAGAGAACTAAAAGGAAAGGTAAGAAACAGAATAATGTACCTGAAGCCTCTGAAGCGCGAAAACCCGCCCAACGCACAAACTGGAAGTTCGGGAATGGACTTCTGGTTTGCACATTGGGCTGTTTTTTGTACTCCGGAGGCTTCAGGGAAGCGTCCTGAAGGAGAAAAATGGCCCAACAGGCAACTCAGAAGTCTGTTCCCAAACGTCCGGTTTGAGTGTTGGGCTGTTTTTCACCCCGGGAGAAAAGCGGAACAACGGGCAATCCAGAAGTCGGAAAACGGGCCATTTCCATCTTCTGGAGGGCCTTCGGGGTCCAGGGGAGGCTGTTTTTGCCCTTCCCATGCTCCTAGAAAGTCTCTGGAGCCTGAGGAGGGCAAAAAACAGACCTACTGGGTGCATCAGAAGTTGCAAAACGGGCAGTTTCAAGCCTCCGGAGGGCCTCCGGGAAGGGCAGGGAGGCCATTTTCATCCTCCTCTGGCTCCAAGGGGCAGCAGGGGGAGGGGGTTGCTCATGGATGTGCATGGGGCATGGTGCAGAGTGGCATTAACTTATGAGGGTGGCCATGCAAGCGTGCCTGATAGTACATGTGCCCGTGTTTTTAGCACCCAAGGCGAAAAAGGTTTTCCAATCACTGCCCTAGTCCTTAAGATGATGGACAGATCATCTGAATTCTGGGAAGAAAGGGAAATATCAAATGATTTGTTCCCTTAATATCAGAACTTGAGATATAGTTGTTAAAGATAAATGTAGCAGATTAGTCTTTGTTCAACCTAGTCATATATGTAAGGAGATACTGATGCCAATCAAATTTAGAAATAAAGCATCTATAATAATAATGATAAAATAAAGACATGAACATAGATTTCAGAAAGAAAACATAAACAGTTTGACAAACAATCACAAATCTTTAATAGCAAAAAGTAAAGCATTACCTCAGATATTTCAAATCTTAATTGGAAATCAGTCATATTTTTCAAAGGTTCTGTTTTTGTTGTGTTTTTTCGGAAGCTACTAGCTCTACTCAGTGAGCCCAAAGGTGCTTCAAAAAATGGTAGGTCTTCCAAAGGACTACTTGGAGCATCATAAAACTCATCCTCAGATTCTAACAGACAGTGCAAGGTAAAATAATAATTATACTACATACTGTAGTGAAAACCCAATATTTACATCTAACATAGGCAGATTTCAGATTCTATTTAGGTATTTGTTTTTATTATTTGGCTCAAGCTCCAAGAGTTACCATCTATATACTAATACAAAAGGTATATGTAGTAATAATTCTGAGATTATTTTTTATTATTGGAATAAAACTGAAATTATAGTGCTTTTACATAAAAATTGAATCTTATTTGTTCTAGTTCTTTTCATTTCAAATGGCACAATTTAAAGAAATTGACCTTTGTTGCTACTGATTAGCAAGTGAAAGTCATAAAACACTGCTGACCTTCAAGCATACATATATTTTCTACTAATTTCTAATATATTATATATATATTATATATATAATACACACACACACACACACACACACACATATACACACACACACACACACACACACACACAGAGTGGGGCAAAAAAGTATTTAGTCAGCCACCAATTGTGCATGTTGTTCCACTTAAAAAGATGAAAGAGGCCTGTAATTGACATCATAGGTAGACCTCAACTATGGGAGACAACATAAAAAAAACAAATCCAGACAATCACATTGTCTGATTTGAAAAGAATTTTTTTGCAAATTATGGTGGAAAAGAAGTATTTGGTCACCTACAAACAAGCAAGATTTCTGGCTCTCACAGACCTGTAACTTCTTCTTTAAGAGGCTCCTCTTGGCCCCACTCATTACCTGTATTAATGGCACCAGTTTGAACTTATTAGGAGTATAAAAAACACCTGTCCACAACCTCAAACAGTCACACTCCAAACTCCACTATGATGAAGACCAAAGAGCTGTTGAAGGCCACCAGAAACAAAATTGTAGACCTGTACTAGGTTGGGAAGACTGAATCTGCAATAGGCAAGCAGCTTGGTGTGAAGAAATCAACTGTGGGAGCAATAATTAGAAAATGGAAGACATACAAGACCACTGATAATCTCCCTCAATCTGGGGCTCCACCCAAGATCTCACCCCGTGGGGTCAAAATGATCACAAGAACGGTGAGCAAAACCCCCAGAACCACACGGGGGGACCTAGTGAATGACCTGCAGAGAGCTGGGACCAACGTAACAAAGGCTACCATCAGTAACACACTACGCCGCCAGGGACTCAGATCCTGCAGTGCCAGACGTGTCCCCCTGCTTAAGCCAGTACATGTCAGGGCCTGTCTGAAGTTTGCTAGAGAGCATTTGGATGATCCAGAAGAGGATTGGGAGAATGTCATATGGTCAGATGAAACCAAAGTAGAACTGTTTGGTAGAAACACAACTCGTCGTGTTTGGAGGAGAGAGAATGCTGAGTTGCATCCAAAGAACACCATACCTACTGTGAAGCAAGAGGGTGGCAACATCATGCTTTGGGGCTCTTTCTCAGCAAAGGGACCAGTACGACTGATCCATGTACAGGAAAGAATGAATGGGGCATGTATCGTGAGATTTTGAGTGCAAACCTCCTTCCATCAGCAAGGGCATTGAAGATGAAACGTGGCTGGGTCTTTCAGCCTGACAATGATCCCAAACACACCGCCCAGACAACGAAGGAGTGGCTTCGCAAGAAGCATTTCAAGGTCCTGGAGTGGCCTAGCCAGTTTCCAGATCTCAACCCCATAGAAAACCTTTGGAGGGAGTTGAAAGTCTGTGTTGCCCAGTGACAGCCCCAAAACATCACTGCTCTAGAGGAGATCTGCATGGAGGAATGGGCCAACATACCAGTAACAGTGTGTGCCAACTTTGTGAAGACTTACAGAAAACGTTTGACCTCTGTCATTGCCAACAAAGCATATATAACAAAGTATTGAGATGAACTTTTGATATTGACCAAATACTTATTTTCCACCATAATTTGCAAAAAAAAATCTTTCCAAATCAGACAATTGTGATTGTCTGGATTTGTTTTTTCATTTTGTCTCTCATAGTTGAGGTCTACCTATAATGTCAATTACAGGCCTCTCTCATCTTTTTAAGTGGGACAACTTGCAATTGGTGGCTGACTAAATACTTTTTTGCCCGTGTGTGTGTTTCTGTGTATGTGTGTGTGTTGCATTTGTGCTGATAAATAAATAAAGGGATACTAGTATAGATCTATTTCAAGCTATTTAGCTCTCATCAGCTGGTCATACCCTTATTGGGATTCGAACCTGGGCTGTATTATATATTAGGCAGTTGTGTTAGTCACTAGGCCACAGGCTCTCCTCCTTTATCAGCTAAGCCAGGGAAATAGGTATGTATTGTGTCACAACCCCTGGTATGCCCAAATATGGGAGGAAGCATACTGCTTCCTTTCTCTGTCTATCGGCTCATCACAAGAGACCAACAGAGACCAACACCTATTTCCCTGGCTTAGCTGATAAAGGAGGAGAGCCTGTGATCTAGTGGCTAATACCACTGCCTAATATGTAATACTGCCCAGGTTCGAATCCCAGTAAGGGTATGGCCAGCTGCTGAGACCTAAATAGCTTGAAATAGTTCTATACTAGTCTCCCTTTATTTATTTATCAGCACAAAGGCAACACAAATGTAACAAAAGCAACAGTAAAAATATTGGCTTTCTGTCTGGATGGTCTCTTGTGATGAGCCGATAGACAGAGAAAGGAAGCAGTATGCTTCCTCCCATATTTGGGCATACCAGGGGTTGTGACACGATAGATAGATAGATAGATAGATAGATAGATAGATAGATAGATAGATAGATAGACTGCATGTAAACACATATAAAATAATGAAATTCTGATACATAAATACATACATTACCATTAAACTATTTTCTTTTGTGGCAACCAGTGTTACATAAGATACAGAAAATAAGTAATAAAAAATCAAGAGTGAAGAAAAAAAATTCTAACTAAATCTAGTTTGCAGAAACACAAATTATTATACATGTTCATGTCTTTTTGTCATAGATAGATTTATATATTGCCTTTTGGTATTAAACTTCTCACTGCAATTTCCACTGCAGTTAGCATAATATCATGATTGATCTACCCTTGCCAATTCTCACTTCCATATAAAAAAGCAAAGAGAAATATGCTCTTTTCATAGCTATTTCCCATTCTTCTGATAGGCATTTATTCCTTGCAACAGATGTCATTATCTAGTATTTTTTCTAACATTTACAAAGTATTTTATAAGAAAACATTACTAGAATAAATAAAAATGAAATGAACATTTACCACTTGATCCAGCTATTGAAAGATGTTCTAAAAATGGAAGTACTGAGGTTGACATTTGAGGCGTTGTTATCAGAGAAGATGCTTGAAGCTGCAGTACAAAAGCAAAATGTAATCTTCTTTAATTCAGGAATATATTACTCCTTTAGCCAATATAAACATTTTCCTATTTTTTCTGGTTATTCAAAGTCAGTAAGCTATAACAAGATCAATAATAATAGTAAATATCAAAATATCAAAGTACAACAGCTAATTAAAAATGAGACAAGACTTACAAATCTCCTCTTTTTAAAAAAATGTGATGCTAACAATAATGCCAACCAGGGAGTAAATATAATGAAAAATAACTGAACAAAACAATACAGGAGTTGCTATTTAGCAGAAATTTATTACGTAGGAACAAAAAATACTTGAGGAACAATGTTATTGTTTCTTTGAATTTAAGTAATTGTTTTAAGTAAAACAATTGCTTAAATATATCTTCTATCTGCTCTCAGATATTAAGAATAGATGGAAGTGCTTCAGGTATAGCGAGTAAGCAGATCTGTACAGAAGGTAGGCCTTCAGTTTCTCCTAATTTTAGATGACCTAGCTACTCTTTGAACTGAACTCAGAAACAAAGCAAAACCCAGCACTGTTTCTCAAAGTAGAAATTGCATGCTTCCATATCATGCAAATTTAATTTAAACTGTATTATGTACCAGATCAATTTTTCAATGTTTCACAAAATTGACCATATAGTAGGAAGACAGTCATTGGGTTATGATGGTAATTGGAAACAGAATTTCTCTAAGTGATGCAGTTGTGCATGTCACAATGTATCATTTAAATGATGGCAATCAAGGTAGTCCTAGTTGCCATTGTTAACCGAAGACCTGGCTTGGTCCTTCCCAAGTCTCAACAAGGTAAGCGACTGCCTCTTCTTCAATTCTTCCCATTCGCTTATCTAGCCCTCGTCTCTGCCCTTTCAGTTACCCTGTACTCTACTGCCTCTGTAACCCTGTGCTCTGCTGGTTCTGCTACCCTACACTCCTCTGGCCCTGCTATCTTGCACTTGTTATCCCTGGCACTGTCAAAAACAATTAACTATACATCAAGCAAGATGATAAAGCTAGCTGGACAGCAGGGCCAAGGTCAATAGAGTGACAGAGCTTCAGAATGCAAGGCAACCAAAAGGACAGAGATGGGGTGGGGGGTGGGAAATGATGACAGCAACCAGGCAGTTGTAGTGCAGGCTGACAAACACCTGATTTTTTATTATGTGACTGCATGAATATTGCAACAGCCATAACTTCAGGGACCAGGTATTAACTACCATTTGTTCAGCATAGCCGTAACTCCAAATTGTTTTTATACAAGGGTTACCTACAATCCAACAGTCTGAATATAACTTGTCTAACAGCTAAAACTGGTGGCTTGCCTACTAGCCAAAATTGCTGGCCAGTACCTGAAAAATCAAAGTTAAATCCAGATCCAAAAACATCTGTACACATCAAATCTGCAGCTTCTGAGTAAGTTCTAATAAAAATGAATTCCTGGTTCTCAATGGATTATCTAGCCTTTTCTAAATTAGTTTTTGATTTGTTTGCCCATTACAATTCAAAAACTAACTTGAGATTAATATTTTCTTGGCTGTGATGGAAAGACAGAATTAGAAATTCTTTCTCATTGAGTCAACAGTCCACATGATAGTATGAATTATCAGAATAAAAATAAACCATGTACTCTCAAGCTTCTTTCTCACATCACGGATCTAATTTTAATGCTCTTCTGCTCTTGTTCTTGAAACTACAAGAAATGTACCTTAATGCAGTTTACATGGATATGACATGGAAGATTCATTAAGAAGTTCACTATCATGACAAATTCACCATAGCAGCAAGACAGTAAGAGATTGAAACAATTTCTAAAAACTTGTAATTTTTCCTAATTGCTATTTCCTCACAATACACTTTTCTATGCTGGCAAATTATCACAGAAAAAAAGAAAATAAAGGCCTTAACTAAATATTTGTTTATATGACTTCTGCTAATTATTTCCTTTGTACAAAATAAGAAAATATCACATCAATCAAATACTTCATTGTGATTAAATTGGCCAAGAATCTTTTGTGTTATAAATGAACATTTAAACTTGCCTTGGGAGGTTGTAGAACAGCTGTGGAGTCAGGTGAATTTTTTGGTTTTGGAATGCTGTCAATAAGTTCCAGAATAGATTTTAATTTCTCATCTGAGATATTGAAAGAAAGTAATGGCAGCTCACCATACATTTTGTACCTAAAAAAGAAATAACCATTAGAATTTGTGCAGCTTAAAATCAAAACAAATAAAAATAACAACAAAAAGCATCATTTTAAAAACAAGACAAATAAAACCATATAAAAACCATCATAAAATACACACAACTCACAGCCCACAAACCCATTTATCAAAACAATCAGTATAGCCACTGCACCAGTTCCACCACATTCCCCTGTCTCCACGCCCATTGGCAAAACCATGTCTTCAGTGTGTTATCCAGCTTTAGGATAAACTTGGGATATAAATGATAGTCCTATTACAGATAGGCAACCACCTTCTTGGAATTGGAAACAAAATAAGTAAGTGCTTTTCGCAATGTACAACAGAGATTATTTCACATTTGTAAATACAGATAATCCTTGACTTGTAACAGTTCATTTATTGACTGCTCAAAGTTGCAACAGCATTGAAAAGTTATTTATTACCGTTTTTCATCCTTACAGCACCTCCATAGTTATGTGATAAAAATTCAGATGCTTGACAACTGACTCATATTTATGACAGTTGCAATGTCCCTCAGTCATGTGATCACCTTTTGTGATTTTTGACAAGCAGTCAATGGGGAAGCCACATTCATTCAAAACCATGTTATTAACAGATGCACTGATTCACTTAACAACTGTGGCAAGATAGATTGTAAAATGGGGCAAACTCACTTAACTATCCTGCTTAATAACAGAAATTTTGGGCTCAGTTGTGGTCATAAGTTGAAGACTACCTGTAATCATGAGTATGAGAGAGTGAATTCAGTGGATGATACTAAGTTAATGAAAAGAAAAACTTCGGGTATCCCCAAGTTCTATAAAAGTTGCAAATGCATTATATATCCATACATCTTTATAAACTAACAACACAACAGGATATTAAACAGAATTGGTATACTACAAATTAATACTAGTCACTTTTTAATCATCTCTATTATGAAAGAAACAAATGAAATATATTTCTGTCTCAACTCAAAAGTTGCCCATCCAATTTTTGGATTATCCAACACGCATGGTTATTACCATGACTCAGTGGTCTTAAATGTAAACTAAAGTGCTAAATTACTAGTCTATAGTATTCCAGATCTGCTACTGTAAAGAAATGGCCTCTCTCTTAAATTTACAGATAGCTTTGAAAACCTGGCTTTGGTTTATTTATTATTATGGCTTGGTCACACAGTTAGCAAGATGTTTAGACAGGATTTGGCATTTTTGTCCACCTATTGAATTCTTCCCAAGGACCTTAGAAAGACAGATGCTGTTCTTTGATTATGTTATTGTTATGTTTATTATTTAATAAATGTCCCTGTTTTGCTTTGTGGATATTTTTCTTTATGAGTTTATTTAATCTGGGCTGTGTATCTGATTTGAACTTTTTAGCTGTTTTTTTCATGTTTTGTATACCAATCAGAATCCATTGAATTGAGGGGTGATTTAATGAATAATTGAACACTTCTCTATGAAGTGCAAATCATTTACCAAGGTAACCATAAAAACAATCCAATACCCAAGCATGAGATAGATATAGATAATCCATGCCATAAACAAATGTGGGGAGGAAGAAAATACAGTGGGTAGCTTTCTATACAAAGTTTAACTGCTTATTACAATGGAAAGCTGGAGAGAAATGAAAAAAAAATCTTTGAAAGGAAAATCAATAACAGGAGTAATACTAAATACCATAAAATAATGCAGCGCTTTTTCTAAAACTCTTGAATTACTGGTCTGAGCATATATTCCAAAGCAAGACATAAATTTGAAGGTCATTTCTAATAGTCACCAAAACTAAGCTTTAAATAAGCTTTTATGGGACAAGACTTTGATCTCAATGCAGCAGGGGTATGTTCCAGCTGCTGCTATTGCCAGTTTGCTCAGAGATGTGCCAAGCACACATGCGTTTGGCATTTGATGTGCATGCATGCGCAGTGTAACAAAAATTGCTCTGCGCATGCGGCAAAAACAAAATGGTGCCACCTCTGGCGCTGAGAGAACCAGTTTGGGGGCGTGGCAGGCCTGTGTCACTGCTGGTTCCAGCAACCCAGGTCACCAACTTACTACAGGTTCAACTGAATTAGTCCGAATTGGTAGGAACCCATCTCTGCAATACAGGTAGTCCTTGACTTACAATAATTTATTTAGTGATGGTTTAAAGTTATAATGGCACTGAAAAAAGTGACCTATGGCTGTTTTTCATACTTAAGATCGTTGCACCACCAATTTAGAGCATATCAAATTTTTCAACTTTCAATTTCCAAATATTAGGGGTCCTCAAAAGTTGTGATATGCCTTGGGGATTGTAAAGATATTTTGTTAATTTAATATAATTTAGATATGCTTGGTAAGTAACTACACAAATATCATAACTTTTAAACATTTTATTTGTTTCATTCTCCATGGTCACATGAAAAAATTTGGATGCTTGGTAACTGGTTCATACTTATCACGGTTGCAGAGTCCCGGGGTCAGATGATCATCTTTTGCAACCTTCTGACAAGCGAAGTCAACACGGAATCCAGATTCACATGATAACCATGTTCTTTAACAACTATCATGACTCACTTAACAAATGTGGCAAGAAAGGTCATAAAATGAGGCAAAATTCACTTAATAAATGTCTCATTTAGGAACAGAAATTTTGGGCTCAGTTGGGATCACGTAAAGGGCTATCTGAAGATGATTTATATGGCAATAAAATGATGTTACCATGAAATAGCTACCCCCGAGTAAACTAAAAAACTAATCTAGGAAGTTGGTCTGATTTCCAGATTTGATTACTGGGTTCAATATTCTGCTATTTTGGGGTACCAAGTAGTCAATTGGATTTGCTGGTAGAAGGTCAACAGATATTGAAGAAGTATATAATCATAGTCTCCATCAAATGAACAATATATATAGTAACAGTAATAATAGTAATAAAATAGTTATAATTGATGCAGTAATACTTGGGCATTCTTGCATCTGTTACAACCATTGCTCTGTTCAATTCCATTTTCACATCCAGAGGTTGCAAGATATGTTGAGATGACAACTGTAATCTACGAGCATCCTCCCACTTTTCATCTAGAAATGAAAAAATATTTCTTGTAAGAAACTTCAAAAACAATAATATTACAGTTCAATAGATGCTTTTGAAGTGTTTTTCATCAATTTTAAGAAGCTTGGTTACATCATTGCTGATGCTAATTTAAAGCTACAAAGAGAAACTTTATACTAATTTTAGTATCATCTTTCAATAGATAGAAGAGGAATGACAGGGTTTGTTGGAGCTTTTAAAAATCAAGGTGACTAGTTCCCCTTATTTCTCACTTGCTCTGGAATAGTCCTATGATTCCTATGAACTAGTTTGGGGGTAGAGTGCCTTCACTGCAACTCTCATACTCTGTAGGTAAACTATGCCCAGAAAAACTCTATCACTCCTCGGTATCCTAAACTGCCTGGGTGAGCCATGATAAGCTGCCTTGCTTTGTTGTTGTTGTTGTTGTTGTTGTTGTTGTTGTTTTACCAGAGCTCCCAGCCTAGCTTCTTGATGTATTGACCGAGACTTCCTGTTTCTCCAGTTAGTATTCTAATAATGGAGGAGATTCAGCTCAGATGCCTGCAGCATTCTAAAAAGTATTAAGTGCTTCTATCTGCACTGCCTTTCTTGGCTTCTATGATGATCCTGTATCCTGCTGCTTGCTTCCCCTGCTATGCTCCAGGCCTTAGAGGATATCCATATTTTGAAGTAGAAGAATAGTGTCTGATTCTTTTCTACCGAGAGATATTTTGAAATCTGCAAAATACATTGCAATAAATAAATTGCAATTTGTTTCTATCGACTGCTGGTTAGCAGAGTTCATCACATTTGCTCTTATGCAACTTCTGTTATTGGCTATGAATTCTCTAAAACTTGATTTCTTCAAAGCTAGCAAAAGATATTTTTTGGGTTGCTATTCTTAGCAACAATGAAACAACACTCACTGTTGGAATTGGTACAGTAGTCACTGAACCACTATGCCCAACTACATAACATACTCTTATTACAGAGCAAATTGGCAGACAGAGCTGGGACAAATGGTTTCCCCCTCTTCTGTAAAGTTTCTCTGAAGCAGGTTATTGATGGTGGTTCTTCCATTTTTAAAACCATGCTCATCTTCTTCCAATTCAGTTTTCCTCAATACGTGTTCAGCATAGAAGATAAATAATGGAAGAGTATGCATCTTCTCTCATTTTTTGCCAGTCTGTTTTTCTGTGCACTGTTTGAATTATGGCTTTCTAATCTGGGAATACGTTTTGCATGAAGACAATGAAATGTTCTGGGATTCCCATGTTTTTAAGAACATTCTACAGTCTTAATATGATTGACACAATAAGTGGCCTAATATTATGAACTAACCTAGATAAATTTGACTCTTATTTTGTAAAGAGAAAACTATGTTTAGCTGAGCCTTAATGAGATGATTCTCATTAAAAGTGATAACTTGCTCAAGATGAAAGAAGCCATAGGGAAGGGAAATTTACATAGTACATTAAACAAGGATATTCCAAGTTATTCCTTAAAAATCAACAAAATTTAATACTTACCATGTCTGCTATAAAGTAGCTGTATACTACTGAGTTGAATGTCAAACCTTTCATATGCTCTTGACATAATATCTTCAAGAGCACTTTCGCCAACTTTGATATCTGACAAGGTGGACCGACATTTACTACTCATCTTAAAAAAAAGATAACAATAGAAATAGTCAATACATACTTCAAGAATAGATTACAAATAAACCTAAGGGCTCTGTACAAATCAATCAGAGAACACCCTGAGCTACACTGCATCGAGCATTGTTCTCTATATCGAGCAAAATCAAGAATGTTACCCGCTCCACCTCATCTTGCACCTCTTGCCTCCTTCAGCATTTCTCATTCTATTAATGTTTTGTCCCTCACCCTATAGCCCAAAGTGACATTATTATTGTTTTTTCTACAGGTTAAGGTCGATCAGCTTGGTAGATTGGACTGAATCCTTGGCCCAAGGTTTCCAATTTCCATAATACTGAATTTTGAAAATATCGCCTAATACTGTTAAGTCTTAGTCAATATTGCCTAATACTGTTAAGTCTTCAAATTATATCATCACATGTATATTTTCAAAACTGTGGAAATTAATGTACATGATTTAACTGAATTATATAATATTCTCTCTGTGTGTAAAAATATCTTCTAAATCAAATTTGATTCCTGGTTAATTCAAGAAAGATCCATTTTCATGGCAACTATATGGAAATGGTTTGGTCTGCCCTCTGTCCCCACTGCCTAGTTTATTCCCATCATCCTATTCCCAAATCTCCAACCAGACAGTACCCAGATTAAATGTGATAAATGAACTCTGTTAAACTCAGATAAGGTCAGCCAATAATTATAAAACGAATAACATAAACATAGAATATAAGCATCTTTTTTTGGAATTTGAAGGGGTTACCTTTAAATGACCTAGATCCAAAAGTAGCTTATTTGATGTAGCTTCGTAAAATCCATTTTGTGGAACAATGACATAGGAAGACATAAGATTTATTTTTAAATCTAACACCTTCTGGGTTTCTATAACATACACTAATCCTAGACAAAAAAGTAAAAAAAAATGTATTAGTAATTGGGCTAGATCCAGCTCCTCACACTATGATAGCTGTTACAATGTGTATTCAGTGTGTGTGTGTCCGTGTGTGTAAATAAATAATTTACCGGTAGCTGTCTTGTCACGAAATTCTTCCAATTTTGTTAAGGTTGCTGAAGTTATTTGCTCTAAATGAACATCACTTGGGGGTCGGAAGAAATCAATTAAACTATTCACGGTCATCTGATAAGTATATAAAAGGACAATGATGTATATTCTGAATGTAGAAGGTGGGTCATTTTAAAACTTAATTTGTAGAATAGACATTTTCTACTTACGGCATCATATATTATTTCCAAAGGCTGTGACTCTATTATTAGTCTCTGATTGCAAGTATCATCTAAGGGATTGGTTTCAAACATTATTGTGAAAAGTGATGCATTGTGCTGTGAATGGACTGTGTGAGAGGACAGCAAACAGGGTACTGTTTTTTTCTGAGCCATGCCCTGAACTTCAAATGCACTTACGCTTGATTCAAATCTGAAAAATAGAACCAAAGGACATACATGCATAAGGGCACAAATACACAAATGCATTTAATGTACACAACACACACACACACATACAAAAGAAGTTACTACAGAGTTTTTGCTCCATGCTCTCTCATAATGTAATAATCAGACAATTACAATGGAAAATGAAGGCTTTTGACTTTTTTGCCAATTACATTTTTCTCACATCGCTGAATAGGATCAAAGGACAAAAAATTCCATTTACACAAAAAAGTGGTCTTTACTTAATTGCTGCATTTATATCTTGCTTTTCTTCTAAGAGATCAAGGCTGAATGGTCCCTCCTCTAAATATTTTTCATCAGAACAACTTTCAAAGTACCTAATTCCCTGACCAAAATCCAACACTAGAACTACTACGTATAACGCCATACTAACCCTTGGGTAGTTTCTTTAGACATAGATCAAATATCAAATAACAATAACATATTTTGTATGTCTTTTTTTTTTGTATCTTCTTAAATTTTTTGTAATGCCCTCAAAATATTATCTTCCATAAAATATGTTTCAAGGTTCTTCATGTGAGGAGGAAAAACAAACCTGGAAAAAAGCTATCAAAGAGCACAAAACCAAAAGGAAAACCAAGGGGACAGGATACAGAAAGTCACACATGGCCACTCATCCAGAGAAAAGCTCCAACTATTTAATCTCTATTTCTATTTACCTACCTATAACAAATGCCTACCTTATTGCTTCAGCACCAGGGCGTTGTGCTACTGTTGTACGCAGATCAATTAATGCAAGTTTTATCAGCTCAGGCTTCTCCTTGTTTTCCCTGATTAGCACTGACATGCTTATTAATTTTACATAAAGCTTCATAGCTTCATACTATGCAAATTAACAAAAAAATATCATTAACTGAAGAACATTTTAACCAAACATTATTAATGATTACATCTGAAATTCAGAAAATTAATCATTATGTATGAAATTCAAAGTAGTGAACTGGACTGAACACACAACACCAAATTTAGAAAAATGCCTTCTATGGAATGTTTTCTAAGTTAATTATTTAAAATAATTTTAAAAATTAATAATTCTAATAATTTAACTTTAAATAATTAAAAGATCACTCAGAATATTCTGAATGGTCTATCATGAGGGGACAACACAAATAATCCCTCTCTTCCTCAAAGAAGATTCTCCCTTACTCTAATGGAAATTAAGCTTAGTTAAGGACCAATTAATATTTAATGTCTGCACCAATTAATATTTAAAGTTTTAGGAAATGGATTTAGGACAAAGGCCTGCGGGCCCATAGTTCTCATGTGTCCTATCCCAACTACAAAAGTCTGGTTCATTTACGCTTCAATATGTAAGCAAGCAAGCAAGCAAGCAAGCAAGCAAAGAAACAAACAAATTATTTAATTCTTAGGTCTATGTATTAATTTGTACTCTAGATATAATTGTTCATTATAAGATACCATTGCTTTTAAAAGTCCAATGTTTGCTGATCTATCCTACCCAAATCATACCCACCGTTTTTGGCAATGTTGGATCGACAGCAGTTTCACTATATCCAATTGCTGCATAGAGTTTATCTTTTTCTTGTGGAGTCATGAACTGTTCAATACCTGCAATAGCAAATTTTACTACATTCAATAAAAACAAGCATGTTTTTCATATGGAAGCATTCTATACCAAACACACTGCATAAAGAGTTCCAATTTTTTTTTTACAATTACAGCTTTGTTAAATGCTTAAATCTACTCCATTAGTGGAAGCAACTTTACCGTTTCTAATAGCTAAAGGTACTATTTGATGTTTAATCCTAGTGAAAGCTCATTCCAGCACTATGCAAATTGTTAGATCAAAACTGCCATCTTTATACCTTTTGGTTCTTGTTTTGTTTCACTGCTCTTTCCTCCAGACCATCCCCACATCCAACTAAACCAGCCACCAGAGTTTTCATCATCTTGTTTAGCACCTGGTTTGAAAATCTTTAATCCAGCTTTAATAGCCTATTATGCAAAACAAAGCAGACATTAACATTGCTAATTGTATAACATCAAATAATTTCTTTATTTTATCAGTTATAAAGAAAACCTAGCAAGGTGCCTGAAGAAATGCAACCTAATCTGAGCATCTCTTTGAAATGGGTAAATCTGAAGCAGTAGTAGTGTTTTCATCATATAAATTCATACTACTAAAAAGTAGCAACTGCTATTTTAACTCTGTGCATAAGATTAAATAACTCTCATTTTGGAGCTTCATCTTTGAAAAGTATTATCCCATAATTGACAATCCTTTTCAAGTTACCGTTATATTGCCAGAACCAAATTAAAATATCTGCAATGGACAGATGACTTGCCAGCTCCTATAACCCAGGAAATCAGGAATCTTCTCTCATCCTTCAGGCTTCCCCCACTCCTTCTTAGAAACCCAGCTTCCTCCCTCTTTCTTAGAAATCTAGCTCAGCAAACTCTGTGGAAATAGGAAATCCAGGCAAGCCAGCTGGGTCCCTTGCCATCACCACTAATCTCTTTCAGAAAACATGTACCGCCTAATTGCAGATATTGTCATCCAGATCTTGCAGTTCTTAACACCTTATCAGCAAAGGTAAAAAGCTCAGGAACTTTTTATAATGCACAATAATTAAATTGAGGTGGTCACAAAAGGTGATCACATGACCCAGGACATTGCAACTGTCATAAATCTGAGTCACTTGCCAAGTATCTGAATTTTTATCAGGTTGTGGAAAATGCGGCCATGTTCATAAGCGTGAAAAAGATAATAAGTCACTTTTTTCAGTGCTATTGTAAGTTTGAATAGTCATTAAATGAATGGTTGTAAATAGAGGACTACCTGTATTAATTTCATAATCCGGATGGTTTTCATTATACTTATAATCTACATTATAAATGCTAAAATAAAGACACTTGTATAGTGTAGTTTAGAAGACATTTACCTCAAATTCTGCCTGTTGTCTTGCTAGAGTGATGTTGAATATATCTAAAGTCTTCTCTAGATCCTATAAAGAAAAGTACATTACATACAATTTATTTATTTAAATATATTTCTACAGTTTCCATCACTAAATAATATGGTTGTAAGGTGTAATGTCATGTGACTTCACTGCATATAGATGGCAGTCTTGGTTGTTATTATTAAGTGAAGACTCATGGGTCATTATGTAATGACTTCACATGACCATATCTTCCAAGTTCCTGCCAATGACTTTGCTTGTAGGAAACTAATAGGGAATGGCTTGTTGCAATATTGTAATCATGAGCTATGTGCCAAGTCACAATTGTGTGGCTGAAGGGATACTGCAAAGGCCAAAAGCCAAAACTCCAAGACTAGTTATAAGTCCCCTTGTTGTTCCAAAAGTGCTTTTTCAAGAGGCAACAATCCTTCCAACAGTTCCAAGAAGGCTCCACACCCATTTGCACTACTCAGGGAACTCTGAGAAGACAGAAAAACCTCCAAGTGGCTTCAATGACACTCTAAAAGAATGCAAAGGAATATCAATCCTCACCAATCAGTCCGAGTTGAAGGAGCTTCTTGGATGAGAAGCAAAACATCTTCAAAGAAAAACCAGAAAGGCCAGTTGCCTCTTGAAAAAGCACCCTTGGGTGAACTATGACCTGGATGACTGAGAATCTCTATAGACAAGTCCCCTTGTTTTGCATGGTTGTGGGTTTGAGTAATCACTGAACAAATGAACATAAACTACCTGTAGTACCATTTTTAACAATCAAAGATTCATAAGTTGCTATAGCATATCCTTACTCTAAATCAAGTACTATTATTCCAGATTTCCACCTACAGCAAAAATCTTGGCATCTTCTTAGAAAATTAAGAAAAAAATATTATATATTGCCAGCGAGCTTCCATTTTGAGATGACAAGATTCAAATCAAACCTGCAACCACAATATAACACGCACCCCCAATAACTCCTAGCATGAATTGTACCAATAATTGTGTCTGTTTGTAGGCCTAAATCTCTGAAAGGTTTAAGGTATCTATTTTTATTATCAAAAATTCCAAAATGTCAAGCAGATTTTTCTCATTTCTTATTCCAAAGGGCAAAAGATATCTTAATTATTGTTGAATTAAAATTGGGAGAAGCTATTTTTATCCCTATTCCCTGTCCATGCCCCTGATATGCATACATAGTTGGAACCTTCATGGACAATTAGTTTTGGTATTCAAAATATATAGTGTAGAAGACAACTGGCAAAAGGAACTTCCCCTTGTTCAACTGAGGAAAGAACTGGAGAAAACAAGATACACCCCTTCCTGAAAAGGTGTTCTCTCAATCCAATCAACTGGACAACTTCTACCTGGTGGATTATCTCTTACAGTCAGAGTTTATGCCTGGGAATGGGACAGAAGTCACACTTGCCAGCACAACCAGGATGGAAAAGGGAGCTCTCCTGCTGTTTCTGCACCTCTCAGATGCACTTAGTACCAATGACCAGTGTTCACTGGTACTGCTTCTGAGAATTGGGTGTAGATGTTACCATTTTATAGTAGTTCCACTGTTTCCTGAGTGATAGTAACAGAATTGGACTTAGAGAGACGTTAGTAATAGCTTTTTTGCATTAATAGTACCATACATTCCAGACAATGGAAAGTAATTTATCTACTCTATTCTGTCCTGGTCAGGCCCATTTGGAATACTTGGGATGGTAACTAACTGGCAAGTTCACAAGAAAGCTTCCAAAATGGTAAAGGGAGGCCAGAAGTAAAATCTTGTGAGGAACAGTTGTGCATTGGATATTTTTAGGCCACAGAACAGAAAACTAAGCATTCAAATATTTGAAGTGTTATCCAAAGAAGGCAGGGTAGACTAGACACGATAGGACTGACCAGAATCAATGGAAACCATAATGAAGAAGATTCAGGAAAGCTGTCAGGAGGAACTTCCTGTCAGCCAGTGGAGATTTATAAATAAATACATTCATTATATTTTGGAAAACAATTTGTAGTTTGTGATAAAGATATTAATTTTAAACCTCTAACCTCCAACATAAACAAACTCTCTTGTGTAACTTTCTTTGAAGTTATTTTTATTTTATAAAGCTCTTTATAACTTTTCACTTGATTCCTATGGTATCGAATATGTTCCCAAGACCACATTTGTAGCTTAGGTTGGACGTTTACTTCAAGAATGCCTTGTGTAACATATTGCCACCTAATAGAAAAAGGAAAAAAATGTTAGGACATTTTAAAGCAAAGATAATATTTCTATTTAAATTATATTTTAGTAAAGCAATCTTCACAAATTAATTTATAATTCTTGATTCTCTTCCCCAAAATACAAAAATTAAATCTATTACTTTATTAATAAGAGTACTTATGAAATTCTTTCCTATCAAGTTTTTTTGGGATTTTGAATTCCAATTTATGAGAATATTCTAACAGAAAGTCCATCAGAATTGTAGAAGTTTCCAAAAGTTATTGGATGTGTACCATTTCCTGGCATTGTTGTGAACAGGAACCTCTGGCCTATATTTCCTATATGGTAAATTCCGGGTCATCATATCAATTGATTCAAGAAGTTCCATAATACTGAAATACTGGAAGAAAAAAATGCAATAAGATATTTATTACTAATATGGTATAATAATTACAACAAAATGTAACAGTATTTGCCTTAAAAGTTACATTATTTTAAGGTCGAATACAGTGTAACATTAGAAGCTTTCATTTTATAACAACAATGGAGTATTTAACTTTGAGTTAAAGTAATAATTGTTCCAAGAAAAATCTGTTCTTTGGCAGATATATTTATTTCAAGTTGTTCACAAATCAATACTGATACGAATACATGATTAAAAATCCCCATGGCTATATGGAAAGTGGTGTAAAAGTGAATGATGTTGGGAAGTATTCAGTCGATGCCCAACAATATGGCTAAAAATTCAGGAGTATGAAAAGTCCCATCTTCAAATAGCAGTGTTATTGATTAATTGACTGTGCATTTGACTTAGTATTGATTCCTGGTGGTTGTCTGACAAGTCTACAGTTTTCTTGGTAATATTTTGGAAGTGGTTTGCCATTGTCTGCTTCCTGGGGCACATTTTCGACACTTAAATAACCTTGATATACAAGGCTACTCAAATGTAAATTTGGGAATTCTTTCAAGGATTACCGAAAACTATAGCCATAAAAAGATGCAAATAGAACAATGAGAATTTAATTCAGGAAATAAAAAAGCTTGCTATAAAAATCTGAATCATTTGTGCCGTTACCTGTGGTTTATTCAGTTCAATGGTTATATCCTGAAGATTTACATCCAGATCTAGCTTTGGTGCAGAAAAGTCAAAATCAGATCGTGGATTCATACGAAGTTTGGCTTTAGCTGAAATCGGACGGAATACTAAAAAGCAGAATTTTAGATAAAGTTAATCAAGAAACAAATAGTTCATAGATCCCCCCCCCCCAAAAAAAAAATATATATGGATGTTCCTTATGGAGGGATAAGAAAACAAGATTCACTTTTTAGGCACCAAAAGCTAAATTTTATAATCAGTTGCCCAACTAGGGACAAGGCTATACTATGTTTGCTCACATGTAGCATTCTGGAGAATAAAACGAAGATTTTACTATAATCTCTATAATCACCAAGCGACATCAATATTGTAGTGTAACATACTATGATAATGCAAAAAAGGTGAAATTATACCAATAAAATGTTAAGTTCAGTCCTAATTGGGTAGTTTAGTGCCAAACACTATCTTATAATGAAACCAGTTTTTGTTTCTTTAGATCTATAAATATATATAGTTTTCAAGGTAATAAATGCCTCTTTGTATTTTATCCAGCAGTAAATCAGCAATCAGTGTAACATTTTAGCTCAGACATAATATCCCCAAGTTCCTTACAAAACTAATCTAAGCACAATTGTCTATGTTAAATGAAGTTTTTGGACTACCATATTTTTCGGAGTATAAGACGCACATTTTTCCCTCAAAAAAGAGGCTGAAAATCTGGGTGCGTCTTATACACCGAATACAGCATTTTTGGCCTCCCGAAACCCTGCCTCCTTTGCAAAAAGGCTGTGCATGGTCTTTAGGAGGCTTCCAGAGTGCTCATGGGAACTGGGAAGGGCAAAAATGAGCAAAATATGGGCCAGTTTTTGCTCATTTTTGCCCCTTCCCCCAGTCCCTAGGAGCACTGTATAAGCCTCCTAAAGTCTATGTATGCCCAATTTTTTTGACAAATAACGAGCCTGTTTTTGCAAAAAATGGGCCATTTGTGGGAGGTCTGCAGAGTGCAAAACCTTTTTTTAAAAAAATTTGCCTCTTCAAAATCTTGGTGTGTCTTATACTCCAGTGCATCGTATACTCCGAAAAATACAGTAAATAAATAGGTAGCTCCAAGAAGAAACTATACTTATGCTTATTGTACTCCACATGTAAATTTAGGAAATATTAAAAACTTACCAAAACTATAGCCTTCTGGAATCACATTAGTGTTTGCAATTCCATATTTTAAATGACTCTTTTTGGAGACAAAAATTGAATTGAAAATTTATTCACAATAAAAATGCAAAAATCAATATAAACCAAATAGACTATTTTTCCCAAGCAATATTTTAGACTGATCAATGTTAAGTTAAAATACAGAGACCCAAGGTATCTCTTACACAGGTTCAATAATTATATCTATATATCACGCAGAAGAGGTTCCTGGTTTAAAAATGTGGGAATAGGTATTATGATAATACGCTGAAATATAAATATTAAATCACCCTTAGAATGCTAAATCACAGTAGACAACTGTCTAAATCAGAAGAAGAAAATAGATAAAACTAATCTGACCTCTGACCTCTGTTAAGATCTGATTGAAAAAAATATGAGGAAAACAATCATTCCTCCCCTTATTTAATGAAGAATAAAAAAGTTATGATAAAGTAATGGGGGATTTTAAGTACCCTGACATCAACTGGGAAACAAACTGCACCATGTGGAAGATCCAACAGGTTCCTAACGAACCTAGCAGACACTTTTGTTTTCCAAAACATAGAGAAGGGAACAAGGGGATCAGCCATATTGGACTTAATTCTCACTAACAGAGAGGAAATGATAGAAGGTGTTGAAGCCATAGGAACCCTGGGGGCAAGTGACCATCCAATATTGGAATTCAACATCATGCAAACACAAGTAGTAGAACAAAGTCAAACTAGAGACTTGGGCTTTAAGAGAGCTAATTTCACTTAGAGAGAGCTTGGTAAGAATTCCATGGATGAGAATCCTTAAGGGAAAAACAACTCAAGAAGCTTGGGAAATTTTGAAAAATGAGATTACAAAAGCCCAGTCTAGCACAATACCAATGAAGAAAAATAACAGCTCCCAAAAGAAACCAGCATGGCTGCATAAAGAACTCTCTGACAAATTGAAAGACAAAAAAAGATAAGTATAAAAAGTGGAAAGAGGGGAACATAACTAAGGCAGAATATCAGCAAATAGCCTGAGCCTGTAAAGATAATACAATACAATACAATAGCAGAGTTGGAAGGGACCTTGGAGGTCTTCTAATCCAACCCCCTGCCTAGGCAGGAAACCCTATACCGTTTCAGACAGATTGCTATCCAACATCTTCTTAAAGACTTCTAGTGTTGGGGCATTCACAACTTCTGGAGGCAAGCTATTCCACTGATTAATTGTTATAACTGTCAGGAAATTTCTCCTCAGTTCTAAGTTGCTTCTGTCCTTGATTTGTTTCCACCCATTGCTTCTTGTTCTACCCTCAGGTGCCTTGGAGAATAGATTGACTCCCTCTTCTTTGTGGCAACCCCTGAGATATTGGAACACTGCTATCATGTCTCCCTAGTCCTTCTTTCTCTTAAACTAGACATACCCAGTTCCAGCAACTGTTCTTCATATGTTTTAGTCTCTAGTCCCCTAATCATCTTTGTTGCTCTTCTCTGCATTCTTCCCTAATGAAGCAATTCATTGATAATCCCAAGTAACATCCAATTCAAAATATGTACTGTCGTCTTTGGTCAGAAAATATACATACTTGATAGTTAAATGAGAATAATATTAATAAGCATTTAATATACTGCTTGGTTTGTCTGCAATGGCATGTCCCAGGATATGACAAAATTCTAAAATATTTCACTTACTAAGGTTTTTGGTTGAAAGACTGAAAATTTCCAAGTAAACTGAGGAAAAGTACTTATACACTTATGAATAAACTAAAAATTTTAGATGCAAAAATACATCCCCAAAATTACATTTGGCTTATTTTCTGATGAGTTTATCCATAAGTATATATAATAATACTTTTAAAGTACCTGTATATCTGGTATAAGTTCTCAGTTAAGCCATCCACTGATAGGCTGACACTCAAATTTTAACCCAAATCTCACAAAAATGTATAATTTTTATATTACCGACAAATAAAAAAATATGAAAATTTGAGGGTCAGCTTATACATGCATGATACATTGTTCATAATAATTGGATTTTAAAAGTTGAGGTCGGCTGATATGTATGTAGATGAGTTTATATGGGTGAGTGCCATGCACAGGTAATAGCAGGTGAGCAATAGGTAGCTGTGGGTGGGTGTCATAGGTGGGAATGGGTCATGGGTGGGAAGGGCTGGGTGGCAGTGAGGAAGCTGTAAATTTTTATCATGTGACTGCAGGGCAGTAAGCTATCAGGAATTTTGAGAGCCAGTCATACACTCATTTTTTCAGTTACACTGTAACTTTGAACAGTTGAACAACTGGACATAAAATAAGGATTACCTGTATATGAATTCAAAAATGCCAAACCTAAGTTCCAAACTTTTAATCATTTAAACTTTTTTCTCCTGTTAAAGTGTAGTTTTTTTCATCTTTTTCATCTTGTATTTTTATTTAGGATCCCTAACAAACATTATTTTACAATTTGGAGAAGGTTGGCCTTAGTACTAAATTGGAGTTAAAATCTAAGATAATGACTTTGATTTTGATCAAAGTTATTTTCACCTTAGCCTTATAATTCTACACTGATTTTATTTTATATTATTTCATTATTTTATTTTAGGACCATTTACTATAAGACCATTTTAGGACCATTTTACAATGAAACTGAGTTGCTAATAAATGAGTATTGTACAGACAGCTGTACAATATTTACCATACAAATCTCTGTTTTGTTTCTCTCAATTTAATGCCTATATTAATCTTCATACATAATAACTATTCCCAAGATCAGCTGAAAAGAGAGAAAACAGTTATAAATTTTCTAAGTTCAGTGAACCTTTTTTTAATGTCTTTGAGTATTTGATTCCTGGCAGTTGCCTTGAGTAGTCCCTGCAGCTTTCTTGGTAAGGTTTTCCAGAAGAGGTTTGTCCTTGCCTCCTTCTTAGGGTACCTGGCCCAAGGTCACCCAGCTTCATTCATGCCGAAGGCAGAATTAGAACAGTTTCCTGCTTTCTAGCCTAATGTCTTAATCACCATACGAAACTGGTGGTTCTCATATCACTGGTGCTTCTTGAAAAGTTAACTAGCATAAGACTAGAGCATTAATGATATTTTTTTAAGTTTAAAAAGATACTGTATAAAAATATAAATGAACTGTAATTCGTTTTGGACATAAACAAATATGTCCAATTGTTTATAGTTGAAAATGATTTATTAACTTCGTCTACTCACCAAGGATTCTTTATAGTCACCATGATAATACATTTCAGACTTCACATTCCAATATGCAAAGAAGTTGTCCAATCGAACTAACTGAAATAAAAAAATATATAGAAATTACTAATATCATATTTAAGATTATCATGGTCTAATATCTTATATGTATGCATGTTTAGGAAAGTTATTACAAATATTAATATATATTTGACAATAGTTAAATACATGTAAATGGGACTACTGAAATTAATCAAATAAAGCAGCGATCCCCAACCTTTGCAGCTTGGGGGCCCAGCAGAGGGTGTGTGTGTGTGAAGGAGAACTGAACAAGTTGAGATGCATGCAAACATGTAACAAATATTAGTTCTCAGTTGTGGACAATCACAGCAAAAAAGAATACCTCTCCCGTGTATTTATTTTTAAATACATTTGTATTATAGATAATGAAATTAACAACAAAAATAAAAACAGTGGTACCAGAATTAAAAATAATCATAATTATGTTTTAAAAGATTCATCGAATTATTCTCTGGTCATCAGGAATAATATTGGCAAAATGTATCAGAAAGTGGCTATTAGTATTTTCCAGCAGCAGAACTGATTTTTTTTTCTATTTTGTCCTACAAATGAAATTTGAATAAAACAACAATTCATCTGTTGAATAAATCACTTTATTTTATCTAAAAGGAAACTAAAATTTCAAACAGCACAGCAAGATAATATTAAAATAACACTTAAAGTATATCTGCTTTAGCATGGGGTGGACAGGATAATACAACATTGTATTATTTCATTCAGTTATTTTAATTATTGGTGACCATTTTAGTCAAAATTATTGTAACTTTTGTATTTCTGGATTTATGTAATTATTATTGGCCATAGTTCCAGTGAAATTAATTTAAAAGTTTTATGTGTTGAGTTGTCCCGCAGCGAGTTTGCTGTGGCAAGTTGGCTGCAGCAAGTTAGATGTGGCAAGATATCCAATTCCATTTTCAAATGTTTTAAATATTTATATCCATTATAGCAATAGTTTTGAAAACTATGGCTCGGAATCTCTGGGACTGTCATGAGCAGGTTGGTATGTCACTGTGATTTTTCTTTTAAAAAGTAACCAGCCTTCCACAAGGGGAGTAGAACGTGGTCATAATTTGCTCTAAGCTCTACTCTTTATTTTGTCTATGTAAGTCCCAGTGGACTGCTGCAGCATAGCAAAGTCTTAGAACTCTTAAAATACATAGATTAAAACATAATTACTGAAAGTAAGAGGTATATTTATTTCTTCTTCAATCCTAACCTCAAAGCAAATTATCTTTACTTATGGGCGCTGTCACATATATTTATCTACCATTTTAATTGATCGTGATACTGAAAAAATTGCCCTACAGTTATTTTGAAACAATAATTAAATCATTACAGATATTAACCAATATCTAAGAATAGACATAAATGTTTAAGAATATCATATATTAACTTGCATATGATTCTATGTTAAAGCATCTAGGTAGTTCATGAGGAACTGATCTGCTGGATAACTAGCAAGGTAATTCAATGTTAAGCATGAATTAGATAAATTACCCAGAATATTTCCAACAAATGTTATGGTAATTGAGACGTATGGAGGTAGAGCATCCAACAGTATATCCAACATGTTGGAAGGCAAAAGAAGGCTACTATAATGAGATATCAAACACTGTGGCAAATAAAATGGTTCATCTCAATGATCAATTATCATAGATTTTAGGAAGTTTTAACATAAAACTGAATGGGTCTAATGCATACTACTGCAAGTATAAAATCATTTCATTACAATGAATGAAAAAAATACACTTTTGGTATAAAGTCCTCATAATTAACACAAAGCATAGAACAAAAATAAAGTAGTCAACAATAAGTTGATTTTAAAAATGTTATTGGAAGAAGATAATTCAAATTTCCTTTGAATTGGGTAGTTAAGTACGGTATATAAATAATAAGTATATATGATTATATAGCATATAATACTAAGGAGGCAAGGGTGTTGAAAGAATGAAAAAATGTGGCCTGTGTGTCTGTTCTCATTGTGCTAGTTTTGACAATAAGGAACAGGCTCTTTCAGCCCACCAAGCCCTTGGCCTTCTCACAGCCCTCACTTCCTTTCATCTTTGCTTTCCTATTTATGAGACTGAAGAAAGTTCTTGCTTGTGTAGTAGTTCATAAAAAACATTTAGCCACTTCTTCAGATTTTGATGTTTACCTGATTTTACTTACTTAATTCAAAACCAACTGAAACAATCTTTGGATCAGTAAAAAATGGGATTGCTATACTTTATTTCTTATTTCTAGGTTTATCAGAAAAGTAAATAAATCACTATAGTTACATGTACCAATGGTCTATGAATCATTAACTGGTTATCATACTATACTAAGCCATGTAATAATTTCAATTTATTTATCAACTTTACCACCCTGAGTTCCTGAATAAAAAGCAGGTCATAAATGCAACAAACTTTTAGTCCCTTCAGTGTGTCAAAATTACCATATGCACATAAAAAACTTGCCATGTAACAATTCAGTGTAGTTGTGATTTGTGTTCAAAATGAGATTAATATGTGAAACAAACAGCAAAAGAATGAAACCTCCCTTGTGCTTTATATTAACACAAAACTCAGAAGGTGTCTCACGGCACATTCTACTCAATTGGATTTCCACCTAAGACTCTACCTTATAGAACAATTTATTGGTTGCATCTTGAATACATGGATTCCAATCCTGATCTGAAGTCTGAAATAGAAACAGAAGTTATTCTAACATTATTTTATTTATTTATGAGATAAAACGTTAAGATTTTCCCAACTGTCATAAGGAACACCTAAATGAATTTGTGCAGTGTTCCATATTTAGAAGTAAATTCTGAATGAAAGAATCTTAGTCAGTTCCCAAGTATAAAAATAATCTTTCTGTGGAGACCACCCAAATTTCAGATCTTTTTTCTTTATAAATAATGCAAACAATTTTATTCAATATTCAATATTTATTCAATTTAAATCATAAAACTTGTGCTTTAAAAGTATGTCTTGTTGATTATTGAAGTTGTCATTTAATCCTGAATTATTAAGATTAAAGAGGCTACATACATATTAAGACACTCAAAAATAGAAACAAGTTTTTAATTAAAAACCTGAGCAATGATAATACCTGTAAACTAAAATTTTCGAGTGAGATACCAAATGACAATGGAATATCTTTATTTGTGATCTGCAAAAAACAAAACACAAATATTTTTCAATAAGCAACAATGTAATACCAGTATATACAGGTATACAACATGCAGGATGTAAAATCTGTGCCTTATATGTCACATTTGTGCCTTATAATAAAAAAAACCAGACATTTCTTGACAATTTCTCTATGTATAAGTATTGATTTTATAAACTAGAATATGAATTGCTAAGATGAATTTTGGGTTAAGATTAGTTAACTTTGTATCTTAACTATATCTTTCAACCTAATATTTCCAACATTGTATCCTTAGTATTCTATTCTACACATACTCCTTTATGTGTACGTATTTTAGATTAGTGTACTGCTGCATAAAAGAGTACCTTCCAAATCTGAACTACATTTGTATAATTACTATGGGCTCCAGGCAGAGAAAAGCTGTGTTTATTTTTAAATCTAAGGGTAGGAATGTATATAGTCATTAGTTCTGCAATCCACTAAAACCAGAGAAAGAAGGGAAGATTCAAACATTTGCTCAAAACGATTCCCAGCATTACACCAGTACTTAAAGAAATAATTTGATATGCAACTTTGTAATCATATCATTAAAACTTTCAAAATTATGATGCAATAGACAAATAAAGAAAGCACAGACTTAACTATCTCAACAATCAATTTCTTTATGGGTGAACAGAACAAAGATTATCCATGTATACAACCATCTAAAGTATCATTCACATTTTTACAACTTATTCTATGCACATATACTTACGTCATCTTCATATCGTATATGGATGTTGGAAATTTTCAATTGAAGGTTTCTTATAACTTGAGTAATTAGCTTTTCTATGAAAGTATCTTGCTTTTCTTGTGTTTTATCTAAATCAAGTGAATGAATACTTTATATTATTAAGCAATGGAGACTACATTTGATTTAGGAAGAAAAATAATATTCAGGAATACAGGTAACAGGTAATTCCATGTATTTTTTATTTATATATTCACATAGACATGGATACCAGAAATAGTGTAGGTAGAAATTAAACACGAGTTCCTTTGAAAGGCTAAATGCAATCATCTTTTTTTCCATCAACAGATGTGTGCCTTGTTAAACATGGAAAACTAAGAAAGGGTGCTTAGGAACTCATTTGATGTAATCATTTGAGATGACACAAGCAGCCATACTAAAGTGTGATGGAAGTTGGTCAGTCAAGCCTAAAATAGGGGTAAGAGGATAAAGAGAAGAGTGGAGAGAAATGAAAACTCAAGACAAAGGATCACTGGAATCCTTACAATTAATGGTGCCTCAGCTAAGTGAAGTGAGTTGAGATCCTTTATATAACATTTGTTACTGAAATCTAACAGGGACAAAGTTTGCTGCTGACTGAAGCAATTAAAGGACTACAGTTTGAGCCAGACTGGAAGTGAACATTATTTAGAACCGCAGTCTACAATGATTCAGCTCCACAGCATTAGAAAATGCTGCAAGCTATGATTATTTGTGATTCCACAGACACTTAATAATTCATTAAGTGGGTAAAAGGTCTACTGAATCCAAACTGAATTATACCTTTTAAGTGACTTATCAAAGGAGCAGCCAAACCTTAACATTTCATTTAACCAATAGCCTACATCCTATGGTAAAATACTTACATTTAAGCAAATGTAGAATTTGTAAGACCGGCAAATAATAAATAACAACAAATATAAGTGATAACTGTACAACTCTTGGAAATATTTTGATATATTTTGAATAAATTGCAATTCTATATTCAATATATTCAAAATAATAGATTCAATACCAAATCTAGAAAGATCCCATGATCAGAAATGTCAGAAGTGGTTGAATCTATTATTTTGAATATATTGAATATAGCATGAAATAAAACACAATGTATTATGCATTTCAAAAGAAAGCAGCCTCAACTAGAATACTACTAAAAGTTTTAAATGAATTTTTCAGTTTTAATTTCTAAAAATATTCTAAAAATTTCTAAATATTGGTAGATATAATGCACATAAGCCAAAGCTCCTTTGGTCATGTATCATTTTTAAGAAGGAAACCTAAAACATTTGAGAATCACTGGTTTAAAAGGATGAAAAACAATTACAAGCCAATAATAGAATTCAAAATTCTAGAAACAATTTGGAATGAGATTTGCAAGTTTGTTTTAAACACTAAGCAAAATGCTTTTGCTGCTTGCCTGATTGCCTTTAGAACATTCCTAGATGGATCTTGAAGAGAGTCAGATGAAAAGTAGAACCTTATTTGAAAAGCTTTTTGCTTCTTGTCTGACCCTCTTTACATCCTTTCTTTAGGACTCCTGTAAAGGCATTCAGACAAGCAGCAAAAAGATTTCCAAGAACCCAGCTCCTGCCATGGCTGATGGCTGCATGTGTTTTGCCCTAGTCATTTTTTTCTTTTGAGTAGATTTTTTTCTTCAGCTCCTCAACCCCAGCTGCAGAAAGATTTTATTTGCTCCCTTCCTTCCTTTCCTCTACTCTTCAATCTGGCAGTCATTCACCAAGATAAGTAACTTACAGATTCTGTCACCCTCTTTCCAGGCATTCAGTAAATTTAGCAAATGAGGTGGAAAAAGGGATCAACACTGGAAGCAGAGAGTTAGTTTCAGCACCTAATTGGTGGAGGAGTGGGAAGAAAGATCAACAAGTCTGTCCCTCCCAACTTTTCTCCCCTGTTTTCTTTATTGAAGAAATTGGATTTTGGTGGGAGGGGAAGGAAGGAAAAAGCCTCTTTTGGGATGCCTCTCCTAAAGCTGCCATCCTTGTATGCAGGTGGCTGGCTTTTCCAAAGCCTAGCACGATCCCGGAGAAATTTGCAGTCTCCCAAAGATCATCTGATCTGGGTAGAAAACTCCAAAAGCAGTTACCATTTCCATAAAAAAGTGTTGCAGTACCGCAAATAGTGCCTGTTTCTATGAGGCATGGAGAGCAGGCCCAAGCACTGCAAGGTCCCAATAGGATGAGAGGAGAGGTGGGGGGAACTGTAGTATCACTGTGGTTGGTTGTAAGGGAAAAGGATATGGAGGGTGCTGCAGCCACCATAACTTTGGAACAAGATTGTATGTGACCTGGGGGAGGGAGAGAGTCTGTCATAACTTCAAATGGCTATTAAGGGACTGATCAGTTGGAGTTGGAATTAAAATTGAATGACTATTGCATCTTTTCTTACCTTTGTCAGCAATCTTTTGTTTGGCATCTTCAATTCTTTGCAATTCCTTTTGTTTTGCTTCCAGCTGTTGCTTTTCTTCTTTTTCAGCATCATATTTAATACCTAACAGAATGGAATACTTTAATAATTAAACACAACTAGATTAAATCAACATTTGAAATTGCACAAATACAAAATTAAGTCCTCTTTGACTGTACTTACTCTCTGTATGAATAATATTTAATACCTATTCTTTGTACACATTCTGGCAGTAAGCAAAAGTCATCCTTCAAGAATAAAACAATGCACTAAAATAGTTTTCCTATGTATAATGTGTGTGTGTGTATAATGATATGTAGGAATGAGATGATCTTTGGAGATGGAGAAAGAGCTGCAGGCTAGATAATTTCAGAAAGGGCCCTCCATGATCAAGGTGTCTCCCCTGCCAGGTAAGTAATTTCAGAAAGGGCCCTCCATAGTTTTTCAGAGAGTAAAAGGAGAAATAATTTCAATCTTTAAAAAAATGCTGTTAATGTAACTTTATAATAAAGATGGAGTTAGTACTTAAGAGTTGAGGTTGTCTGGAGTACTTCAAAGGGCTAACAATGTACCTATGGATATGTGCACCTATGACTCAATAGCCAAGAATCATAGGATATTTGCAGAACATCCTATGTCCAGAATGTAAGAGCTATGAGAGGCAAGCAGGCATTTTCATGGTGTTGTTAAGATTGCAAAATATATAATCAAATATTTGGTACGTGACAAACTATCTTTAAAAGTTCATCAAAACCTGAAGGTTTGAATTTAGGTTGTTATTCATTCATTGATTTGTAAACTAGATTATGCCTTTATTGCATAACTATTTATACCTACCATATTTTTCTGAGTATAAGATTTTTTTTCTCAAAAAAAAGAGGCTGAAAATTTTCCTCAAAAAAAAGAGGCTGAAAATCTGGGTGCATCTGATACACTGAATACAGCATTTTTTGCCTCCCGAAACCCTGCCCCCTTCACCAAAATGGCTGTGCATAGCCTTTAGGAGGCTTTCAGAGTGCTCCTGGAGGCTGGGGAGGGGAGAAATGAGCAAAAAAACGGTCATTTTTTGCTCAATGTTGCCTCCCCAGCCCCCAGGAACACTCGATAAGCCTCCTAAAGGCTATGCATGCCCTTTTGTGAAAAAAAATGGGCCCGTTTACCTGAAAAACAAGCCATTTTTGGGAAGTCTGCAGAGTGCAAAAACTTTTAAAATTTGCCTCTTCAAAAGTTTGGTGCGTCTTATACTCCGGTGAATCGTATACTCCGAAAAATACAGTACTACTTCTCATTATTTTACTTTATTGATTTACAAAGAAACCTCTTTTTTGTAGCATCAATTTATCTAGGAAATTTTGGTGAAGAATTAAGGACAGTGTTCTTAAAAGTATTCTAGCATTCTTATAAAAATTCTAAGCTTAATGACCTGTTCTGAATCAGAATAGAGACTTTTAGAAAGAACAGGTATATCATTTGGAAGTTTTCAAATATGTTGTTAGATGAATGGTGAGGAGGCTTTATTGGTAAGAAGAAGCTAAGTTCAACTTCAGTTGATGTTTCTGATATAATCTTTTAATAAACCAAAATCTATTTCCATTGAACTATAGTCACTAACATTCTTGTAGCTGGCCTTCAGTTAAAGATTATCACTGAAGAAGCTTCAGAAGCTGCAGGCTACAGAGAAAATAGCTGTTAAAATATTGAGCAAGGTAGCTAAATAAATCCATGGGAGCTCAATCCTTAGCCTGTGAGCTACTAGACTCAATTTGGGGATCTGGTGACAAACTATCTAGCTCTAAACAGCTTAGGACCCATTTTCTTCTGAAGGGAAGTATGAACAGATTTCAAATTAGATTAGATATGTTTGCTTACCCAGAAATTGTCCACTAGACACATTTGGGATATTAATTAAACCAACAAATAATAATACTAACTGCTTCTTTCTTGCCAATCACAGACTATTTAAACTATTCAAACTATTGCATGATTAAAAATATAGAAGCAGAAATTATAATGGTTAAATGTTATTTTATATCTTTATTTTACAAAATTCAGTTCCATTTCTTAATAAACTTACTAGCTGTAGGTACTATAAGCAGAAAAACTTCATCTAAAACAGCTTCAACTGGCTGAGTATAAAGATTTTTCCATGGTATTTGCAAATTTAGCTGACCTAAAATAACAAAGAAATAGTCATTTTTTAAAAAAAAATCAGCCATATTTTAAATCACAACTTTAAAAAACATTTAATATTATTAATATTTTCTACTTCAAAATATTTACAAATTTCATATTTAACCTTACATAAAATTAGTTGTAAATTATACTGATAATTATATTAATTTGAGTCAAGCTAGATGATTACTCATCTTTTTTTGCTTGGAATTTAATATAAATTCAATTTATATTCCTCCTAATTTAAAACATATTATACACATATTTTTTAAAGTTGTGCAAATACTACAATAAAAAAACACTTTAGGGATGGGCAAAAGATCTTATGCACTGATCACTTCATGCACAAAACAGATTAATTCTGAGTGGTGGTATATTTCATTGAGACACAGACTCTTAATGTTTCATCTGGGGACAAATCTAGGACATGGTCATTTAATTCAGTGGTTGTTCCAAGATGTGGAAGGGAAGAAAAGAGGACTATAATAAGATTCAGCAGAGTAGGATAACCATTAAATGGAAATAAGCAAAGGAAAATGCAAAAAAATTAATGGGAGGAACAGGCAGGTTTGCTGGTTAGGTTTATGGAGCATTAGGTGTGTGTCACGAAGGGAAAAGAAATAATGGGAAGATGAGAGTAACGTGCACCAGCCTTGCCCTATTTTTCCTACTTTTGGAATTTGTCTCAGCTGAAATATAAAATGTACAATACTTTCCACCTTCTGAGTCAGCTGGACCATGGCATTTCCAGAACAATCCAGCTGAATGTTCAAGCTACAATGTACTTGTAGCTTACCATTCTCCCATTACAATTAAATGTTTCTAAAACCATAGACTGTGAATATAAATCTGAACTTTATTTTCCCTATATGTATAAAAGCACAATATAGCACTACTTTACTCATGCTTGCAGTAATTTGCTTACAATTTAGGGGAGGGGGAAGACCAGTGAAGTTTTTTTTCCATATATTATTAATATATTAATATATCATATATTAATATAATATATTATTTCATATATTATTAAGTTTGTGCACTGTCCAATTCTCAATTATTTTGGAGGTTCACATCTTACAACCGTAAAAAGAATAAGAAATAGTTAGTAATAATAATAATAATAATAATAATAATAATAATAATAATAATAATATCCTCTGACGTTACCTTAACAGTTCCTAGGTCCTTGGTAGCTGTTGAACTACCAACCAGCCCCAAAGGCTGTGAATCTCACCAAAGATTAACCAAATAATAATAATAATAATAATAATAATAATAATAATAATAATAATATAATAATAATAATTATATTATTAATAATCAATAATAATAATTGATAAAATGATATTAGAAAATTGTAAGAACAGAAAAACGAACTTGAATATGGTCTGGATTGATTACAAAAAGGCATTTGACTCACTGCCACATAGTTGGATCATAAAATGCTTAGAAACAACTGGCATTAGCAAAAATATTACATCCTTTACTGAAAAGGCAATGAAACAATGGAGAACTGAGTTGGCAATAGGGAATGAGAGCTACGGAATGGTTAATATCAAGCGAGGAATTTTCCAGGGTGATTCACTTTCACCTCTTCTCTTCATCATCGCAATGATCCCACTATCAGTAATCTTAAAAAAAATGAAATTAGGCTACCAAACAGCCAAAAAAGCTGAAAAAATTTCGCATTTACTATATATGGATGATTTGAAACTCTATGGAAAGTCAGAAATAGAAATCCAATCATTGACAAATACAGTCCGAGTATTCAGCACCGATATTTCAATGCAGTTTGGCATGGAAAAATGCGCCACTGTATCCATAAAAAGGGGCAAAATCACTGCATGTGAGGGAATTGAAATGCCCAATGGCCAACTAATTAAATGCAAAGAAAATGAAGCCTACAAATACTTAGGCATTCTGCAGTTGGATAACATCAAGCATGGAGAAGTAAAAACTATTGTCAGGCGAGAGTACACCAACAGAGTTAGGAAAATTTTGAAATCTAAATTGAATGGTGGAAATACAATCAAGGCCATAAATACCTGGGCAATACCAGTTATAAGATACACAGCTGGCATAGTTAACTGGACACAAGCTGATTTGGACCTTTTGGACCGAAAAACCAGGAAACTAATGACAATGCACTACAGTTTACATCCACGTGGTGATACTGATAGACTATATCTGCCCCGAAAATCAGGTGGCAGAGGATTATTACAAGTGAAGCAAACAGTTGAAGAAGAAAAACATGCACTGGCTGATTATTTAAAAGAAAGTCAAGAACATCTATTAATCGAAGTAAAGAACAAAAATCTACTGAAGGCCCAACAGACAAAACAAGAATACAGAAAAGATGTGATAAAATCAAGAATGGAGAGTTGGCAGAACAAAGCACTGCATGGTCAATTTCTGGAAAAAATAAAAGATAAAGTGGACAGTGAACAAACTTGGTTATGGTTAAAAACAGGTACATTAAAGAAAGAGTCACTAATCCTGGCTGCGCAAGAACAAGCTATCCGCACAAATGCCATTAAGGCCAAAATTGAAAAATCCTCTGATGATGCCAAATGCAGACTTTGCAAAGAAGCTGATGAAACTGTTGATCACATACTCAGCTGCTGTAAAAAAAATCGCGCAGACTGATTATAAATTGCGGCACAATTCAGTAGCACAAATGATCCATTGGAATTTGTGCAAAAATTATAATATTAAAACAGCAACAAACTGGTGGGAACATCAGCCTGAAAAAGTCACCGAAAATCAGATGGTCAAGATCTTGTGGGATTTCCGTATACAAACCGACAAAATACTGGCGCATAATACACCAGACATCACACTGGTTGAGAAAAATAAGGTCACAATCATAGACATCGCAATACCAGGTGATAGCAGGGTCGCCGAGAAGGAACATGAAAAAATCGCAAGATACCAGGACTTAAAAATCGAAATTCAACGACTATGGCACAAACCAGCAGTGGTAATTCCAGTGGTAATTGGCACACTGGGTGCTATTCCAAAAGCACTGGAATTACATTTAAAACAGTTAAAAATTGACAAAATCACCATCAGTCAAATGCAAAAAGCCGCACTGCTTGGATCTGCACGCATATTAAGAAAATACGTTACGACGTCCTAGGCCCCTGGGTGGGGCCCGACTAGTAACCAATGCCAAATCTGGCGAAACAACTGGCCGCTGTGATACAATTGTATAATATGCAAACTGGTAGGAGCAAAAAACAAATCCACACAACCAAAAGGGGACTTCAATCATGCTTGCCCAAGATTTGGCAAAGAGATGGGCTTTCAAAGCCATTAGAAACACCAGCAAGAAAGGAGACAATCAAATCTCAGAGGGCACTTCATTCCCTAGAGGAGGCACTCTTCCAGAGACCCAACAGATGGCACTGTTTAATTGAAGGAATCCAAAGTGCCCAAAATTGGCTAGGTAGATAACACTGGAGATACTGGAAATGCGTGTCCCTCAAGTAATGAAGTCCTATGCCATGTAGGACTTTACAGATAACAACCAACTCCCATAATGACTACTAACTTATTGAAAGCACATCCTCAATATTTGAATCTAAATTCAATAAAAAATAGATACATAAAATATAGCAGATACAGTAGTCCTCGGCTTACAACAGGTAATTTAGTGACCATTCAAAACTACAATGGCACTGAAAGGAGTGACATATGACAGTTTTTCCACACTTACAACTGTTGTATCTTCCCCCTGGTCATGTGATCAAAATTCGGAATCTTGGCATCTGACTCATATTTATGATGATTGTAGTGATCACCTTTTGTGATCTTCTGACAAGCAAAGTCAATGGGGAAGCCAGATTCACTTAATATCCATGTTATTTGTAAAGCACTGTAAAGTGGTATATAAGTCTAAATGCTGTTGCTATTATTAAATTAACAACTGCAGTGATTCACTTAACAATTGTGGCAAGAAAGGTTACAAAATGGAGCAAAGCTCACTTAACAAATGTCTCACTGAGCAACAGAAATTCTGGGCTCAACTGTGGTCGTAAATCAAGGACTATCTGTATATAAAGAAGTCAGATTAGATTAACCAAGAATACAAGTAGATATTTTATGTATTCAATACAATTAATAATCTGCTAATTAACCAAAATGGTGAACCATAATAGGTAACATATTTTTACCCTATTATTATGCTGTCTACTATGGTTCACTGTTTTGGATAATAGCTGCATGATGAACCAATGCATTTCTAATACTATGTCTTTAAAAATACAAATTTAATTAATTATTGTAAGAAGCTTGGGAATTCTACTTACCAATATGACCTGCTTTAACTTTAAAGGGAACATCAAATTGATACTGTAAAGATAAATGTTTTAATTATATTTCAATGACTAAAACATTATTATTTTAACAGCATAGAGTCTAGAATGTGCATAAATATTTTAATTACCAAGACAGCATAAAAACATGTATTTATGAAGGACTATGATGCAAAAAGCACTTTAGTACTTACCAATGCATTTTCTTTTATTTCAAGATTTTTAAGTGCTACAGCTCCTATTAAAAAATTTGGGGGGGAAAATCATAATCAGAGAACAAACTTAATTTACAACATTTCAATAGTCAGCAAACACATTTACATTGCTCAAACCAAACTACACATTACACAAGAGTTCCAGGAACATTATCATACCAGTATGTATATGTGAAATGCACTATAGCAATATGCAGCAAGAAGGTATGTGTAGTTGCATGATAATCTTGGGGGGAACACTGCAGAGAAAAATGAGGCCTTGCTGGATTTCTTTGAATTGAAAACTAAAACTCCCCATCCATCACTGGGCTACAGTACAAATAAACTTTTTCTTTCTTTCTGATGAGGTTGCCATGATATTGCTATTTACCAAGATATAACACCAGAAGGATTGTAAATTCAATCTCCATTATTTTAAAAGGATATCTCCTTTCTTTAAAAATTAACAGTTAAGAACATATTTTGTTTAAAAATGCTTTCTAAATTAACAAGTCAGCATAGCATGCTAAAAATTATTGTCATTTAAAAATACATCCTATGGATTTTTATCCTTTATAATGCAAGTACCGTATTTAATATAAGACACACTGGAGTGTAAGATGCAGCAAGGTTTTAAAGAGGAATTTTTTAAAAAAAAGTTTTTTGCACTCTGCAAACCTCCCGAAAATGGCCCGTTTTTCATGAAAATTGACCTTTTTTTTTTTTCCCCAAAAAAAGGGCATGAATAGCCCTTAGGCGGCTTGTAGAATTTTCCGGGGGGGAGTGCCCCCCAAAATGTGCAAAAAAGCCCATTTTTCACAAAAAGGGCCATTCCCCCCCCCCCAAAAGGGCATGGATAGTTTTTAGGAAGGTTATAGAGTGCTGCTCGGGGCTGGGGGGGGATAGAGCTGTTTTTTTGCTTATTTATGCTTTCCCCAGCCCCCAGGAGCTCTCTGAAAACCTTCTAAAAGCTATGCACGGCCATTTTGATGAAGGAGGTGGGGTTCTGGGAGGCAAAAAAACTGTATTCAGTGTATGAGGCATCCAGATTTTCAGCCTTTTTGAAGGAAAAAGGTGTGTCTTATACTCTGAAAAATACGGTAAGTATAGATGAGCATCTATTACTGGCATCTTCCTCATTACACATAGGATCAAGAGCATTCAGATTTGGTCCAATGACTTTTCCATTGTCCTTTTCAGCCTTTTACTACTGTACAATACCACCAACAACTTTTTTTAGTGAAAGAAAGATTAAAAGTTATAGAAATGTTTTAGTAAGCATATATATAAAATTAGAGAAAATAACAAGAAAATTTCAACAGTCTGTAAAGAAAATCTAGCAATTTTTATAAACTGTTAAGTTTTAGCACAAAAAAAAGTCATGTTCTTCAGGACTGCACCTGTAGGAGTACACCTAAATCTGTTTGCACTCACAATCTCAGCATACAGTCAAAGATATATAAACACACACAACCATCTGCCCATATATTATATGTGCACACATTTGTATGTGTTTATGTAAATTGTATTTTATATAAACTGCCATCCCCATGCCACCAAAACAATGATTTTCTGTTTCTTCACCAAGAGGAAAAGAGAATCTAAGGGCTTTTTGTTTTCTTCTAGCAAAAAAGAAAATCAGTTTTATATTGGCTAGCCACAACAGTGAAGGATTTTGCTTCCCTTTTAATAAAAGGTCATCTGATACAGGTTTTCTGAGTAGGTGACTGATGGGCAGATGAGTGGAGGAGGTTGCATGGAACACTATACTGGTACCTTCCAAAGGCCGGGTGCAGTTCTCAGGCATAGAAATGCACCTTTGAAAAGAGAATTGCCCATGTAAATTCATTCTGTATCTATTTCTAGATAATCACACATGCAGACATAAAAACCACTCCCTGAATCCACTGAAAAAATATCCAAAGCCTGCAGACAGCAATGCCTTTAATAAAGTCAACTAATAGTCAGAGAATGAATTATTTATCTGCTGGGCCACAGAAGTTGGCACATTATTAAAATCACAACTTCTGTAACTTGTAAATTTTAAGATGAAGTGCAGACTTAAATTAGCTTCAGCTAGCTGTTAAGCTGGTTTCATGTTGCACTCAGATGCCAGGAAAAGTCACCTTGGTTGATGTCACATTTGTAATAAGTCAAGTAAGTAGAAATTATATAGAAATTATAAGGGGATATAAGAAAGAAAAATTAATCCAAAGTGTTGATCTTCACATAAAATAACCTGGAGAATAATTTTAGGCAGGGCACTTAGTGATCTGGCAAGTAATAGCAAGAGCAGTGATACATACCAGAAAGACTAGTGTGCTTTTTATTGTCATTTACTAACTGAATGATCATAATTTAGTTTTCACTAAAGTTTAACATTTTTTTCTGATCCACTTAATATAATATTATGTGTCATTTATATTGCATCTTCATAATATATGAAACTGCTTTGTTGGCTACCTTCACATGAAAACCACTTACAACAAAGATGATGGAAAACATGAACAATGGAATAATTAGTTAAGGAGTGCAGTAAGAAAATCAACAAAGACATCCACAGAAAAAGCTATAAGGTCCTCTTAAAGGCTACATGAACAAGACCAAGTAAAATTCTTGGGGCAAAATAAGCATTTCCCAACAATGAAACATCAATAGAACATTCAGTTGTATCAACCATACTTATCAACTACAATGTTAATCCAGAAAACATGAGCTCATCTAATATTAGGTGATGGAAAAGTTTGAGTAAGTGTGAGCAAGTATTAAAATACAGAGATAATGAAAACATGATGCAAAATTCTATTGCATAATTAAGTTATATTGTTGAAATGTATAGCAATGAACTATATCGTTTTCAGGCAACCCAGTAGAAGAAAAAATCTGTAATCTAACTGAAATGTAACCAGAATTTACCCTAGTCCTTCCTGTGACAGACCAAAGCTCTCTTTTTAACCAAATGGAAATCCAGAGCAAATACTGTAATAATGCTTCCTCTGGAGCTGTGTGTTCCATTGGCAATATTTCCCTCCCAATCCCACTTCTGGTGGGATTTTCTCCTTTCTCTCCAGAAGACAAGCCACCAAACAGACTTTTTCCTCCTTATATCGGGCATTTTCTTCTTCCATACTGTAAATAGTCAATGTTGACAGATGAAAACCAAACATAATGGTGGAACAAATCTCTTATTTTGGGTATCTTCCATGGAGAGACAACTTCAGGGAAAGAAAGGAGACAGTTCTGGTGCCACATATTGCATGAAAATTATTGTAATGAAGGGGTACGGTGACCAGTCACGTGGGATGGGGCCAACTCTTATTTTCTGAGCTAGAACTTGAACCAATTGTTGCACTTACTAAACTAAGTATCTACCTGAAAATGTCAGGTTTAGAATATAGGACTTTATGAATAAAAGTATAGGTACTATCACTGAGTTTCACTATTTCCCCCACACATACACAGAAGAAAGTAGTAAAAAGTATGTTAGAAAACAGGGACAAAATTACTACTACCTTTCAAACTTGAAGATAAGTGCTGTATCATTTGAGCAAATTCCCTAACCAATGATTTAATATGTAATGCTGTTGTATTTATAGTTGCATGGATTTTCTTACTGGTATTTCAACCACTCTAAATTTAAACACCAGTATAGTACAATATATCCCTGACCACAAATAACAGTGTTAGGTATGCTTTTCTAGTATTCTCTTTTTTCTATTCTCTTATTTCCAATACTATTTATAAGAGAAATGGTAGCTTGCTCCCTGCGCTCTGTTTAACTATGATGCTCTTTGAAATATTTATTAAGATCATATTAGTTTGCAAAAATATATACACTATCTAAGTACAGATTGAAAATGCATTTCATATGTTCCAAAATCACTAATTAATATCAAGAGCTGTCTATAACATACAAAAAGGGAAAAAAAACCAAGTTGTTTTTTAAAATTTAATATGCACAGCATATTAAGAGCTACAGAATATTTCACTCTCTTCCCTGCAGCAAATTTAAATTCACCTCTTCCTCTCAAGCAACCTGATTTTTCCCCCAATACAAGTAGTCCTCAAGTTAACAGTTCATTTAGTGACCATTTGAAGTTACAAGAGCATTGAAAAGAATGATTTATGATCATTTATGAACACTTACAATTGTTGTAGCATTCCCATGGTCATATGATCAAAATTCAGGCGCTTGGCAACTGACTAATATTTATGATTGCAGTATCTTGAGGTCATGTGGTCAGCTTTTGTTACCTTCTGACAAGCAAACTCAATGGGGAAGCCAGATTCACTTAACTTGTTACTAACTTAACAACTGTAGTGATTCACTTAACAACTGTATCAAGAAAAGCCGTAAAATGGGGCAAAACTCACTTAACAAATGTATCACTTAGCAGCAGAAATATTGGGATCAATTGTGGTTGTAATTTGAGGACTACTTGTACTTTAATAGTAGGCTGCCAAAAGGACTTATATAGGGCAGAATAGGTTCTCAGAGTAGGAAACTCCCAAATGGCCTCAATTTGGTTCACATGAGCCACTCAAGAAGACATTAGAAATTGCTCTGAAAAAGTACCTTTATTTTACTGACATTATTTATTTAGCATAAGAAAGAAAATAAACCTAACATATTAAAAAATTGTAGACATCTTGGAATACTTCTACTTCAACTACCTACCCAGAGCATACATCCTTTAAGAAATATTCGTATATGAGAATGTGAGAACTGTTTAAATCTGTGAAGGCAAACCTATGGCATGCGTGCCAGAAGTGACACACAGAGCCCTCTCTGTGGGCATATGTGCCATCGCCAGCTGCTCTTCTGGTTTCGTATTTCTTATTTCCTCTGTAATTGTTTTGGACCAAAAAAAGAGAAAATTGATAAAATCAACGGCCTAGCATCAGAAAATATTTCACCCATCTATGGATTATCAACCAAAGGCCAAATATATTGAACAAAGCAAACAATTCAGCAACTCCAAGGTATTCATATCCTAAAATGAGTAACTACTATGTTCAGAGAATTACAAATATATATTCCACGTGGTACATATTCAATTTCTTAAAGCACATTGCCAAAACTACATCTAGCTTGAATTACTACCTCAGTAACAAATTGGGAGTTCAATGAAAGAATTGTGATTGAAAACAAGTCAAATTGCAGAGACATACCGGTAGTCCTCAACTTACAACCACAGCTGAGCCCAAAATCTGTCGTTAAGTGAGACATTTGCTAAGTCAGCTTTGCCCCACTTTACGATTTTTCTTGCCACTGTTGTTCAGTGAAGCACTGCAGTTGGTAAGTTAGTTAGTAACCTGGTTGTTAAGTGAATCTGGCTTCCTCATTGACTTTGCTTGACAGGTTGCAAAAGGTGCTGACCCCGGGAGAAGCAAAGATAATAAACAGAACCAATTGCCAAGCATCTGAACTTTGATCACATGATGGGGGGGGGGTTTTGCTACAAAAGTTGTAACTATGAAAAACGATTATGTCACTTCTTTCAATGACTTTGAACAGTCACAACAAAACTGCTGTAAACTGAGAACTACCTGCATTAGGTATAACACACATATAAGTGTTTCTTATCATTATTCTTGAATGACAATAAAATAAAATTGTCACTGCAAGATTTTGTCCCATTGCCTACTCTCTGAAAAAGCAATCCATAGGCTCTCATTCTACAAGGACCTACCAGATTTTGCTTATGGAGATTCTCAATCATCCAGATGATAGTTGTGCCAAAGGTGCTTTTTCAAGAAGCAACTGGATTTCCGAGGGGGGGGGGTGTTGTCTTTTCTCCCCCCTCCCCTTTCTCATTCAAGAAGCTTCTTCAAAAGCACCTTTCAGACTACAAGTCTTTGAAAACATGGTCCACTCCCAGGACTGGAGTTTGATTATCTGCTGACTTTCTGCAAGGGAATGTGTATTTACTCCTGTTGCACGTAATTGTTATATTTTTGTTTTCTTTAATTATGTGACAAGTTTCATTCGGGAGTCAGGCACCTTCTAAAATTATGAAATAAATGAACTTGCTAATAATGAATATAAGCAAAGCAGCGTATTAGCCGAAGGCCACAGTATTAGGTTCCAATGCAGTACTTAGGTTCCCACACCCACTCAAACAAAATCGCCACAAACAGAACGAGAAGCGCAGTACACGGGAGGAAACACTATTTTTACACCTCGTTTAATACAACTGCCTCTTTATTCTCGAGTACACTGGAACGAGGCTTTAACTTCTCTCCTACGGTCTCCCTTTAAAGGAGAGTCACTTCCAAAAAAAGAGCAAACACGGGAGAAGTCAAGGCATGACACGTGACAAGAAGGCCTGGCCGTGCTGGAAGGAAACCAACTCTAAGCAATTCAGCTAGAGACCGCTCGCGGGGCTTCGCTCGCCCAGGAAGAACGAGAGTCCGCCCCGGTTCTTCTTGTCTCGGGCAGAACCGTGCTCGCCTTCCCTCAGCGACACAAATCACGCGGGCGAGCAGGCGCGCCAGGAGGCTGGCCGCGCGTGCCCTGCGAAGAGGAGAAGCCCGGCCACCGCCTCCTGAAGAGTAAGGTGCTTTCCGAGATTAAGGGGGTCTGGGCGAGGCCGGGCTGGGCTCCAACCCGGCCGTGGCCTCTGGCTTACCTCCCCAAATGCCCAGCTGAAGCTGGGAACTATCCAGGTTCACCACATAATCGCCCAGGAACCGATTCAGAACGTCCACCACCACCGATTCGAAGACCATCCTCGAAAGCGGGAGGACTCGCTCGCCCCCCTTTCGGCCAGTTCTTAATGTCGCCTGACGGGGGGGAAATACCCCCAAACCCCGGGAAGTTCCCCGCTCCCGCCGGTCAGTCCACTCTCTCTCCTCCAAACAGGGTGGCGCCCCGGGCCTCGGCTCGGCGTGTTCTGCTGTAGTGTACTCCCGACTCGCCTAGCTTAGCGCGCAGGCGCGGAAGGGAATGCGATGGGACCGAAAGCGAGAGTCCTTCCCCGCCCGTCTAGTGTGGAGGTGGCGTCTCAGTCTCGCCTCACCCGGAACCGGCGACGCCGCGCCTTTGGGAAGGCTCGGGTCTCGCGCGCGCCTTCAACGGGTGGAAGGGCTGGGTTCTTCGTCGCGCGAGATTGGCGGTTAAAACTGCTCCTCCAGCTGCACGGGAGTGCGAGTGGAGGCGGCCGTCAACCCCTAAACGTAGCGATGGAGTTGTCTTCCCCCTTTGCCGGCTTTGCCCCCTTCCTTCCCCACGGCCCGCTGAATGGACGCGTGGGTGAACGTTTCACAAGAGCCGAAGGTCCTGTCCCACCCGACATGAGCGCACGGAGACCCTCGGCCGGTCTGTCATGCTGTGTAGAAACTGAGCTGCTGCCTCCGTAAAAAATTGCAGGGGAAGCTGAAATTTTGGGATGTGATTCTAAGGGGCAAGTGTGTCTACTCCGCTTGAGCTACTTTCTTATGTAAATAAGGATTGAACAGCGTACAAAAGAGGTTGTGGATTGTAATCCTTTCATGCTGGGGCAGGGCGTGATTTTACAGCTACTTCATAGATGCATGTTTTTTTTCTATAGTATTAGTATTGTTAATAGGATTCTTTTTAAAATCATCTGGATTATTAAACAATCTTAATCTTGTCGGCTGCTGGAAATACTCCAGAAAATGTGTTTTAAATTAGTAATATTTTAATAGCATTAGCTGGCTGATCTGCTGAAAGAGGGGGGCACCTTTTGTTCAGAATAGTTTGTGGAATTGAGACAAGTGGTTCTCAAGCATTGACACACCCATCAAAAGTAGTTTACAGTGAAATTTAACATCATGCCCTAACTACATCCTCGTGTTTCCTCTCAAAATGAATTGTCATTGCCCTGATCTCATTCCCAGTAATGAGTGAAATATATTTAATCATTAGTTGTACTAGCTATAAAGTGGCATTTTTCTCATAAGTCCATATTATTTCAACCATAGCTACAAAGTGCAAATTAGTATTGCTTATTATTTTGAAATCAGTAACCTATTGTGGGGAACAAAAATGAATTTGGGAAGTGGCACATCTATCCAGTGTTCACAAGACAGACACCTCTTGCATTCCTGACAACAGCAGAGATCCAGCAACACTTGGTTTCTGGCTTTGTCAGGCCTAAAGAACCATGAACAACACATGGACTTACTTCTGAACAGTTTCTTTATTGTTGCTCACCTACAATCTTGCTAGACTACAGCAATTACCTGCAATAATTATAGATATAGTCGTAGTCCTTGACTTATGATCACAATTGATCCAGAGGTGGGCTTCACTTACCTTTAACAACCAGTTCGCTGGTTGTGAGCATGAGCACATGTGCGTATGCGCTTCACTCGCACACAGCTCTTCGGGGCTGAAACAGCTTCAAACGTGCAGCTAATAAATTCAGGCAGCTCCAGTGAGTACAGCTGGTGCGGCGTGGAACTCAGCTGGGCCGTGTGGGCAGGTGGAACAAGCCAGAACGTTAGTTATAAATGGAAAGGATAGCGCAGGTGTGGGTGGATGGGCCCAGCCATGATCACAACTACCAGTTCACCCGAAACAGTCTCACTAGGCAGCAGCCCGCCACTGAATTGATGTCAAAGTTTCTTTTGCTAAGCAAGGCAGTTAAGTGAGTTTTGCCCCATTTTTATAACCTTTTTTGACACAGTTGTTAAGTGAATCATTGCAGTTGTTAAGTTAGTAACACGGTTGTAAAGTGAATCTGATTCCCTCATTGACTTTGCTTGTCAGAAGGTGACCAACATGACCCTGGGACACTGCAACCATCATAAATATGAGTAAGTTGCCAAGTGTCTGAATTTTCATCACATGGGCATGGGAATGGTGCAATGGTTATAAGTATGAAAAACAGTCATAACTCATTTCTTTCAGTACCATTGTAACTTCATACTGTCACTAAACTAATAATTGTAAGATAAGGACCACCTGTATTTCACAAATTGCTAGGGAAGATACAAACTTGCTCTCTTCCTGCCTACATTCCAAACTCTGCTATCTCTTTGCCCTCTGAAAAGCCTTTTTTCTCCTGCTGCAGACTACAGTTGTCCTCAGATTACGACTGTAATTGAGCCCAAAATTTATGTTGTTAAGTGAAAAGTTGTTAAGTGAATTTTGCCCTATTTTATTATCTTTCTTGCCACTTATTAAATGAATCACTGCACTTGTTACTAACGTTGTTAAGTGAATCTGGCTTCTCCATTGATTTTTCCTTGTCAGAAGGTTGCAAAAGGTGATCATATGACCTTGGGACACTGCAACCATCGTAAATACAGTATGAGTCAGTTGCCAAGCATCCAAATTTTGTTCTCACGACCATGGGGGTGCTACAATGGTCATAACTGTCAAAAATGGTCATAAGTCACTTTTTCACTATTGTTGTAGCTTTGAATTGTCACTATATGCTCTGTTATAAGTCAAGGACTACTATCTGTACTCTCCACTACAGGCTTGGTTCCTACAACATGATCTAGTTTCCATGAGAAGTTGGCAACCATTTTGTCATCTTCCTTCAACCCCAAGAAAGTCGGCGTAACTGCCATTATTGTGATTGCTTCTAACCTGACCTTATGCTATTTGCATCTGTAGCTGGCAGATAAAGGCTTGTGGTTTATGAATGGGTTTTGGCAGCGTGTTTTGTTTTCATGGGGGATGATCTTTTACTATCTGAATGCTGTTGGGCTTTTCTGTGAGGGAGAACCGTTTGCTGGTAAATGAGTTCATTTTTTGCTTCAAATGATTAATCTGATGGCTGCTGAGTTACATGGTTTTGATACTGAAATAAGTTCATGGGTCAGTAAGATGGCAAAAAGGTCAGTTGCCAACATCTGGATCTAGAAACCTCAAATGAATTTTACCTCTTATTTATTGGAAGTAAAGTAGTTGCTGAAATTGTCTGACTTTTCTGGACAAGCTAAGCAAGAAACTGCAAGAATAGACTTCCAACTCTGCTAAGTAGGATGCCAAATTCCATTAGCCTTCCATAAAGCTGTAAAAATCTAGCCCATTAAATGAACCCGTTCTCTTATACAAATGAGTGTTTGTTATACCAATGTCAGTTATGAGCTCTGCTTTTTTAAATTGATTTTATGTAACTTTTGACTTGTTTTTTTATTCTTTATTGAACTTCACATACAACCCACAATCCTCCTCCCAAAGCTGGGCCTTCTCAAAAAGCCTCACAACTGGCAGAAGAGAGGAGGCAAAGAGCCCTGGATCATGAATTTGCCAGAACTCAGAAGGCATCTGAGAAATGGGCCTCCCAAATTACTGTGCAGGCCTAAATCCATTCTGAGCCCTCTGAAGAGGTTTCTGTATCTCCTGATCCTCTTCTGCCCAAGATTTGTCCGCAGATAGCAGGGAGAAAGGTTCCCTTTAAGAACAGGAGGAAGGTGAGGTCACTCCCAATTCCCCCAGGGGCAGTACGTGCCAGGCTGTGACTGCTACTCTGACCATTGGGATCCAACCGGGATCTCAACCTGGCATGGCCACCATAATTTCTGAGGCCATTCGCCAGGACATAGGACCAATGGTACGCGGTTCCCTGAGGTGGTGGATATCATCGGCGATTTCCCAGGGGACCCTGTTCTGAGAGCCGACCCAAATCTTGGTGACCACAGATGCCAGCCTGTCGGGCTGGATAGCACACCTTTGCTCGGACATTGGCCAAGGCCTCTTGTCCCTGTCGGATAGCCAACACAGCATCAATTGGCTGGAACTGAGGGCCATCCGCCTGGCGCTCCTGCACTTCAGCTGTCACCTGGAGGGACGCCACATCCTCGTCTACACTGACAACGTGACCGCAAAGGTGCACATCAATCGCCTGGGCAGCAAACGATCCAGGTTCCTAATGTAGGAGGCATTAAAAGAAGTCTTTTTTTTTAAAAGGCGAACGAGAACATCAATAAAAAAATTCTAATAGATTCTGGTGCAAAACAGGATCATATGAGAAATGGAGTCCTGTAGAAAAAAGTAGAACTGTATAGGCTAGAGACTTTGTTGTTTGAACTTCCCATGGGTGTACAGTATTCACTCTTGAGTTGAAAAAGTTATTTATATTTTCCTTTTAGTTTAGTTCTGGATGCTTAAGCATAGAAAGCTGCAAAGGTACTTGTCAGGATAAACAGCTTTCTACAGAATATTGTAGAGATTCCATGTTGTTTTTGAAGGTCTGTAACTAGTATATTTTTTTAAAATTTCAGAATGTGATTTCAGTGAAGTTTTTATGTTGTCCATAAAAGGGGGCTCTTTAAAAAATAACTTAATTAGGACAACTTTAATTCTAAACAATGTAATATGTATCCAAACTTTTTAAGAAATCAATGATATATTGAATATTGATTTTTAAATGTAGCTAAGAATTGTAAGTTCTAATAATATATTATTTTTAAGATGGTCTAATAAGATGAGGAGATTGATTTCTATTTCTAGTAAGCAGCTTAAATTCCAAAGCCAATGCATAAATAGCTCAAGTTCCAGAGCCACTACACACATTCTATTAACTTCAGTAGTGTAAGGCCTGTAAATGTAGATAATATTTAGGATTGTAATTAAGATATATACATAGAATAATATAAAACCTGGGGCCAGTTTTATATGTTTGTAAATGTATGCTTATGAAAAAAGAGGAAGTTCATGAATTGCTTCTCTCTTGTTGCTTCAGAGTTTTGAAAAATGCAATCTTCTATAGAATTGTGCATAGGAAATTGGGATAAAAATAACTAATAATTCAAGGTTTACACATGAATAAAGGTGGGTTATTAACAGAGGTGGGTTGCTCCCGGTTCGGCCCATTTCAGGCAAAATGGTATTTTGACCTGGGTTGCAGAACAGGCAGCGACCCAGGCTGGCCAGACCCCCAAACCAGTTCCCTGGTTGCTGCTGCCTTTGCCAGCATGTTGTTTAGTAGTGCACGCATGTGTGCAGTTCACTGTAAATTGTTCTGTGCATGCGCAAAGAACAATTTACATTGAACTGCGCAAATGTGCGCAGTGCATGGCTGGCACGTGTGCGAAGTGAACCGGTAGCAAAACCAGGAACAACCCACCTCTTGTTATTAATATAATTAATATTAAAATTAATGATTATAAGCCACCCCAAATTTCCTGTGGTAAGAAAGGCAGCCAATATATTTATATTGATGTGTGAGTGTGTATACATACCATATATATATATATGTATATACGTAATTATGGAGAGAGAGAGAGAGAGAGAGAGAGAGAGAGAGAGAGAGAGAGAGAGAGAGAGAGAGATTTATACTGAATACTAGAAATATATTTCATTAGAAGTAACTTCTTGCTTTCCCTCCTTAACAAAAAGACAAAGCATGCAGGCACACCCAGACAGACCCTATTCTTCCTTTCTACTGCTATCATGGAAACGGGGAAATGCAGAATCAGATATGAAGAAGCCTTATTGGCTTAGTTTGCATTGGGCATTCTTTAAATTAACATCAAGACAGCATTGATTATTTCTTCCAGAATGAATATAAACATAGTATTTCCGAGTAAAACTTATCTGATCATGTGGAATTTGTGGCTTTGATCATTACTTTATGATTACATTACTCTGGAGGACACTAGAACTACCTTGGGAAGAGTAATTTGAGGATAATTACGTAGAGCTATAATGGGTTCTATGTGTGCTTTTACATTAATTTATTTCTCTAAACAAGGTTTCACACAGTAGTGGAGCAGATGGGCAGTTTCTTTTCTGTGAAATGATGAATCCTTGCAATTAAAATCCACACAGTAAAGCAACTCACCTTGCCTTAAAACAATTACCCAGATAACTGATTTCAGCATTATTATAAGCTTCTTTAAAAAAAGAACAATATGCAAATATTAAAAAAAGAAATGGAGATGATTTCCATAAAAAATAGCAACAGCAGTTGTCACTGGTAAGAGAGATGAAATGTATCTAAATTATGTAATTATTATTTATAAAATATATTTATTTTAATATTTATTATGCTGTAAGCCATAGAATTGTTTGAAATGATACGGGTGGCAAATAAATTTAATAAATAAAATACACCAATTTATAATGCTGTGCATTCACAGTGTCCATTTAATATGTGACTTAGGAAGGCATACAAAATAACCAAGATAAATTAAAATATATGGTAATTAAAATTACCTGGGTATCAGCCCCAGTAGGCACGCGAGACCAAGAAAACAATTCCACAGGATACTAAAACCACTTTTATTGAGATTGGCTAAAATAACAGACTCTTGTGAGTCTGATTATGCTTTACCTCTTCCCCTTTCTTATAACTCAGTGAACTAGGGAATTGTCTGTAAGCCACTTATGAATACAATTATACAATTCTATAATGGATACAATTAAAAATTGCTGACTCTAACCTGTAACGTTCTTCTTGAAATAGAACCATACTGTTTGCAGGACCACCTGTCGCCAATTATTTCTACTAATCTAATTCAATGGACAGATATATTACCAGGTCCCATCACTCAAATAATATCATGTGATAATAATCAGAAGACATACTTTTTTGGTAGCAGTGTTTACTGGATAACAAAAGCTTTCCCTCTAAGGCATGAATAGTTCCAATCCCCTCTGCCTTTTGAGAATTTGTTTTTCTACCCAGTCCCAGGCATAGAATCAGGAGATTTTGTTGGTTGTTTTTGATGGTTTGAGATTCTCTGAAGTTATCCCTCTATATGGAGTAAGTAAAATGACCTTGACAGAGATATACAAGCTTGTAACCTGGGACATAATGAGCGACAAATATTTTAAATTTGCCGCAGACAGATAACTCCTGAAGGCTATTCCTTGTTAACCACTCCAGAGGCTCCACCCAACCCCACCCCTCACCAATACCAAAGTTCTTAATAGTTTCTCACAGAGATGGAAGGACTTACAAATACCTACAATGGAAGAATGGATGGGAAAACTAATGGAACTGGCTGAGATGGCTTAATCAGATGACTACTCTGTTTAAAGAAAATATCGCAGCTAACTTTATTGCTACTTGGAAATTACTATTCAACTGCTTTCTAAAAACTTAAACGAAAATTTTAGGATTTGACAATTAGAACTGCTTATGATTATAGAAAACTATTTAATATTATTGAATTTAGAGAAATAGATTAACGTATTTTATATCTGTATCAAAGAAATTTGAAAGTTATTTTCTCCCTTTCTTCCTTTTTCTTTCCCCTTGTAGTCCTGATTTTGTCTTTTCTTTAACTTTCCCTAACCCATTTCTTTTGAGTTCATTTGGATTTTATTTTTTTCTAAAATGTAATGTTTTTTTTAATACTTGCCAAGAGTTCAAGAAATTCTATTCCTTCCACAATCTCCATCTTAGCCACTGATTCTCCAAAAAATACACAGCCATTCAGACTCTGAAGTCCATCCCAAACATCTATCTTATCCTGTTTCAGATTTTAAATTCATAGTTATTAGATGCAAAAAGCTGTAATATAATATATCAAAATTGAATAGATGGCAAATAAGGAGAGAAGTGTAAGTTGTCGCCGTGTCTCTTGGAAAGAAAGCTTACTGTTTAGTTTCACTTTCAGTGAAACTCAAAAATTCTCTCTTGATTGCCATCTGCTCTTCAAACAGAAGTTTTCAGTTCACAAAGACCTCCAGATTGCACAGAGAGTATGACTGGTGTAGTGCAATCCATTCAGCACCAAAGATGGTATAGTCCTAGATCTGGCAGCCCCTCAAATCCAAAGCCACTGACTCTTCCTAGGGCTCAGCTGAAGCCCGTTGTTCTCCCTCTAGATCCGTACAGCTTCCAGGCCCCAAGATAAGTGTCCTGTCCCCATCTAAGCTGCAGTTGGTTAGCAGGTTAGCACTAAGGAGGTTACAGCTTTATTAAAGCATGGCAAGCCCCTAATGTTATTCCCCAGATCCCACTCACAACAAATACCAAGTCTCAATGAGTCCGAATCAGTACAGCCAAGACATGAAGTCAAAAGCAAGTATAAATTCCAAGTCTACAAATCTACACACAGAAGTCCATAATCCAGGCACAAGTCCGAAGTTCACACACAGTAACCAAAGTCAAGATCCAAGTCCAGAATCAAAGCCCCAAAATCCAAGATCCAGTCACGAAATTTTTTTTAAAAAAAGGCACAGAACTTGAATCAGGAAACAAGAAGTCAGAGCACATGCACAGCAGGGAAGCAAATGGACAAGTTGCCTCTGTCACTTTGCTTCACGCACTGGGCTAAATAGCCACCAGTCAGTGCAGTTAATCAGGAGTGGCGAGGATGCCGCCTTGCAAGTAGTCTCGCCGATCTCTGTTGCACTTCCCTGTGTGCTCTGCAATCCTGTGGAGGAGGCAATTCCTCCTCAACCTGCTAACCAATTGCAGCTGTATCCCATCTCTGCCCCCTGCTTCTGGCTGGTCATCTGAGCCTCCTGGTGCAGCTGTATCTCTTCTCTTTCCTCTTCAACCAAATGCTCATCCTCTGATAAGCTTTCCAAGTTTCCTGGCCCCTCTTCTCCTTTTGCTTCTCCTCTCCTGGTTCATAGTCCCCTGCATCTTCCTGAGGCTCTTCTCAGCCGCGCTCTGCTTCCAAATCCTTGAAGCCAGCTCTTCCTCATTGCCCAAGCTGGCATATGGGGCAGAGGTGGGTTCCTACCGGTTCAGACCAGTTCGGCTGAATAGGTAGTAACTTGGTGGCCTGGGTTGCTGGAACCGGTAGTGACCCAGGCCTGCCACTCTCCCAAAACAGTTTTCCCGGCAGCGAATTTCACCCCTTTGACTTTGTATTTTACTAATTCTAGAGTAGTAATTCCTGTAGACCTTATATTCCAATATAAGAAAATAATCCACATTGTTCTTTTGATTTATTTTTGTGAATCCTTTTTAATGTTTAATCATCTAAGTCCATTTGTAAATCCAATATGTCTATCTTTTTCTTGTTAGTTGTACTTTTGAAATCCATCTTAAAGTCAATTTCAGTTTTATTCAATGGTGCTTGTTCAATAGCATTTCACTGCTACTTTTTGATTTCATTATAGAGCTAAATAATTTGAAAACCGCTTGGTTTTCATCAAACATTTCCTTTCAGGCAGCCTCTAGCACCCAATCTTCAAAGTCTTCTTACATTATGAGCTCTCACATTTGAGAACCGGTAGGAAAAGTAAGTGAATACTACCCCTGATCAGGACTGTAGTAATTTAAAAGTTCTAATGTTATCACACTATGTCTTTCAGTTACTTTATCAAATGAAGCTGTTGTGCCTGATTGGATTCTGTAGCTTCAAAACATACTTACTTTCAGCAAATAACTGCTTTGGGTAAAAAATGTTTCTTGTTTTCTATGGCTTTATAAAATGCACTTAGTTCATTACATGACCAGAAGATGGCAGCATGAAAACTGAATTGCTTATGTAGTCAGTTTTAAAAAAAACACAGACAACTCTGTCCTTCATAATCTTGTAGCTGCTTTTACAATGAACAGCTACCGTACTTGCAAAAATAATTTTCATTTGTATCACCAGTAGCAAAACAGAAAAATAATCAGTATCAGTCAAATTTTCCATTATATTGTTAAGGTCCTGAACTAACAATGGATAATATATTCAGGTGAAGTGTATAATTACTAATATAATTCTTAATAATGCAAGACCACAGTTACATATTGAATTGTAATATTTGGAAATGTTTGGAAATGTTTATTTCACTTGTATGCTGCCCTATTCCCGAGGGACTCAGGGCGGCTAACAAACCAAAATGAGGAGGGGGAATACAAACAACAAACGAGACAAAACGAGACAAAAAACAAGTTAAAAGATAAACAACAGTCGCAACAAATTCGAGTGGGGCTGGGAACTCATCAGCCTCAGGCCTGCTGAAATAGCCAGGTCTTAATAGCTGTGCGGAAAGCCTGAAGGGTGGTGAGGGTACGGATCTCCATGGGGAGATCGTTCCAAAGGGCCGGAACAGCCATAGACAAGGCCCTCCCCCAAGTGGTCGACAGTCGACATCGGCTAGCGGATGGTATTCGGAGGAGGCCCAATCTGTGGGATCTAATTGGTCGTACGGAGGTAATTGGCAGGAGGCAGTCTCTCAAGTACCTAGGTCCAATACCATGTAGGGCTTTAAAAGTAACGACTAGCACCTTGAAGAGCGTCCGGAGCCCAACAGGCAACCAGTGCAGCTCGCGGAGGATAGGTGTAACGTGGGTGTACCGAGGCACACCCACAATCGCTTGCGCGACTGCATTCTGGATAAGCTGAAGTCTCTGGACGCTCTTCAAGGGCTGCCCCATGTAGAGCGCGTTACAGTACTCCAGTCTTGAGGTCACAAGGGCGTGAGTGACTGTTCTGAGGGCTTCCCAGTTCAGGTAGGGACGCAATTGGTGTACCAGGCGAACCTGGGAAAATGTCCCCCTGGTCACAGCTGACAGATGATGTTCTAGAGTCAGCTGTGGGTCCAGGAGGACTCCCAAATTGCGAACCCTGTCTGAGGGGCATATAATTTCACACCCCAGCCTGAGAGATGGAATACAATCTTTGGGAGGGAAAAACACAAGCCACTCGGTCTTGTCGGGATTGAGTGCAAGCTTGTTCACACCCATCCACACCCTGACAGCCTCCAGGCACTGGCACATCACTTCAACCGCTTCACTGAGTTGGCACGGGGAGGACAGATACAGCTGAGTATCGTCTGCATATTGGTGGTATTTTATCCCGTGCCATCGTATGATCTCACCCAGCGGCTTCATGTAGATATTAAATAGGAGGGGGGACAGGACCGAACCTTGCGGCACCCCATAGTTGAGGGGCCTAGGGGTCGATTTCTGCCCTCCGACCAACACCGACTGCGACCTGTCCGAGAGGTAGGAGGAGAACCACCGAAGGACGGTGCCTCCCACTCCCACCTCCCGCAACCGCCGCAGAAGGATGCCATGGTCGATGGTATCGAAGGCTGCTGAGAGGTCAAGGAGCACTAGGATAGAGGCATGGCCCCTATCCCTGGCTCTCCAGAGATCATCGATCAGCGCGACCAAAGCAGTTTCCGTGCTGTAGCCAGGCCTGAATCCGGACTCAAAGGAATCCAGATAATCGGTTTAATCCAAGGACCGCCGGAGTTGAAAGGCCACTACTTTCTCAACAACCTTCCCAACGAAGGGGAGGTTGGAAACTGGATGATAGTTATTTAAGATGGCTGGATCTAAGGACGGCTTCTTCAGGAGGGGTCTCACCACTGCCGCCTTTAGGAGGGGTGGAAAGAATCCCTCCCGAAGAGAGGTGGCGACTATCGCCTGGATCCAGTCGTGTGTCACCTCCCTGCTGTTCGCGACCAGCCAGGAGGGGCACGGGTCCAGTACGCAAGTGGAGGCGCTCACCGCTCTGATGGCCTTGTCCACTTCCTCAGGCGTGACAAGTTGAAAATCAATCCATAAATTCCGCTCAAGACCTTCCCCCGGTACCTCGGCTGGCTCTGAGCAATTGGAGTCCAGATCTGTCCGAATCCGAGCAACTTTATCCACTAGAAACTGAACAAACTCCTCAGCTCTACCTTGTAAAGGGTCACCCGGATCCCTCCCTTTCAAGAGGGAGTGGGTTATTCTAAACAAGGTGGCTGTGCGCAATTCAGCGGACGCAATCAGAGCGGCAAAATGTGCACTTTTTGACGCCCGTATTGCCACAAGATAGGCTCTGATATAGGCTCTCATCAGTGCTCAGTCTGACTCAGACTTACTGGCCCTCCAGCGGCGCTCTAGGCATCTCTTTTGGCGTTTCATCTCCCGAAGTTCCTCAGTGAACCAAGGAGCTCTCCTGGATCCGCTACCTCGGAGAGGCCGTAAAGGCGCAATCTGGTTTAGAGCCTCCGCCGCCGCTGAGTTCCAAGTGGCAACAAAGGTCTCCACCGGACTGTGGACGAGAGTATCACACCAAGGTGTATAACACCAAGTGCCGTCTGAAAACCCAATGGGTCCATTAGGTGCCTGGGGTGGAACCACCTAATTGGTTCCTCCTCCCTACAGTGGGAATTGGCCTCCAAAAGTCAAGCCTCAGTAGGAGGTGGTCCGACCATGACAGGGGCAAGATCTCAGTACCCCTCAAACCAAGATCACGACTCCACTGCTCCGAGAGAAATACGAGGTCGAGCATGTGACCCGCTGAGTGAGTTGGGCCCCAAATTACTTGGGTCAAGTCCATGGCTGTCATGGAAGCCATGAACTCCTGCGCTCCATCAGAGTGCTCACCGAGCGAGGGCAAATTGAAATCGCCCAGCACCATAAGCCTGGGGAACTCAACTGCCAGCTCGGCTACTGACTCGAGGAGCGAGGGAAGGGCTGTTGCAACGCCGTTGGGAGGCAGATACGTTAACAACAAGCCCACTTGATCCCCAAGGTCCAACTTCACCAGTAAGGATTCACACCCGACAAGCTCCGGAGCAGGGATCCTACGAGGAGCTAGAGACCCTCGGATAACAATAGCCACTTCCCCACCCCTTTTCTGGGGTCGTGGCTGATGAAGCACCTGAAAACCCTCTGGGCACATCTCAGTGAGGGGGACCCTTCCCTCCGGGCCCAGCCAGGTTTCAGTAATACATGCCAGGTCTGCCCGCTCGTCTAAAATTAGGTCCCGGACAAGGGGAGCTTTGTGAACCACAGACCTGGCATTTAGCAACAGCAGCCTGAGCAATTAACTAATTATTGCATGGTTAATAAAAAAAACTTGCCAAAGAAAGTTAGAAGAAAAGCACATACTGATTTTAATTTTTGAAGTAGTAATATTAACTCTGATGCTTAAGGTAATATAAAAACCATGGTTTAAAGCTATTTATTTATTTATTTATTTATTTATTTATTTATTATATTTTATTTATTATTTATTTATTATTTATTTATTTATTATTTATTTATTATTTATTTATTATTTATTTATTATTTATTTATTGTTTATTTATTATTTATTTATTATTTATTTATTATTTATTTATTCTCCTTGACAACTCCCCAAAAAGATTGACTTAATTTATTTGGGCATTTTAGGACTAGTGTTCTAAATTTTAACTAAATATTGGTCAAATACATGGCAAGGAATTCTAGGGTGCACACACACATTCACACACCACATACAAACCTAAAACCGTCCTACAAAAATTTAGTAATTACGGTACACACTACATGAACAAAATTAGGTTCATGCCAAATATATATGACTAAAATCTCTCTTTGAAAAGGTAAGAGGTGATAATTTGAATTTATTTACTAAATACCCAGAGTCCTATAAAGATAAAAAAACACCACCTTGATATTACTTATATAATTGAAAACAGTAAGAGTTTTAGATGATTTTGTTGTTACAAATTGCCATGTCTTTCCCCAGGAATTTCACGATTTTAAAGTCCATCATTTAAAAAAAAGCTATTTGACTAGTAATTGACTAGTCCCATTCAATGTGACATTCTCAGTGATGACATTCTTTTAAGTGTGCAATAATTCTAAGAAACAGATCCTGATAGAAATGATGTTGTTCCTCCTACTCCCACTCCTCTTCCAAAAAGTCAGAAGGAACTGAACAATCGCAACAATATCTCAGAAAATGCTGTATCTAAGTAATCAGGTTATATACACTGAATTGCTAAGAGAAAATGTGTTGCATACTCATTTAATGAAAACTGAAAAAATTAGGTGGGCTATCCTGATATTTTTTAATATCTATTTTTGTACTTCCCTCAATACAAGTTGTGAGCCAGTTTGATGTAGTGGTTAAAGTATCAGACTAGAAACAGGAAGATTGTGTGTTCTAGTTCTGCCTTAGGCAAAATCCAGCTGGGATTTTCAGCCAGTTACTTTCAGCCCTAGGAAGGAGATAGTAGCAAAATATTTCTGAAAAACCTGCCAAGAAAACTGCAGGGACTTGTCTGAGTAGTCTCTTAGAAGCGGACATGAGTGAATAGTTACGTGGCTGTAGTACCTCCTTATTATAAATTCTTAATTCAGTGCTCTGAGTGGTCACTGTACAAGAAACTAGGAAGAACTCTGAAAAAAGTAATTAACACAGTTGCCATTATAGATAATCATGGTATTCAAGCCTCTTTCTCTTAAAGATTTTTTTACAAGAGGTTTTATTACTGTAATGTAAGTATGAGAGCTCTCTCTAGGGGAAAAAACAGGTTATATTTCAAATAGCCTGTGTCTGCTGACAAACATAATCTAACGTTTGATATTTTTATCAGCAGACCCGGTATCTTCCAAGAAGTGGAGCATGTTGCTTAAACACACAGTTGCCACTCGTATTGTTTGAGGCATCTCATACTGTTGTTTAGTGAAGGAGGAAAAGCTGAATCTGGTAATTGAGAATGAATGTCAAGTAGTGTCAAGACTCCGCTGTTCATAAAGCCAATGACTCTTTGTATGATTGCATTTTTACCTGTACAGCTGCTGTACTCCTGGACTTGGTTCTTTATACCATATAACAAGTAAGGCTTACAACAAAATTCAGTGACTTCAAGTGCTCCCTTCTGAGGATTCTTGTTACTCTAGGAGTCTAGGCCATTTCCTCTCCCTATTTCCATAGACAGATGATACTATTGTGGCTACATAAGCCACACCACACACAATCTGGACAATTACATAGATCAGTGTTTTTCAAACTTGGCAACTTTAAGATCTGTGGAATTTGTCTGGAATTCAGAATTCCTCAGCCGACACATCAAATTAAATCCTAAGATTAGATTCTGGCTAAGTGCATTGTGTGACCATCATGATTTAAAACAATGGGTTATTAATCAGCACAAAGTATTAACCAAGTCAGTTAAAATAAACTGTGGCTCAGCTATATAGACTGCAGTCTCTAATGATGAATTCAGTAATGTTGGCATTACTTAAAGAGAATAGGCTAGTATTTTGACAACTTTTACCATACTAGTGCTTGACAATGACCAGAGCTTCATACATCATTTTGCTGATGGGAGATTTTCCACCTGTGCAAAAGAAATGTTTATAAAAATAAAGAGGCTTTTTATTTTTGGAAATAGAATCATTGAACTTTTTATAAAAAAAATTTCAGACTATCTATCAATCCTTAATTTTCAAGATGTTTTGTTTTAAAAATTAGCTTTAAAATCAATAGTCCTAAAGAAGAAAAAACAAACCTATTCTTTTATGTATTTGTCTCTGATATACTGGCATTTTGACGTAAGTGCATATAAATATATCATTATTTTACTTTAAAATATAATGTTTTACTTTGAACAACTTATGCTGTGATACTAAAATATTTCCAGTGTTTAGAAAACTATTTGTACAGTTTTACATTAAGCAGTATTCAAGCTTTGCTAGTTCTAAAATGTTTTAGGGAAAAAAACTATCTTGTTTTTAACAAAGAGATAATCACTAGTTGATGCTCACATTCCATGATGTATGAAATAATCCGTTCTGAAAGATACAAGAGAGTTGCTGATTTTTTTCTATAGCTATCTTTAAACAAAATATTAACTTTGCTTATAGTATTTATTCCTATTAAATAGAACTAATATTTAAGACTTGTTTTCTAGGTATTATTTTCTTTTTCTTTCTTAGATAAAAATTAAACACAGGCACATAGACATGTATATAAACATAAATATAATATTAGTAGTTAAATACAACTTTTGAAACCCTTCAGATAATATTTAGAATTTAAGAATAACACAGGGGATTCAACAAATAAAGAACAATGAATACTGACACCAGTTCAGTTATCTGGATAATAATTAAAATTTGTCTCAATTTCTTATTAAAGAACAAGTAAAAGATTATGTCAGAATTGGATAAGACTTCAACAGTTAAAAGCTATTGAAATGTAATTGAGCATGAGTAGAGCTGCTGGATAATGCAGACAAGATAATGAACTGGAGATAAATGATCTCAAGAGGCTATCTGCTTGGTATCCAGAGAATATGTGGATGAGCCAGATTTATTATCTTAACATCTTATAGTTATGACTTTCAATTTATCCAAAATACTATGATACCTTATAAGTGATGTCTTCATGTTATAACTCCATCACAATATATTTCACTTACCGACATTCATTTCCCAGAGCCTTTCACAACAGAGTAAAATACTGGTATTTATTTTATTTTATAACAATGCATTTAAGTCCAGATTTTGACTTTCAGAGACAAGCTTCAATCAGTATTCCCCAAAAAGAGTTTAGTCAGATTTATGCATCTTTAAATAAGAACATGTTTTATAAAATCAATAAAGTGTTTTATATTCACCACCTAAAACATACAGTGGTTAACATAATCCATTAACAATATGCTAATTTCTTTACAGATTGTATTCCATTAATATTCCCAGGAACATAATAATGGATATTTTTGACATTTATTTATGAATCATCAATTGTGTATTTGAATTAAATACTATAATAGGGTGCCACATTTCTCAGTCTCTGGAACTTGCACTCATAATTCTTTCCATGGCTCAGTGACAAAGATACTCAATGGGTATCAGAGAGAAGCATTTTTCCCGCTTGCCACAATTTGCTTTGGACTGGGAAGGGATTTCCCCCCTATGGGATTAAACTGGAAAACATTTTTTGTATAACTGGGTTTGATAGCAAATTGATATCAATCATTGTATTTCACTGATATACAATCAGTCTTGTATAAAACATTTCAATAACTGAAATGTTTACTGAATAATATTTGAACATCTTGGACCAGTACATGCAAAGTTAAAAATGAAACAAAAATACTTCATCACCATCCATGACCAGAAACCTCAGTTAAACTGTTTTCCTCAGATCTGAATCTACTACTCCCCTTTTTCCTTTAACAAGCTTCCTCTTCAAATCACCAACTTTAGTTAATATTTCTTTTACCAAATATATCCTCTCTTTCCTTCTCTCTAAACAGCAAACTTTAATCCCTTTTTGGTCAGCAACCACTATATATCTTGTACAGTGATGGGTTCTGGCAGCCGCTACTACCGGTTTGTTCAGGGATGCGCTGCGCGCTTGCTTGATGCATGCTGCACGCACCTGCACAGTACAACAAAAATTGCCCTGTGCATGCACAGAAGCAAAAACAAGGACAATCGGTTTGGGGCGTTGCAGGCCTGGATCGCTGCCAGTTCCTGGATCAGCCGAACTGGATCAGCTGAACCGGTAGGAACCCACCACTGGTCTTGTACACCTAGGATAATGTTACTGTAGGAGGGAAGAGATATGTTGATAGGTCTATCATTAATACCCATACTATCTTGTGAAAGCCCTGCTTGAGATTTTCATCCCATATCCTTCATCTTGGTAGCTATTTTATCCTGTTGGATAAATATGTGCACTCTATCTATTCATGAATGGGAGATGCCTCCCTTACCTGCAATTCACATTTCCAAAACAAGAAATCCCACTTCCCATGGCTTTCAAATTAATGCCTCCAACTCCCCCCTGTTAACTGAACCTATCAAACCAAGTCACTCAAAGTTAAGATATTTTCCAGTTAAAGCTGATCATACCTTTTATTGAAACCATCCAGCCTTGGCGGCACGGTGGTTAGAGTGCAGTACTGCAGGCTCCTTTGCTGACTTTGGCAGATCGAATCTCACCAGGCTCAAGGTTGACTCAGCCTTCCATTCTTCCAAGGTGGGTAAAATGAGGATCCAGATTGTTGTGGCCAATATGCTGATTCTGTAAAGAGTGGGCTGTAAAAGCACTGCCAAGCGGTATATAAGTCTAAATGCTATTACTAATGTAAGAGTTACTCTCTTTAATTTTTCTTCCACTGCTACTATTCTATTTGGTTACTGTTGTGGGCACTTTTATTCTACAGCATGCTAGTAAGAGTTACCCTGTGGTAAGATGGGTGGATAGATAGATGGATGGATGGATGGATAGATGATTGTTAGATAATCAATCCTGGGAACATGTAGATCGTACTGGGCAAAAATTAACATTTTATTTCTACTGTCCTGAGAAAGTGACACTTTTGAGTAATTTAAAAATGGACAGTAATATTTTTCTTTAAAAATGACCTGAAATGGGAATATTACTAGTAATCATCATCTAATAAGTAACAGTATTTTTAAAACTTTATAACCTTCACAAAAAAACATAATTTACCTAAAATAGAAGAAAGAAATTAATGAAATGGCAAATCATTCAAAACCCACAATTATACCATCATTCTACATTATCCTATTAATTTTATATTAATACAAATATTTACCCTACAACTTTTAAACAATGAATTGAACTAAACTATATGGAATCATGTTCAATCTAGTCTCTCCTGTGATCTAAAGCTAATTCAAAGACTGAAAGTTGATACATTCATTTTATCAATTGCCAGGGATGCATAATCATTTTTTCCCACAAATGTCTCTTAATATATCTCAGTTTCTTTATAAACAGAGAGATACCAAATGGGAACTATCTTTTAACAACACATTAATATATATGATTGTTAAGTTCCTCCTAAGAATCTGATTCACCATAGTAATGCCAGTGGCCATATTCATAGCATTTACTCTAAAGTTTATTCATACCATTCCAGCATGGAAAGGATAATAGCTTAAACATTTTTGAAGGTAACTATAAGTCTAGGTTGCTGTTTTTAATATATGAAACATATCTGACATTCCTTAAAATCTGAAGATATTGTTTCTACCATATAGGATATTCTATTTAAACTCTCTTTTTATGACCTAGTAATCTCTTAATTCAGGATAGACTGGATGGAGCTGAGCCAGTGCCCTTCCTGATGCCACATGGAGATATTTTTTCTTTGCACCCTAGAAGAGGCTCTTCCCCTACCTAGGATTTAATTCTCAACCTTTTCAAGTGGGAGGCACAAGTCTTCACCACTAGGTTCACCATCATAGCACTCAGTAGGATATTCTATTTGACTATACCAAATTTCTTGTATATTATCCAAGCTTAGCTTTGTGTATGTATGTATGTATGTATGTGTATATATATATTTGCTATTAATTATGTAATGCCTTTTAAAAAAAAAAACAGCTGTAATTATTATTATTATTATTTTTAAAATAAGTATAGATTTAGTTTAGTTGGATCCATTTTGAATTATTTCCAAATAAATTAGTAACCCAAGAACATCTTAGCTCTAATATGGAGAAAAAAATCTAGTCATTAATAGTGTTTATATGAAATATTTTGAATGTACATGGCATCTGGCCTTTATATGTCTGTATGTGGAGAATTTGTAGCTGAGGCAAGGAGTAGAGTTAAGAGGCAAACTAGGTTGGAACTCCTGCAAAGGAGGAAGTGTCGATGAATTCCCCTCCCCATTTCAATCCCTGAAACGTTTCCTCGTTTTTAAGAGAGTAAGTTAGTCTGGCAAGATTCTTCTAAATAGGCAAGTAGCAATAAAGGAACTTCTTTGAGCATCTCAGTGTCATTTTGGTTCCTTGCTCCTACAAGCAAGGATTATAACTATTCCAAACCTTTACTACCAGTAGCTATTGGATATCTTGAATGTTCACATATATATTGTAACCATAGCCAACAACAATCAGGTATGAACAGACATCACAAATGAACGTGAAAGAGTAATTTTGTATCAGTTTTTGATCTACTTTGCAAAATTTGCAGAATCCCTAAATTGCAACAAATACTGGAACTCTTAGCTCCTATGTAGTAGCTGTCCAGCTGTCTGGAGGCTAAATAAGGTAGATTTATGTAAAATACAATAGGTTAAAATAGAGCACATTGTAATTTCAGAGCAAATCATTAAATGAAGTTACAACTGTATGAATTATCCCAAAGTGGAGAAATTAAGTTTTATTTTATCTCATTTCCTTCTGCCATATGACATATAGAGCAACTAGTGTTGGAAGCACAAATCATTGTTTTATGAATTACTTAGCAGAATCATAAATAGTCATGCATACAAACATATTAAGTGATTTAGAACAGTAATTAGTAATTTTAAAGTCCTGAAAAACAGCAGGAACATCATCCTTGGCCTGTTGCACTTTCAAAGAAGGGCAGCTCTTGTTTTTTAATCTGTTTTTCCAAAAGCTACCAGCAAATAAATGAACAGGACTTACTTGCTATGATGAATTAATATGCACACTGACAACTTATAAGATAATACTGCTCGGGGGAATTTGCTTTGAGAATATATACATACAATTATATGTTTTAATGGTTTATTTAATTTTATGAATAATATACCTCTTAAATGGAAATTGATAAAAATAGAGAACACAAATATAAAGTTTTATCAACTTTGCATTGAACCTATTAAGATAAGGCTCATTTTAATGAGAAAATTAATGTATTAAGCATTCATTATGGATGAGCATTATTTCTTGTTGTTAAGGATTTATTGCTTCCAAACTGTCATAGTCTCTCTAATTATGATTAATACCTTATCTTATCATTAATTATGATTAATACCTTATCATCGCCATTCACAGATCAGAAATAAATGCAGCCTTCTATCGCACACTCAGGGTTCACAAAAGTAGAGTGATTTATTTGTGTGCTTATATTTTATTCATTTATATATTCACATTTAAACCATAACATTGATTTTTCAAATTCTGAAATTTATTTTATCATGACATAGTACATAAATCTTTATCTTCCTCTGAACTGTTGTTTGTATATAGAATAAAAATAAAAAAATCAACAAAATAATTACGATTTTACAAATATAGTAATAATTGCTGTATACTAATCTTTAAACAGCTCTTCTCCCCACACAAGAGAAAAAATAAGAATAAAATTGTCTTTTATATTGGTTCAAATATAACATTTCATTTCATAACATACAATCAAATATGAGTTATATGGTTGTTCAGAAAATTATATAATGTTTAGATTTTATGTCTGTAGTATTTATCATTCTCATAATACAGCAATATATGAGAAATTCAGATAAAATAATATATATAATAATAAAACCTAAATAAAAATATGAATACATTAACAGAATAATAGAATAACAGAATTGGAAGGTCTTCTAGTCCAACTCCCTGCTTAAACAGGAAACCCTATAATATTTCATATAAATGTTGTCCAATCTCTTCTTAAAAACTTGCAGTGATGGAGCACCCACAACTCGTGAAGGCAAGGTGTTCCACTCATTAATTGTTCTCACTGTTAGGATATTTCTCCTTAGTTCTAGGTTGGCCCTCTCCTTGATTATACATTGCTTCTTGTCCTGTCTTTGTCCTGCCATTAGGTGCTTTGGAGAATAGATTGCCCCCCTTTTCTTTATGGCAGCCCGTTAGTTATTGGAACACTGCTATCATGCCACTGCTAGTCGTTCTTTTAATTAAATGAGACATACACAATTCTTGCAACCCTTCTTCATGTTTTAGCCTCCAGCCCCCTAATCATCTTTGTTGTTCTCTGCACTCTTTTTAAAGTCTCAACATCATTTTTATATTGTGATTAAAATTGGATGAAATATCCCAAGTGTGGTTAATGCAGCCTAGGACTGTGTTGGCTTTTTTGGCAGCTGCAGCACACTGCTGACACATATTTAAGTGATTGTCTACTAGGACTCCAAGATCCCACTCACAGTTACTACTATTGAGCCGTGTTCCACCTATTCTGTACCTGTGCATTTGTTTTTGTTTTTCTTGCCTATATGTAGAACCTTACTTTTCTCACTATTGAATTTCATTTTGCTAGATAAGGCCCAGTGTTCCAGTCTGTTGATATCTTTCTGTATCTTCTTGAGCCTTTCTTCTGAAATATTGAATATTCCTGCCAGCTTGGTGTCATCTGCAATTTGATGAGTTCCCATTCTTACCCTCATCTAAATCATTAAGATATTGAAGAGTACTGGGCTCAAGACAGAGCTTTGGGATATCCCACTGCATATTTCCCTCCATGTAGATGCAATTCCATTGAATACCACATGTTGAGTGTAGTTGATCAGCCAGTTACAAATCCATCTGGTAGTGATGCTGTCTAATCCACATTTTTCTATCTTATCAAATAGTAGGTTGTGGTCTACTTTGTCAAATGCCTTACTGCAGTCCAAGTAAATTATATCTACAGCATTTTTGTGGCCCACTAATTTTGTCACATTGTCAAAGAATGCAATAAGATTTGTCTGGCATGATCTGTTTATGACAAATCCATATTGGTTTCTGGTTATGACTTTGTTTGCCTCTAGGTGTTCACAGATTCATTGCTTAATTATCTTTTCCAGAATCTTCCCAGGTATTGATGTCAGGATGATAGGTATGTCATTTCCTGGAACCATTTTTTTCTTTTTTTAAAATTGGAAACTACATTGGCTCTTTTCCAGTCATCTGATATTTCCCCAGTGCTGCAGGTTCTTTTAAATATGTAGTTCAGTAGTTCTGAGATCACATCTGCCAGTTCCTTCAGGAGACAGACTCAAAAAATGAGTTAACAGTTCTGCTTTCTGATTAAAAATATGAAATGTATTCCCAGGTAAGCAAATCTAAAACAGTTACCCACAAATAATTTGAAAGTTCAAACAGAATTTTATTTTATAAGAAAATATTTGAGTTTGCAAGCCAATAATGTACATACCTGACAAATTGGTCTGCCAATCTTCAGAGATAGGCCTTCAGAGTTTGCATTAAAATGTACATGCCTGAAAAACCATTCTCTGTCAGTATCTAGTGATATCCTTACAAGTTATTGCACTCATAATAGACTAAAAATGTTATGTTCAAGGAATGGGTGATTATTGCCAAATTAAGAAAGATTTTGCCAATGGGTGGGACAAAACAACTTTTGATCTGTGAAGAAGAATGATTCTACATCCAATTTCATCGGAAACCATTCCCTTGTTTATTAATGAATAGATTCTGTCTTCCTGATAATTAGATAGCTTATACATTTAACACAATTACAATTTGATAAAAATTGCAAAAACAATAAATATTAAGGGAAATAAAATGAAAAGTTTAGAATATCTAGCAGCAATTGTAGACAAATACCTTTGATTTGGCTGCTTAGATATCTTCTGGAATACGATTACCTAGGTTCTTGGGAAATATATTTTTTCATAATTTTTGTTTTTACCCCTAATTTTGCAAAGCAGAGCATTTTTTCTAAAATAGTTTCATTTAACAATCTACGTATATCATACCATCAAATTGAAAGGTATGTTTGCCTTCAGATGCATTTTATCATTTAAGTCATAGAATAATAATCCTGATTTAAGAAGCAGAACAACCAAATATTTCAGTGATGAAAAATAAAACCGGTCACAAAATATTATTTTCTTCTTATCCTCACCTGTACTAGAACCACCCATTTTTTGGTTGTAAATTCCTTTTGAAAATAACACAATTTAATAACATTTATAAGATTATGCAGAAAATGTAACATTGTTTTTAATACATTTGATTATTCCTTTTCTTGAAGATAAATTATTGTTTTGTTCTGTAAGTTAAAACTTAGCTTTATTCCATTCCACATTTTCATTACAAGGGCACATCAATTGTGCTCACTAGAAAAAAACTACTGTAAAAATAAAATATACTTTCAGAGCTGTCATACTCTGCATCTTAATGACATTCTCCCATAGGTATATGGGGTCATATGTTTAAGAGTGTATGAGGTACTTAAAAGTTATTTCTTTCAGCAGTCTCCACCATTGAGATAATGGGTCTGCCCTTTTGAGAGTCACCCTTTGTCATATTTATGACAGTGTCTAGTTGTTCTAAGTCAATTGATTGTGCCCATTGAGTCTGTTGTCTTGGCTCTTGGGGAAAACTGACAGCTCTTGTGATAGTCTATTCTTTGTCAAATAATCAGATGTCAATTATTTCTAATTTCAGGTAGACAATCTGTATAATAGATACACTTTTCATCCTTAAATCTGAGCCACTTCCAAATGGTACTGCCAAAATTCTTCTATTTAAGAATGTCAGTTTTTGACTGCATGCTTTTTATTAAAAATAACAAAGAAAATAGATACGTCAACCCTCTTTTCTTGTACCATTAATGTAGCCATCATATATATGGATCAGTCTTCAGGTATTCTAATATATTTTAAAGGAGCAGGGAGCATATGTTGCACTAAACCTGAGTCTCATCATTGTGCCAGGATCACAGTATGCCCATGGTCACCTCCCTTGATATGTGAATGGTTAAACAACTAGCAGTTGCCTGTTAACTATAGACTTGACCAGAGTCTCATATATAGAATACAAATGTAAGCACTATATCCATGTTACTACTAAGACTATTTACAAGTCAAGTGAAATGAAAGAGAATTAAAAATAGTGACCTGGCACTTTCCCCAGACATTGCAGCAGGTGGATTAGGATGGGATGAAAATGTGGGTGCATTAGAAAACTGAGACTGTAGCAGCATGTGTTTCTGTTTTTAGTTTTATTGTTGTATATATTCTTCTAAATTGCTTTACAATGTTTTATTGTTGTAAGCCACTCAGAATGACTTTTAAAATTGTTTACTGCATAAATGATTTAAATAAATAAATAAAAATTAAACCTATGCTTTTATAAAATAGGACAAAAAGAAACTACATACCTAGTAAAAAAATAGGGAAGTACAGCAACCAAGGTCTCTAAATAGCAATAACATTTAGACTTATATACTGCTTCACAGTGTTTTTACAGCCCTCTCTAAGCGGTTTACGGAGTCAGCATATTGCTCCCAACAATCTGGGTGAAATATAACCCAGAGGACAATCTGGGTCCTTATTTTACTGACCTCAGAAGAATGGAAGGCTGAGTCAACCTAGATTGGATCTGCCAAATTGTAGGCAGTGGGCAGTCAGCAGAAGTAGCCTGCAGTACTGCATTCTAACCAATGCACCACCACAGCTCTAAAGCCAACTAAGAGGACCTGAATCAGCCAAGGAATTCTAAATGTCTATTTCAACAGGCCCGAGGCTTTAGAAACATTATCTGTAACTGTGTTACAGTTATAACTGGTTATAACTGTAAGTTTAATGTTTTTACATAGACAAAAAAAGGTGGAAAGCTGGCATGCTGCAGAACAAAATGTCTACTTCCAGCATTACCTTTACTTTCAAGAATACATCTAGTCTTGCCATTTGTAGTGTGAATATTCTAGTTACTTTCTTAGTAGGTCTTGTATGGATTTCTCTTTGCATCTTGTTGCTCATTGCGTATCTTATAAACACTCGAAACTCTCCATCTGTTCCTTTCATCAGCTTGTCTTTGGTTATCGCTGATGTTTCTATCAGGATTTCTCTCCTTAATTCCATCAAATTTTCTTTCTTTTCTTCTATACTTTGAAATCTGAGATAGAGCTCCGGTCCATCTATCGCCCTTTTCCATAATCCACTCTTGGCATTTCCAACCACGCTCAGTTTGCTGTCAGTTTCAACAATTTTCTTATCTCTTTGCTCATGTTTTTCTTCAATTTTTGGAACTCTGCCCTCAACTTTCTTCATTTGATAAGTGTCCTCAATTTTTTAATCACTTTTTGCTGTTCAGCATTTTATATTCTCCATTCTCTTCTCAATTTTCTCTGTTGCTACTAATATTTTTTCAATTTCAAACATAATCATTTGCAATGTTAATGTTTCTTTTTCATATTGTGCCATTCTTCCAACTTATAAACATTGCCACTATAGAATTCAAAGCTTTTTGTTATATTTCAAGCAAGTTCATTATAATCTTTCAGGTCAAGGCTTTGTCTTCACTCCAGTCCAGCTACTGATAGTACTCCCAAAGAGCACCTGTGTAAACACCCTGTGCTCTTCCAACTATCACTCTCAATAAACAAACTGAAAAGCCTTGAAATGTAAATCAAATGATCAAACAGAAGAAAGAAAAAACAATGTTTCCAAGGCTCCAGCCTCTAAGTGGCAGTGTTACTTCTTTTTCCTCTGCTGTTATAGCCCTCTTTATCTTCCAGACTTAAGGAGAAAAGTTCTTAAAAAAAATAAACAATCCAATCAAGCATTGTAAAAAAGGAATTTTTTTAATCCATAAGTATTTAAAAAAGGAATACAAAGTAGAAAACAAACTAACCCATCCAATTTAAAAAATAGGAAACATTTGCAAAAATTGCATCCGTAAAAGAAAAATTAAGAGAAGATAACACACTAAGTTTAATGTAGCTTAATCTTGCTGCTTACTCTCGTCTGTCTTCAATTTTAATTTAGTTTTGATTTTCTTCAGGTAGTCTCTTTTCTAATAATAAAAATTTCCCCACCAATTCGACACACTTTCTCTTCCACTTTTTTTCCGTTCCGGAGCTGTCCCAACTTCAGCAGCTTCAATGGCTGCATTTCTGTCATCAGAAAAAAGAGCTTTTCTTGGATCAAACAGGGACTTTGCGATGTCTCTGAGATCAGCAGGAGGTGCTCTTCTCTGTCACCATCTCTACGGGACGGTTTAGGTCCAAAAGGACCATCCAGCGGCAGAAATATCGACTGCGATCTTGGAGCTTCAAGATCGCGCGTTGTATCATTGCAACATCAGCTCCTCCCTCTGCACTACTATTGGAAAGACACAGGTTGATGTAATGAAAGTTTTTAATAAAAACCAAGTTAAACTTAGTAAAGAATGGAACAAGGGTATCAGCCATATTGGGCTTAATTCTCACTAACAGAGAGGAAATGATAGAAGGTGTTGAAACCACAGGAACCCTGGGGGTAAGTGACCATGCAATATTGGAATTCAACATTATGCAAACACAAGTAGTAGAACAAAGTGAAAGTAGAGTCTTGGACTTTAAGAGAGCTAATTTCAATACACTTAAAGAGACCTTGGGAAAAATTCCATGGATGAGAATCCTCAAGGGGAAAACAACTCAAGAAGCTTGGGAAATTTTGAAAAATTACATTACAAAAGCCCAGTCTAGCACAATACCAATGAAGAAGAAAAATAGCAGCTGCATAAAAAGAAACCAGCATGGCTGCATAAAAAACTCTCTGACAAATTGAAAGACAAAAAAGATAAGTATAAAAAGTGGAGGGGGGGGGCATAACTAAGGCAAAATATCAGCAAATAACCCGAGCATGTAAAGATGAAGTGAGGAACGCTAAGGCTCACAATGAAGAAAGGCTTGCCACAAAAGTAAAAAATAACAAAAAAAAGCTTCTTCCAAAATAATAAAAACAAGAAAAAAGTTAAGGAAACAATTGGTCCATTGCTGGGAGAAAGTGGCAAGAAGGTGACAAGCAACAGGGAGAAAGCAGAACTATTTAACTCATGTTTTGCATCTGTCTTTATACAAAGGGATAAAATAGTCCAATCCATCAAAAACAGCAACACAAAAATCAGATTAGGAACACAAGTTGAAATAGGGAACAAAATGGTTAGTGAGTACCTGTCTACTCTAGACTAGTTCAAATCACCGAGACCGGATGGATTACACCCCAGGGTTCTGAAGGAACTGGCAGATGTGATCTCAGAACCACTGAACTATATCTTTCAGAGATCCTGGAGCACTAGGGAACTACCAGAGGATTGGAAAAGAGCTGATGTGGTTCCCATCTTCAAAAAAGGGGAAAAAACAGATCCAGGAAACTACAGACCTACCTGACCTCAATACCAGGAAAGATTCTGAAAAAGATAATCAAGCAAGGAACACATAGAAGCAAACAAAGTAATAGCCAAAAGCTAACATGGGTTTGTCAAAAACAGATCATGCCAGACTCATCTTATTGCATTCTTTGATAATGTGACAAAATTAGTAGACCAAAAGAATGCTGTTGATATAGATTACTTGGACTTCAGTAAGGCATTTGATGAGGTAGACCATAACCTACTACTAGATAAAATAGAAGAATGTGGGTTAGACAGCATCACCACCAGATGGATTTGTAACTGGTTGACCAACTGCACTCAACGTGTAGTCCTCAATGGAACTGCATCTACATGGAGGGAAGTATGCAGTGGAGTACCCCAAGGCTCTGTTTTAGACCCAGGACTCTTCAACATCTTCATCAATTATTTGGATGAGGGAATAAATGGGGAACTCATCAAAGTTGCAGATGACACCAAGCTGGCAGGAATAGCCAACAGTCCAGAAGATAGGCTAAAGATACAGAAGGATCTTGACAAACTTGAACATTGGGCACTATCTAATAAAATGAAATTCAATGGTGAAAAGAGTAAGGTTCTACATTTAGGCAACAAAAACAAAATGCACAGGTACAGTATAGGTGGTACCTTGCTCAACAGTAGTAACTGTGAAAGAGATCTTGGAATCCTAGTGGACAACCATTTAAATATGAGCCAGCAGTGTGCAGCAGCTGCCAAAAAAGCCAACACAGTTCTAGGCTGCATAAACAGGGGGATAGAATCAAGATCACGTGTTAATGTTAATACCACTTTATAATGCTTTGGTAAGGCCACAGTTGGAATACTGCATTCAGTTTGGGTCACCACGATGTAGAAAAGATGTGGAAACTCTAGAAAGAGTGCAGAGAAGAGCAATAAAGATGATTAGGGGACTAGAGACTAAAACATATGAAGAACGGTTGCAGGAACTGGGTATGTCTAGTTTAATAGAAAGAAGGACTAGGGGAGACATGATAGCAGTGTTCCTATATCTCAGGGGTTGCCACAAAGAAGAGGGAGTCAAACTATTCTTTAAGGCACCTGAGGGTAGAACAAGAAACAATGGGTGGAAACTAATCAAGAGAAGCAACTTAGAACTGATGAGAAATTTCCTGACAGTTAGAACAATTAATCAGTGGAACAGTTTGCCTTCAGAAGTTGTCAATGCCCCAACACTGGAAGTCTTTAAGAAGATGTTGAATAGCTATTTGTATGAAATGGTATAGGGTTTCCTGCCTAGGCAAGGGGTTGGACTCAAAGACCTCCAAGGTCCTTTCCAACTCTGCTATTGTATTATTATTGTATTATAAATTTAGAGTATTATGTATAAAATGGTGTGAGAATAGTTATAGTCACATAAATGAGTAATAACGATAACAATGCACACACGTGTGTTTGTGTGTTTGTGTGTGTGTGTGCATTGTTATCATTATATACTAGTTTGATAATATGAAATTTTATACAAACTGCAAATGAGGACTATGAGAGGAGGTTTAAAAGTTTTGTTATTAAATATAACCAATCTTTATTCAGAACAGGAGGATTTAATGGTATGCCATTATATAATCTTACTTTAAATTTAGAATATTTCATACAAAAGAATATAAAAACAATTATAGTCAAATGAATGTTTAATAATTATAATAATATTTTATATAATATATTGGATCGATGATATGAAAATTTGTTTAAATTGTAAAATAAATGTGATATAAAAGAGTTACAATAATACTAAAGTATAGAAATATACTTTATTTAATAATGTGATTTGATATGAATTGTAAGTGATGACTATGGAAGGGATGCACAATTTTTTTTAACCAATCGACACACTCTCTGTAATTTGTAATGGAAGATGGGTTTTTTTGTCTGTTTATATTTGTTTAAAAATATTTTTTTTTAAAAAAGAATACATCTAGTCTATAGTGAAAAAAATGGAGACTAAAATTAAATATAAAGAAGACCAAACTACTGTAATGACAATAGGTAGAACAATCAGCTCTAGAACTGGCAATGAAAATATCAAAGTGGTAGATAGCATCTGCCTTTTAGGATCAAACATCAACAATCAAGAAATAAGCAGTCAAGAAATATCCCTCAGACAGCACTTGGTGAAACAGCAATGAAGTCTTTGAGAAGCTATTCAAATGCCATGACACCTGTCTTTATATAAAGAACAGAACTCTGCAAACCATGGCATTCATTCCCTGTGACACTCTATGGAAGTGAAAGTTTGAAATTTAAAGCAGGATGGGAAGAGTACTGGCAACTTTGAACTTTGGTGTTGGAGAAGACTCCTGAGAATATGATGGACAGCCTAGAAAACAACCCAATAAATTTCAAAAATGTCCACCAGTCCACAAAAGCTGGAAACCTCTGCCCTAGGCCATTGTTTGTTTGATGCATTCACTGAGTCAGCCACAACTGGTTTGACACAGCATGCTAACCATACCATAAACCATGCTAACATACTACCTCAAAATCAAACCACATTATGATTTGGCACAGTATCTGAACTCAGCCTGTTTATGTGTTCATAGGAGTCACTGGATGTGAATTTTATGAGAAAATGTTAGAATATCAGTTTACATTCAGACACAGTAATTCAAAAGTTGCTGGTTTATTATCAAATATTTGCTTTATAGTCAGCCATAATAGTTATAAAAGCCAACAGCGATTCTCTTGAGAAATGCAGGCTGAAATATTAACTTAATAAACATAAACCACAGTCGCAATACATTAACCTCCCATTACATAGAAAGGGGGAAAAGAAACATGTCTCTGGAAATAAAGATATAACAGCCATCAAGGAACGCTATAAACAAGAGGTACAATATGTTACATTTTCATTTAACCATATACTCTATCCTCCATTCAATATCTGATTCTCCAAGACTGCTTAGACAAGTTCTTGCACTTTTCTTGGCTAGATTTTTCAGAAGTGTTTTGCCATTGCCAGGGCTGAGAAATGATGAATGGCCCAAGGTCACCCAGCCTAAGACAGTACTAGAGCTCTCGGTCTCTATTTTGTAGCTGATGACTTATCCATTACACAACACATAGACAGGAATTCCAGTTTTGAAAAGTTAAAAAAGCATTTCAATTAAAATTGCACATCTAAGATGTGCACTGTATGTTTTGTTAAAAAAAATAGAAGATGAAGAAAAATTTTGGCTCTTCATCTATTCAGCAACCTTAATTCAGAACAGACCAAAGCAGTCTTGTAATTTTAAAAAATTAAATCCAGAAATAGAAGACATTTTATACAGCATCTATAGTGGTTTGTCCCTGACTTGCAACAATATCTAGAGAACAGTGTAAGTTGTGGGTGAACGTAAACCAGGACTAGAAGGAGACTAAGATTTTAACTTATCTGTGTCTTTATCCAATGAAGCAGGAATAGACAGTCTACTTTTTTTCAGATCACCTTCCCTCAGAGATTATCTATCGAGATTTGCACACCAGTGAGGAAATAGCTGAAGGAAATAGTAAGTAATAAACTATCCTTTCTCTTTTTCTGATTTTCTTTTATTCTACCCTATCAGGCTTGTGAGAAATAAGCTTCTGTTTGAATAGATGGATTTGAGACAGCTCAAAAATTAAGAACTGCAGGTTATATTTCTGCAGATATCTTCATATAACATTTTTATGTAACAGAATAAGAATGCTAGTTTTTCCATAGATGTCTCAGTATGTAAACCATTGTCTATGTGAAAGGTTTTAACCTGGGCATTTACAGTATAGGTTACTGCTAATTCCTGCTTTGAGATTGTTTTTAATGGAAAGTAGGCTGAAAATAATAAAAATTGAAAAAATAAAAGTAAACAGTCAGATAGGTTTTTAAAAAAGATTTAGCACATTATTTTAATCATTGCTATCTCATACTGAAATATTTAAGATGGTAATCATATTAAATTATACATTTTTACAACATTCCTATTCCCTGTAATATCAAAACAAATGAAGATGTGTGTATATTGGTGTGTACAAATGTATGTAAGCATGTGCTATATGTATGTATTTACTTATGTGTGTATCAGTGGTGGGTTGCAAATTGCGTTCCAACCAGTATGGTTGGAACAGAGCTGGTGGTGTCCTTGTGGTCGCGCGCACTGCGCACCTGCGTCTTAGCATCTCCGCGATGCTCTGCAACACTCCAGCTGCTCCACGGAGCATCGCGCAGGTGCTGTACGTGCCATGCACCTGCGTGGAAGCACAGAAGCCTTTAAACACCGGTAAGGAGCGTGGCGGGCAGGCGGGTCCTCTAGAGCACCGTACAGAACGATATCCGATGCTCCAGGCCTGCTCCGGTATGCCCGTACCAGGGTGAACCGCCTGCAACCCACCACTGGTGTGTATGTCCATCTGTTATACAAGAACAGTGATTTTACCTTCATTATTTATTATTTTGCCTGATTAATTTTACCTCAATAACATTTAATTATAATACTGGTAAGATCCAGTTTGCTGCAGTGGTTAAGGCATTAAGCTAGAAATCAGGAGACTCTGAGTTCTAGTCCTGGGTTACACACAATGTTTTAATCATAAACCCAGGTGGGTAAACTTAGATCAAACACCCTCTCAGCCCTAGAAAGAAGGCAATGGCACTTCTCAAACTGTTGGCAAGAAAATTGTAGAGACCAGTCCAGGTAGGAATCAAAACAGACTTGAATTAACAACAGTAATATAAATGTTTACTTTACTACAACAACACTGTCTTACAATTTATTCCACCTAGAGTTTTTTTTAACATTTTAGTATTTTAATCAATATAGCAAACGAATAAAGTTTGCTATTCCAGTGTTGTGCAGCTAAAAGAAATTAGCACAAAATTTATCTTTTAAATGTGAACATGTATATTTTTCTTCAAAGAACTTCCAAACTGGAAAGGTTGCAGTGGCATAACTTTTTCCAATTAGTGTGTTGTAAGATAGAAGAATTCAGAAAAGAGGAAAAAGAATGACCTCCCATAAACACACTATACTTATAACTTTCAGTCACGTATATTGTCTGATCAGTTATCACACTAAGCTAAACAAATATGCATACTTCGGGTGAAGAAAAATAACATAAGCTGTAAAGTATAATCTCACACTTCCAGCCATGAGTTTGTTAACTATACACAGTATCACTTACCTTGAATTTGAATTCTTTGTCTCGAAAACTCTTTCTAACTGCTGGGTATAAGACTTTCCTTTAGGATGCAAAGCAGAAAACAACAAAAATGGTTCAAAAGAGAAGTAAACCTATGGCCCTTAAATTACAAATTCAATGAACTTCTTTCTGTTCTGTTCTGAGAGGCTTCAATCTGGTGACTTCAAAGGAAGGATTACGTAAGAAGATAAAAAAAACTTGATTAAGGCTCATGTTTGAAGTCCCTAAGCTTCCCCTTTACAACCAAAAATAGCTGTCCTTAAAGCATAACAAAACAAGTTCCAAGTGCAAGCAGGAAGCTACAACTCTGCGCTGAAGATTGTAGGAAGAAAATTAGAGAAAAGAAAATAGATTTCCCTTAATATACTCATGGTTGGCTTTGTACACATGGAATATAATTAACAGGGTGGCTTTAAACTAAGAATTTTAAAGGGGGAGATATGAAATATTCATAATTAGATAGTTAGTGGACTGGTAATTATTAATTTTTCTATCATATTGGAAAAAAGAGAGTTCACAGAGGTTTATCAGTGTAAGCAAAGCATGTGCTGTGCAAAGCTTTTGTATCTGCTTCAACTGTCACCTCTTGAGTGTTTACTTGTTTATGTATATGTGTACGTGCCAACTCTTCTGGGTTTCTGTGAAAATAGAATCTTGCACAAATATGAAGAAGCAGAGAACTGAGGATAGATTTGCAGCATTGTGTGTCATTGTGTGTTTGAATGGCAAAGTTCCTTTAAAGCTTAATAGAAAGAGTGTTTTGCTCATATGAAGCATATTGTGAGATACCAGTTAATACTTTGCATAGCCCCAATAGCAAAAATCTTGTTGATAATGAACTTTTCAGATTTTTACAAATCTCTAATGCTTGGTTTCCAAAACAATATTAATAGGCAAATAGAATAGAATAGAATAGAATAGAACTTTATTGTCACTTTAAATGTACACTAATCAGAATACATTAAAATGAAATTTCATTGCATTCATCTCTCAAAAGATAATTGTTATATATATATCCACATACACATACATATAAGACACAGGGAAACATCACAGTCTAGTTCAAATGTATACATATACATCACAGGGGGGAAATAATCCTGCAAATTTACAAGATGGATGGCATAAGGAACAAAGCTGTTACAAAATCTAGTAGTCCTGCTATAAAAACCTCCTCCCAGAGGAAAGCAACAGACCTTGAAGTAGGTGTGGGACGCCTCTAACAATGTTTCAAGCTCTAAGCACATAGAGTTTATAAGCAGTATCCTGAATAATGGGAAGCAAACTTCCTATAATCTTCTCAGCTGTCTTTACCACTTTCTGTATGGACTTTCTATCTGAGGCACTGCTACCACCAAACCAAATAGTGATACACTGTTAAAACACTCTCAATCGTGCCTCTGTAAAAATTGGCCAGGACAGAAGGAGAAAGATATGGTCTCCTTATCTGGTGCCGGAAATGCAAATGCTGGTTTGCACATGTCACTAAAGATAACATATGAAGAGACCAAATCAAATTGTTAATTATTTGCATCCCCAGATACTTTAATACTGTTGACCATCTCCACAGCTGCAGCCTTGATACAAGGGGAAGTATGACTATGTTGGCTCTTTGTAAAATCAACAATGATCTCCTTTGTTTTGTTAACATTTTTATGCACCAGCCCACCAAAGCCTTCACCTCCTCCCTATAAGAATCTTTATTGTAATCCAGGATAAGACCCACCACTACCGTGTCATCCGCATACTGCACAATATGATTCATAACAGACTTTGTATAGCAGTCATGGGTCATCAAGATGAACAGTAACGGACTCAAGACACAGCCTTGTGGGGAACCTGTACTCAAGAAGATGGAATTGGAAACTTTTCTTCCAACTCGCACAGCCTAGCAATAAGGAAATCAAGTATTCAATTACATAAAGAAGTATTAAACCTAATAGGTCCTGTTTGTTCACCAAGTCTCAGGAATTATTGTGTTGAATGCTGAACTAAAAAAAAAAAACATTCACATATGAGTATTTTTTTTCCAGGTGAGCCAAACTAAGATGAAGCACAGAAGAAAAGTGCATCATCTATAGAGCGGTTCTTCTAATAAGCAAACTGTAATGAATCAAATGTAGAGGGAAGGCATGAAACAATATAACCCTTTACCAATCTCTCAAAACGGAGAGTGGAGTAGAAGTGAATACAACTAGATGACAATCATTAAGGCATGTAATTATGGGGTTTTGGGGGGACTGGTACAATGACTGCAGTCTTAAAACATGCTGGAATCATGGCCTGAACAATGAAAGATTGAAGATGTGTGCAAGAACAGAGGCCAGCTGGTCACAAAAGTACTCACCCAGGGATATTATCAAGACCTGCAGCCTTTCAAGTTTTGATTTTCCTCAAGATCTTCCAAATGGTTGTATCAAACCTAAGCACCTGACTCCAAGTACAGCAGGCATTCTGCAACTCTGGGACTTAATAATCAATATATTGATGCATTGATAACTGTTGCCTTAAATGTATTTTTTTACTTTTGGAAAACATCTTAGTAATAAATTCACATCATTATTTCAATGAACATTCTATAAAATCCAATCGTATACTTTCCGAATGAAAAGGTAGATTTTAGATATGAAGAGGAAATGCACAACATTATTGCTAGAAAAGCTAACATACAAGTGTGTGCTAATTAATCTTTGCTTCACTGTAAAAGCATATGATTTATGCTAGTTACTGAAATACTGTACATAGCTATTTGGGTTGATTTTATAGAAAGTTTAATCTTGTAGTAAGTTGAACCTATAGACAGTGCGTGTGTCTGTATGTGCATGCCAAAGCCATTATCATAAGTTCTGGTGATAAATCTTGTTTCCATTTAATTTTCATTGAGTAAAAATAATGTTAACTCACTCATGAAAGAAAAGAGCTTTATTTCTTTTATTTCCAGGAATTATTAAATACGCATTTTAAAAGTGATGAATTACTGTTCCTGAACATTTATTTTGAAGCATTATCAGAGGCAGACTTTCTCTCTATTCTGTTTAAAATACAGCATGGTAGAGTTTCAGTTCAGGGCAACTTGTATTAAAGTACATTGGAAGAGTAGAGCAGAAGGTCTTTTGTTGCTTGATGATGTTTTACAAGCACTCATTGAGGGCTTGCTGAAAAACTTTAAAGAGGACCAAACTTAATTTAACAAACAGTCCTTGATGGTCTTTATAGTATTCACAGATCTGGGTGGTCCTCCCAGATTCGTTACTTCTAAAGACTTTAACATTTTTCAGATAACATTGTTAGAAGATGCTTCAAACTCTTCAAGGAGAACTGCATTCACATTCTCCAGGGATCTGTTATGCTACTTTTATATTTACAAATTTCGGACCTCATAAAGCATTTTATACCTGATGCAGGAGCAAAGGCAAATAACATAGTTTTGACCAGTATAATGAATCACTGTTTTCTATGATATTCTTTAGAACTGATAGAATTTCTTTTTCATTTCTTAACAGGAGATATTAAAGTTTTTAATCAACTAAAAGGGAAAAATAGTCATTTCTTGATTTATGCTATAAACAAAGGTATTTAAGACAAATGTAACACAGTTTCAGTGCCAAGTGGTATCTAAACCTGGTAAAATATTAATATAAGTACAAAATAATAATTTTATAAATAAACAATTGCAAAATCTTATTTGCAAACAAAAATAATTATAGTGAAGATTCATAAATAGTTAGCTAGGTTGATTATTTGAAATGTACATCAGAAAATTGATTTAGTCCAATATTTATAATAAACATTAAAATATTAACATAATCTAAAGCCAAATTATTATATTCACTAAGCTAGTGTATACACTTGAGCTTTGCAAATCATGGGAATTTTCTCTATATGTGGCTGATGTGCACATTATTTTATAAATATTGCAAACTTTTAGAACAATACATCAGTCAAACAATGCAGTCAAATTTGTCAGTAGCTGATATGGAGTTTATTAGCCAGGAAGGGAAGAATGTGGATGCAAACTGGAATTGCTGTAACTGTAGCCACTAACATCATATTGACATTCATCCATATCCCTTCAAGTGGTACCTCTTCACCCACCTGAACCAGATAGTCTATTCAGACCAGTAGATTTCTCAGCTGTCAACTCTCCATGCTTCATTAAGGGTTGGATTAAATTTCATCCTAATCCATGCCAAAAGTGTTCTGAATTCCAGTTCAGAGGTTTCACATCTGAAATTAATTAATAGAAATAAAGACCACATTCAGGCATTGTTCTATGTAGCTGTATTTACTGAAAACAATAAATCAAAATAAAACAAACTACACTGGGACAGTGTAAAGCCTAAACTAGCCAAAAATCAGAACTCAATAAATCCAGCATTTTGATGCTTTAACTAAAACCTCTGGATAACCTCTCCCACTGATTTAATATGTATGCTCAAAACCTGGGAATAAAAAAAGATTTTTGGACAAGATTTTATTTTCTGAGAGTAAAAGAAATGAGTTGTGGTTTTGATATCACACATTTATTCATATTTAGATGAACACTGCATGTATGTGTACCCCTTCATTACCCCCTCCATTATTTCTCCCAAATAAACACTTTAAACATATAGAATTGCAGTGTTTTGGGGTCTTTAAGTTAGTTTTGACACAATTGCTTAGACAAGTCCCTGCAGGCCTTTTTGGCAACATTTTTGGAAATGGTTTGCCATGGCCTTTTTTCTAGAGGTCAGAGAGTAGGACCTGCCCAGAGATATCCAGTTGATTTAATGCCTAAGGCAGGACTAGAAAATTCAGTCTCCCACTCCACCAAATTGACTCTTCCTATATTTATTTATTAATCATATTTATAAAACACAGAACCTTAAGGGCTGTCAGCAGTTTAAAAGGTAAAATACGTAGAACACAACATACAAATAAATGCTAAGTATAAAATAAAAATAAAATATGGCAAATCTAGACAGCATAGTAAAAAGCAAAGACATCACCTTGCCAACAAAAGTGTGTATAGTCAAGGCTATGGTTTTCCCAGTCGCAATGTGTGGTTGTGAAAGTTGGACCCTAAGAAAGGGTGAGCGCCAAAGAATTGATGCCTTTGAACTGCTGGAAAAGACTCCTGTGAGTCCCTTGGAGATCAACCCTGACTGCTCTTTAGATGGCCAGATCATGAAGATGAAACTCAAATACTTTAGCCACCAAATGAGAAGGAAGGACTCGCTGGAGAAGAGCCTAATACTGGGAAAGATTGGGGGCAAAAGAAGAAGGGGACGACAGTGAATAAGGTGGCTGGATGGAATCACTGAAGCAGTAGGCATAAGCTTAAATGGACTCCAGAAGATAGTAGAAGAGAGGAAGGCCTGGGGGAATGTTGCCCATAGGGTCATGATGGGTCGGACACGACTTCACAACTAACAACAACATAAAATAAAGATTTGCAATGCAAACTAATGAAAGAAATTAAATAAAACTAACCAAATCAAACAAAAAACAAAGAAAAGATGGAATCAAGATCCAGATTCTCTACTGAAGAGCTCTCTTTTCAGAAACTGCCTGGCTGGAAGCCAACTGAATGCCATCTGGAGACCATTCCAAAGTGCTGTCACAGAAAAGCAACACCACTGAACTTCAACTCAGCTTGCATCTCTAAAATGGTACACTGCTAGTTGTTGTTTTTCCTAGATAGATTGAACTCACCAGGGAATTTCAAAAGGAAAATGTAGTCTTCTAGTACCAAGCCACAGAGGATCTTATAAGTTAACACCAACATTTTAAACTCCATTCCTTGTAGGCCAGGGGTATCAAGCTCAAGGCTGACAGGCTTGATCTGGCCCATGGCTTACTTAGATCAGGTCCATGCCATGTTCCTGGAAACAGCAAACGACCAGCCCGCAGTGCCTCTGCTAGCGAAAATGGACGCCCAATCTCTGTTTTTGGCTGGGACGGCCTCCTGCAACCCTCTGCCAGTGAAAACAGAGCTTGTGAAGGCGTGTGTAACAGAGAGAACAGTCCAGTGAACAATCACTCCCTCTTATTGGGATTCAGTTTAAGTCTGCTCTTTCTTGTTGTGTTAGTCCAGACAAGAAGCACAATAATAAATACTATCTTTAATGTAAGGTTACATGAACAAAACTTGCAAGTCTGAAAGTACCCATCTGATCCCTCACTTTTATTCTCCCCAAAACTAGGGAGTATTTTTTTCTGAGATACTTTCACAAACTGCTTCCCAGTACAAGTATAGGGGAAGGTACTCCTGATGGATTGAAAGCATGTGAAGTATTATAATTTTAGCCAGTGAGAGGCTGGGAAAATGGTTTATCAGAGAGATAAAGGCATTTTTGGCTGGGGAGGGGAGGGAATCAAAGAGTTTTGCTAGATGAAAGTAAATTAGATTTACCGAAATAGTTGCAATTGTGTTATGTAAAGGCCATATCATATACATGTACTGCCTACATTTGCTCTGAGAGTTTTCTTTTCTTTTTATCTATACTGGTCAAACTGATTCATGCTGAGCCTCTAAGCTCCTTTGCTGATAGGCTTTGTGTACTTTTGTTTTGTAATTTGTTTTTGAACTAAATAAACTATCTAATTTCAGTAATAGAGTTCATCACTCTTGGGGGAGGTTTTAAGTGCTTGATTTTGGATCCAACCTCATGGGATTTATAATGGGGGGGGGGACGAAAGGAGATTATACCCAGGGAGAGTAATAGAGACTGGTTTTGTTTTGTTTTGTTTTTATTCTAGGAGAAGCAGAAATCAAAAAGGATTGGCTGTCACAGTATGTCATTCATTTTCACAACTACAATGATTCCTTTCCAACACTCAGAAGGGAGTGGACCTAAATATTCAGAATAAAGAATTATATAAAGTTAAATTACTAGATTTCCATTCTACCATCTATTCTTACTTCAAAATGGCATATGATGCTAGATGTCCAAAACAACAATATTCTGAAGGGTATGTGTGATTGTTCTAAAAAAGAGATAGAAAAGCTGTCAGAGATTTGGGAGAGCAATACATTTTTGAAATCCAAAACCAATCTTACATCATAGATAAATGAGCATAAGGTGAGGAAGTAGTGAAAAATTCTTCAACAAGGGTTTTCGGCAGTGAAAGAGGATTATTGATTTAATTGTTATTTTGAAGGCAGATTTATAGGATTGCAACCTCCTAAAGTTTATATCCAAATCTGGGCTAGAACTTTTCTGGTAAATCTAACTTCAAGTATGCAGCCTGTATATGTTTCTGAAGCTGAAAAACACACATAGCAAACCAACCAGACAATACTACACCCACTATTAAAATTATGAGGTCAAATGTAAATAAATGGAGTGACAGTAGTCTAGCCAGAGATGTCAATTACTCCCAATGGCCAAACTGAAAGAAGAAAAGTAAAACTAAATGTTAGAAAATAAAAAAGTAAATGTTAAGAGAGTGAAAAAGCAAAGTCTCAATGGACTGTGAAGAAACTGAATGCATTTCACAGGAATTCTTCAAGGGCACAAGAACATAATTTTTGCAATGACAGCTAAAGGCATATTGTAGATTAATGGTCCTCCATAATTGCTTGCACTGCCACTGATTGTAGAGAAATATGTCATTTTTCACAGAAGCATTTATTTTTCCATTTAACTATCAACCCTGGGACTTCTTGGTATCTTCTAGCAGAAGGAAATAGAAATGCATGCATTAAATCAGTAGGATCATTCTTTTGAAAGATCCCCTGCCTCCAAAATCAAAACCTATAACCAGTAAATTACCAGAATAGTAAACTACTCAGCGTGAAGGTAGACCTATTTTTGGAGGGAAAAATAATCTGAATAACTTCTAAAGATATGCCAAAGTGTCTCTTGTGGCCATGTGGATTTTTGTAATCTAGAACAGGTAGCTATACTAAAAGTGTCTTTGTGTGACCAGCCAGGGAAGAATGATACAAATGCCATCTCTTCTTCCTCTGCATAAAAATATTAGACTTTTAAGTGCCGATATTGCAACATGTATAAACTATCTCTATTTCATACTTGCTTCGATTGTAAAATCTGTAAACCAGGTTCTGTGAATAAGCCCCAGTGAATGATTCTTAATTCTGAGTAGGTTTTGACAGCATATTTTAAATCAATTCTACATAAAACCAAATGTTTAGTAAAATGTACACCATTCTCACTCTCATTTCACATATCAATTCCAAAATTTAAAAAAAAACATGCAGAAGCTAATTTTCTATACAGATGCTTCAGATTTTCTGATATAGAAAGAAAAGGCTTTTCTATGTTTCTGGTGAGAAGAGACAGAAGAATCTATATTAAGTTCAAGGATAATGCTAGGATATGTATCCTGTCTTTGATAAACAAATACTTCAATTCTCTTTGCCAAGTTAAATCCCAAGGGTGAACAATATGAACAAGACTGATTAAGCTGTTTTGAAACGAAGGCAGGAAAAAAATCACCATGTCATTCCTCCCATTTCCCACAGTAAAATTGATTACTAATATATTTAGTAAATTGCGCATCCTAAATCTGCTTGAGTTTATTCTGGCCCGTCTAATGACTGTTCTGCCACAAAGGCAAAGCTATTGCCTGAAAAAAGATGAGAAAGTCCCATTTGGGATTGTGCTTTTCTGTCAGGAAAAACACCCTGCATTTTGAAACATTTGAGTGGTTGAAGTTTCTGCATGGTTGAGAAATAAGAAAAAGGCAACTAAAAAGATGGAAATTTGAAAGAAGGGGACATTTGGATCAGTGGAATGAAAAAAACCTCTCCGAGTAGAAGGAAGTCCCAGTTTATAAAAGCATCGTAACCTCAAAGCAAAGCACAAATCCTTCTTTATAAATTGCAGTGAAGAGGTTTCATAAGTTAAGCATTCATGTGAGAGAAAGGTAAGTGACATTTATTCCCATTAAGTGACATTTATTCCCATTAAATAAAATATTAACTGTAACCAGGGAGCAAAATCCTCGCAAATATTATTTTCAGGAGAAGGAATCTAACAGGCCGTTATGGACTGGATGAGGGTTAACAAGCTTGTGCTCAACCCAGAAAAGACCGAGTGGCTGTTGTGTTTCCCTCCCAAAGATTTGGCCAATATTCCAACACTCAGGCTGGGGGGTCAAAAATTACACCCCTCAGAGAGGGTTCGCAACTTGGGAGTCCTCCTGGATCCACAGCTGTCATTCGACCACCATTTAACGGCTGTGACCAGGGGGGCATTCGCCCAGGTACGCCTGGTGCGCCAGTTGCGACCCTACCTGAATCGGGAGGCACTCACAACAGTCACTCGGGCCCTTGTGACCTCTAGGCTGGAATACTGCAATGTGCTCTACATGGGGCTGCCCTTGAGGAGCATCCGGCGACTTCAGCTAGTGCAGAACGCAGCCGCGCGAGTGATCGCGGGTGCACCTCGATTCACCCGCATAACACCTATCCTCCGCGAGCTGCGCTGGCTACCTGTCGATCTCCGGATGCGCTTCAAGGTGCTATTAATCACCTATAAAGCCCTACATGGCAGTGGATCGGGATACTTGAGAGACCGCCTTCTGCCAATTACTTCCCTCCGACCTATAAGATCACATAGATTAGGCCTCCTCCGCATTCCATCGGCCAGCCAGTGTCGGCTGGCAACTACAAGGAGGAGGGCCTTCTCAGCAGTAGTCCCGACCCTTTGGAACGATCTCCCCGTGGAGATTCGTACCCTCTCCACCGTCCAAGCCTTCCGCACAGCCTTGAAGAACTGGCTCGCCCGTCAGGCCTGGGGATAAGGATTATTACCCCGCCCGAATGATGAATGTATGGTGCTTATTATTTTATTATATGTTGTTATCTCAATGTTGTATCCCCCCCTCCCTGGTTTTTGTGTGAGCCGCCCTGAGTCCCCTCAGGGAAAAGGGCGGCCTACAAATACTAATAAAACCTAAAACCTAAACCTAACAAAACCTTAAAGCTCTTCGTAGCAATGGTAGTAGCAAAGTTAAGCAATTAACTCTGTACTTAGAATTAGGGTAGGGAGTGCGTTTGAAACAAGATATTTTAAAGAACACCGATAGATCTACAGACCTACCCAGTTCTAAAACCTTCTTGGAAATTAAATAGTGTAAGTTTGGCTTCTAAAACACATTAACTTTTACATTGGAAACTACTGTAACTCTAGTGTGGATCCTAGTTTCAGTCTACAAAACCCCTGTTTTAGTTTTTCAAAATGCAGTTCACAATACAGGTATGGCAATTGAGCCCAAAAATATTAGTTGCTAAGTGAGAAATTTGTTAAGTGAGTTTTGTCCCATTTTACAACTTTTCTTGCCACACTTGTTAAACAAATCACTTCAGTTGGTAAATTAGTAACACGGTTGTTAAGTGAATCTGGTTTCCTCATTGATTTTGCTTACCAGAAGATCACAAAAGGTGATCACATGACCCCAGGACACTGAAACCATCATAAATATGAACAAGTTGTCAAAGCATCCCAATGTAAATCCTATGACCATGGGGATGCTGCAATGGTCATAAGTTCAAAAAATAGTCGTAAGTTGCTTTTTCCAGTGCCATTGAATCTTCAATTGGTCACTACATGAATTGTTGTAAATTGAGGACTACCCGTATCCAGTTTGACAGGCCAGATTCTTTATTCAACTTTCTTTTTGATACATTAAGAAATGTGATTGTCCATCTAAACAGTGCTATTTTCCCCCCCTTTTTTTTAGCTTGCATTATCTTTTGCTATTGTGATTGAAACTTTTCACAAAATGATTTTTTAACAATGAAGATAATACATATATGTTGTCAGACTACTAACAGGAAGGAGAAGGCTAGCCAGTATATTGTCCTGTGGGTCATACTGAAAGGATTTGGTTGTTGGGGACTGAATAGTCAACCTAAGAATATATTTATGAGGGAAGTGATCTCCTAGCTCAGGGATCTCCAAATCTGCCAACATTAAGACTTGTGGACTTCAACTCACAGAATTCCTCAGCCAGCAAAGCTTTCAAGTCCACAAGTCTTAAAGTTGCCAAGTTTGGAGGCCCATGTCCTAGTTGAACACTAACCTGGATGTAATAAACACACTCAGTTCCAGTGCATACTCACAAACAATACTCTCCTTCAATCTCTTTAAGTTTTAGGTTTAGGCTATAGAGCATGGTTGTGCAACCTTTTGGCTTGCCTCATTGAGTGAAGAGGCATTGTCTTGACTTCATATAAAATATATAATATATTTTATAATATAAAATACATTTTCTTTTAAAATACTTTTTATTATTTTGTGAGGCCTCATTACCAGCTATACAGGTCCTCTTGTGGCGAATGGGCCGCAAGTTGGAGACCTCAGCTATAGAACCACACAGAAGTTGCCAGAATTAAGCTGCTGGTAGGAACACCACAAAAGCATGCTTGCGTTTTCAACTTCTGTTCTATCTGTCACATAAAGAACTGATTTGCTCTGAAGATATGGCAAGAAAGTGAACATAATTTATATGATCTGTGTTTCTCAACCTTAGCAACTTTATGAAGCGTGGAGTTCAACTCCCAGAATTCCCCAGCTTGACTTCTATGATTGGAGAATTCTGAGAAATGAAGTCTGCACATCTTAAAGTTGCCAAGGTTGAACACTTAAATTAAAGAGTATTTAGTGAAGTGTGTATTTCAGTACAAATTTCATTCACTGAAGAATTCTATTTGGCTCACCAAAACTTGAAAATAAGAGAGAACAGTGGTCCATTCTGACCCCAAACATTTCTTTCCCAGGAAGTTCCCGCTTTTTCCCCTCTATGGAAAACAGCATAGCACAAGTGTTTTCTCTAGAAGACAAACGGAGTCCTTCGCTTAGAAGGTGGAAGGAGCTCTACCACGCTCATTTTTTTCGCGCATGCGCTAGCAGTATATGTTCGTTTGGTGCCGAAAGACTTCCCAGTACACTGCGGAGAATAGAGCCGCGTAACTTAGGAACTTGAATGTTTTGGGCGTTTTTTTGTTCGCGTGAAACCACCACTAAAGCTCCCTACTGAGATGCCTCGGCAGTTATAGGTAGGCGGGTGCACGTCACTTGCAGCCTGTACATGAGTGTTTCTCTCTCTTTCTCCCCTCTTATTTTACCTCTCCACCCCCCCACCCATTAGGCAACTTGGCGGGCAGAGGTTCGTCTCAGTCCCCAAGCCCGGGGTCCCCCTTGCCTTCCCTGCCCGCTGCCTGACCTGCCGCTGGAAGCCGGCGAGGCAATTCCTGAGGGCAAAGCAGCTCCGCTAATCGGGTTGGCATCAGGCAGCGGCCGTTTCGGGTTTCAGGAGTTGGCCGTGTGTGTGTACAGTACAAATTACCGGCTCTCCAAACACTGGCTGCTGCCAGGGAGGCTGGCTGCCAAACTGCGCCCCGGGATTCCCCCAATTGGCAGCGGATCCGCTCCTTCCCGGCCGGCCCTGTGCGCGGACCCATCTTCCCAGCACTGACCAAAAGAGGCCATTCTCAAGCCCGATCGCCCACCCACCAAGAACCCCTCTGCCCCTGGCAGAGCCGGGAGGGGAATTGTTCGCGCCCGGAGCCGCAGGGCTGTCAAAGACAAGGGCTCCCTCCACCCCCACTTCTGGGCGGCTCCCTGGGCGCTGCTGCCGCAGGTTGCCAAGCAGGCACCAGATTTCTGGTGGTGCCGCTGTGGCTGCAGCCGAGTCGGATGGCGCATCCCCGCCGCTAGTCCAACTGTCAGCGCTTGGCTCCTCTCTGGTCTTCTGAGACACGGAGGGATTCCCGGGAGACAACTGGGGCTCAGCTCGGCGGGATCGGGGCGCCCAGGCGAGGCAGGAGGACTCTTTCTTTGAGAAGGAGAGATCCTCCCGTTTCTCTCTCTGGAAACTGGATTTTCTCCCAAATGTGTCCCCAGGCGGGATCAGCGATTGTCAACTGGACACAGGTGAAGCATCTGCAGAGCCTGCCAAATATGTGGGATTTGGGCTCAAACAACAAGCTCCCTGTCCCTAGAAAACTCTATTTGAGGGATCATTGATCCTCATGCATATTTAGAGGATGGAGAGAGGTTAATGCCCACCAGCAAAACTTTAACTTTATTCTATCATAAGCAGATAGAAGTTAGTCTTTATAATAGTTTTTTAATGTCCTATGATATGTTATATTGTCCTGCATCGTCAATATAATTGTTCAGGTAATATTTTGTTTGCTCTGTAAAATGAAATTCTCACCCATATAAACGCCGAATCCTTTGTAACAAATACACAAATCAGGTTCGTTTGATAATTTGTCGCCTCTTTTTTTAACTAATAGACTAATAGACTTTTCAAACTAAAGATAAAGTCATTAAATCACTTGCACGGGATGACAGTAAATACGGCGACTTCCAATATTGTCGGTCCCAATTTACAATATACTGAAATCGTTAAAACACCAGTTTACAACAGCAGATCTCAAAACCAGAAACCGCGTATATCTTTGGCATGTTAGTAGAAAGAGAAGTCCACTTCAAGAGCAGACAGTCCCTGCCCAGCTGAAATTCAGCCGACTCGTTGCACTGGGGGTTTACAGACTTTCTCACGAACGCCTTATAAGGCTACTTCGATCCAATTTACTCTTCAGTTTTTAAGGTGTCCCGACCCAAAGTTCAACGCCAGGACTGTCTCTTTTGGGTGGGGCTGCTGGAAGATTTCAAGCTGAGCTAAAGGAAAGCTGAGCTCCCTGTTGTATCCTTATCACCAGTCAGGTTCCTCCTTCAGCGCAGTCCCGGCGCTTTTCACCCGGGGAGACCAGGCGGTAGTGAAGAAGGGTGAACTCACTCTTCCAACCCACTTTTTCTATGACTCCTTCCCAAGCTGTCGCACCTCTATCGATGTTTTTTTTTTCTAATCAACAAATCCATTTCAAGACTATTTTACCGTTTGCCTCTCCTTCCGTTTCATTATACGAAACGGCTCAAAGGCATTTATTGAACCAAGAGTCATCCCATGTTTCGCATTTATTTTGAGTAGGAAAAGTGATGAATCGATTCTGTAATTCCTTAACAAGGGTGGGCAATGTGACTGCCCTACCTATTTGTAAGGGTTTTTTTTGTGAAATCAAGGAGAAATGATGTTCTCTCTAGTAATGGAAATAAAATTTCGTTTCATTAAAATTATAGGACAAAATACGGGTCCCCAGCACTCTCTTAACAAAACTAAGGAACATTTGTACATAGGATGAGATTAAAGTTACTCCGTTCATCTGGAATAAGAACTGAAGCCTGCCTGATATCAGAGCCTGTTGCAGGGGTTCCTGAGTTCATCCCTCTCCCCAAATGATTCATTGCGCTTATATTTTCACGGGTGTAGGTATGCTAGTCTTGTTGTATTCGGGTCTTTTCCCGTGTAAGATTGAGATTGTCTTGACAACGTTTCAGCGAGGTCTCACTCGCCATTTTCAGGCTGGGTTTTGGCCTTAAAGCGTGTTCGGAGTTTTAACACAACAAGACCAGCATATATATATGACATATAGACATATAGACATATAGACATATAGACATATAGATATATATATATATATATATATATATATATATATATATATATATATATATATATATATATATGCGCACACACATATATACATATATACACATATACATATATACATATACATATACATATGCCATTAAAACTCTTCTTTAATTCCAGAAAACAAACTACTAAGGGTATTGATTTCTTTATTATTTGTTCCAAGTAATTTGGTAAGAACCAACCTTGTATTATGTGTGCTCAGATTTTCTGTGGAGAGAAACTTCCTGAAAAAGAAAGTATCAAAGACATTTAAAACCGAGGAAATACTCAAAACATCTCAAAATATTCTAAGCTGAATAAATGAAATTGTGCTGAAATGTTAATTTTAGCTCCAAATTACACTGAATTTAAAATTTGATGTAGTGGTATAATTCTAGTTTTCAAGAGGTTCTGGTGGGTATAGAGACTAATACATCATTTTACTACCAAACTTCATGGTATTGGTCTGATCCTTGAATACAAATTGCATGAGAAATAGAACTCAGATTTTAAGTTACTTAAAAAAAAACAGGTTGTAATTTAGGTATAAAAATATCTGCTGCAGCACAATTTATTTCCATACAAGGTTCGTCATGATTATTGCTGTAGATTAGTGACTGAAAAATAAATGAAGCAAAAGATTATATATATATAGTTACAACTGAGAGATTTATTGATGTTTTATGGATATAAATGGCTAGCTAGACTGAAATGCAAAAGTTCCAAAACTATACGTCAGTCTGCTGGGAATGTTCCTACAATATAGAAAACATGCTATTTATTCTGTAAAGCCTAAGAAACAAACTATGAGCACATCCTTTAAGAGCTCACTTTATCCTTTTAGTGGAGCCTCTCTTGATCTACCCCTTCTTGCATAAACAAAAATACAAAAGCTGATGCAATTTAATCTTAAGAAAATTGAAACACTCTGGTGTTAGCTGACACTTCAGCACGAAATGTATTATGGCTTCAATGGGATTTCCTTGTAGACGCATATAATGAGTTCACAGAAAACCTACAGAGAATGGTGGAGAATTTCTCTCAGAACTATACATTTGCACAAACCAATGCATTTTTAAGTAGGATTTCAGAGGATTTTGTTCTAACCATCACAAATTAACCTCTGACATTTAGTCAAAGGGTTAACATATGTATTAATTGTTCCTCAATTCAAGAGAACATCTTTGGCCTCCAAAAAACACTTTCTTGTGGCATAGTGAAGATTATCAATGCACACAGTTGCATCCTAGCACACACAGGTTAATAAATCACAAGAATTAGAGTTAGAACAGGAAACCAAGAGATCACTTTTAATGAAAACAACCATGTACAATAAAGGTCCAACTACAGCAATTCACAAACCAGTTGAGACTCAAATTCTAACCAAAACCAAAGCTCAAAAGCTGACTCCTGGAAACAGAATATTCTCTTATTTCATTGAAACTTCTTTGTGTAAAGTGCTTATCTGGTAGGTAAGTATGTAAGTAAGTGGGAAAAGGAGAGATCAACGCACACACACTTAAAGCAGAATAGTACTTTTGAAGATAATAAAAATGTTGTGATAAGCATTATTTTTTTCTTAAAAAACAAACAAACAGAAAAATGCAAGTTTTGCACATGTATACAGCAATATAACATTGATGTGTTGACAGGCTGAAACTTATTTCCAAGTAAGGGTCAAAAGGGCAACAAGTTTACACCTTAGCTTCAGGAACTTAAACATCTTTACTGCAGTCTTTACTGTACCATCTGGTGGCAATGTTTCCAATCTGACATGGAATACATGCAAATTTAAACCCCAGATTCTTTTTTAATCTTCACTTATTTCTGTGTTTTAATTGTTTCTTCTTCATTCACAAAATGAAGAAAAATCAAAAGAAACTGAGAGTTAATGAATAACTGAGAAAGACTCTAAATTGTTTTAGTTGTAATATTCCCAATCCATAGCACAAGTTTCATTTTTAATATTCTTTAGGTCCTGGGAAATTCATGTTGCTCTAATGTTCAAAATTATCAAAATTACAGTAACAAAAATATAACAAGAATAAATTTTAATTAAACCTTTAATCTTAATATCAGTCTCCTGAAATCATGGCATTCTGTTGCTGCTTTATTTAGCTTCCTTAATTTTTAAAAGCAATCTACTTTACTTCATTCTTGTTTGACACTGTCACTTTTGATCTAAATTTAATAGTTTGAAATAAGAAGGATTTAATAAGTTAATAAAGAATTCTGTGTGATTTAAAAGCTTGTATACCTTAAATTTGCAAGATCATGGTGGGGGGATCTTTATTTTACAGAACAAGTGGCAAACCCCAATCAATGACAAAATTTTCTGATTTTTATAGCTCATAGCCTACAGTGCTAAAATACTTCATTTGAGATATGTATATGTATATATATATTTACAAATTCACTCCAACTACACCTCACTTTTGCACATGCTAACATGAAAATAAGTGTCATTGAAATCACGAGGCTGACCCAATACTGGTGGAATTCTAATAGGCATTCATGTAACCTTGATTCTTTTCTATTGCAATAGTGGTTAAGGGTAACTTATTTTCAAGAAATTCAGGGAGGCAAAATTTACAACAATTGTATATAAAGTTTCTTTTGGGACTGGAGTTTGAGGTGTCTGTGTGTGTGCATGCGTGCTTGTGTCATTATATAGCAATTTGTGTGTTAACTGAATACAGCTTTAAATATTTCACAAAATTAGTATTATTTATCTGTCTGCTCTTGAAGACTATTTCTGGGTTTATGATGGCTAACATTGAACACAGAAATTCTTACCTGAACCTGGCATTGAACACTTTGATTTTACAATAGACAAAATACATGATAATTGTAATTATGATACAAAATGTTCTTTCCAAAGACATTTAGCAGGCCCAGACCAATCTTTGCCTTGTGCTTATATTTTAGAGGATAGGATTGTGTCAAGAGTCATACTTCTCCATCTTCCATTCTATGAATGTACCAAGGCAGAATGTAAGGAGATTTTGCCATTGGAGGAATTTGGTGGAATCTGTTCAAGAAGGGAAGAGGAGACACTGGGAGATGTTGTCTGACAGAGCTGCTGTGTGACATGGTTGACCGTCAGAGCAGAGATGGCAGTAGATGGTGCAATGGATGGGGTGGGCTTAATTGGCACAGGGATAGCAGGCAGTGTCTGTGTCGATGGGTGGCAGATGGTCTTGACCGGCATCCCGAAAGGTCCGTATTCTCTTGGTGAAAGGGGAATGCCACCCGCTGGCTCGAGCATGCCCACATGGGGCCACACCGAGCTGACCATGGTGCTGATCTGTTGACCTGCCATTGGATAGCCCAGGTGGTGCATTACGGAAGCCAAGGGCAATCCACTGCCCTGGATCACTCCTTTGTAGTCTCGGCCAATGAGGTTCTCGATGGCGAAGGGATGCTTGAAGCCAGGTGCCGGGCTGTAAGGCTGGAACGGAGGCAGCCTTCCTACGGCCGCAGCCACGGCCGCCGCCGAGTCTGGATGTCCTTTGGTTGCCGCTGGAGGCTGCAGGGGAGGCGGTGGCGGTGGCGGCGGGTGATGAGGGTGGAAATAGTGGCTCAGGTGGGGGTGCAGCACCCCCGCTTTGCCTGCAGCTGCTGGCATGTGGGGCTCCGGCCGCGGCACCTTGAAGCGCTTTCTGCGCCTGAGGAAGCTGCCGTTCTCGAACATGTCGCCGCAGTCCGGGTGCAGCGCCCAGAAGCTGCCTTTGCCGGGCTGGTCGGGCCGCCTGGGGATCTTAATGAAGCAGTCGTTGAAGGAGAGGTTGTGGCGGAGCGAGTTTTGCCAGCGCTGGGTGTGCTCGCGGTAGTAAGGGAAGCGCTCCATGATGAACTTGTAGATGTCGCTGAGGGGGAGCATCTTCTCACTCGAGTGCTGGATGGCCATGGCCGTCAAGGAGATGTAAGAATAAGGAGGCTTCTGGTCACTGTACGAGCTCTTGCCCGGCCGAGGCATGGCACATTCCTACCCTTCCTCCGGCTTGTCCCGCCCAGAAGGACCGCGCTCTAGGACCAGAAAGGGCCCCTACACCGCGTCAGGAGAGGAGCAGGAGGATCTGTCGTCGCTTCTCAAGGAGAACCGCTGCCTCTTCGGCACATTCAGCCGGCATTTCTAAGTCGAGAGTCGGAGGACACTTTGTAACTTCTCCTCCTGCCCAGTCCGCGTGCGCAACAACTGGCGGTCCCTTCGCCGCCTCTTTTCCCCTCACGCCGTTTTTCCCGCCAAGCCCGGCGGTCGCCGCTCCTCTTCTCCTGAGCTCGAAACTGAGCCGCTTAATTCCAAGGGCGCCTCCCGCCAAAGGTACGCGAAAGCCTTTCCTTAGCTCCCTTTGCCCCGCCTCGGAGTCAAACCCTCGCCAAGCGCTTCAGCTCAGAAGCGCCACAGAGTCCAGCCGCTCCGCTCCCTCCATCTTCGCCTCGATTTTGACCGAGCACAAGTTCCCCGCGAACCCCAATGACCGCCGGGCTCTCCTTCAGCTTTTCCCCAGTTTTCCTTCCCTCACACTCGTCCCTTTTCTCCGCGAGGAGCCGCACCCAGCGTCGCTTCCGAGTTTCTGGGCCGTTTTCGCGCCGCCCGAAAGCGGCGACCTCAGACGCCTGTCTGTGAGGCGGAGACTTCGGAGTCCGCTTTGAGATTCCCGGGGACTGCAAAAAAGAGGTCCCTCTCGCCGGCTTGAAGTGGGAAAGCAGCAAAGACCCGACCGGTTCTTTTGAAAAAGAAGCGGATGGAGTCGGTGGAAGCCGCGGAAGCCAGAGCAGGCGGTGGCCGGTGCCCTTGGGCTGAAAGACGCGGGAGCGGCCGGCGGGTTGGCTTTGGCGAGGCGGCTGGGCTTGTGGCGCGACGGAGCTTCCCAGCTCAGTTTTGTGCCGGTGCTGGGCTCGAGTCCGAGAGCCCCCCGCCTCGCTCCGCTTCCCTCGCGTCACATGACTGGGCTCGGGGAAGAGACGGAGCTGCAAATGGTCGCCTTTTTCTCCCGCTGCTTCGGCGGACGAGGAGGTGGGAGCCAGGGAAGCCTGCGGCGAAGCGAGGCGAAGCCGGAGGGAGCCTTCCACGCAGGTCTCTCTCCGCTCCTCGCAGGCACTTGAAGGACGGGCAGCTGGCTTTGGCTCCCGGCCTGGGAATTGGATTCCGTTCCGCCCCTAGTTCGCTCCTCCGCCCCGCCTAAAGCCTCGCTCGCCCTCCTCTCTGAAGACGCCCGCGCCTGTCCTCGTTATTGTCGACAGGACAATGTGAGAGAAAAGACCACGCCTCTCAGGGCACGGCGATGCTGGCTGGCTCCGTGGAGGGAATCTTCCAAACTTTGAAAGTTGGTGCCTGCGCTTTCTGCTAGAGATAAGGAAGGTGTTCCAGATGTTGGGACTCTGGAAAGAGTGCAGAGAAGAGCAACAAACATGATTAGGGGTCTGGATGCTAAAACAGACGAAGGACGGCTACAGGAATTGGGTAGGTCTCTATTCTAATGAAAAGAAGGACTAGGGGTGACATGATAGCGCTGTTCTACAAAGACGAGGAGTCAAACTATTCTCCAAAGCACCTAAAGGCGGGACAAGAAGCAATGGATAGAAACTAACCAAGGAGAGAAGCAACCTAGGACTAAGGAGAAATTCCCTAACTGTGAGAGCAATCAACCAATGGAATAGCTTTCCTTCAGAAGTTGTGTGCTCCATCAATGGAGGCTTTCAAAATGAGACTGGACTACCATTTTCTGAAACGGTATATAGGGTCTCTTGCTGGAGCAAAGGTTGGATTAGAAGACCTCCGAGGTCCCTTCCAACTCTATTGTTCTATGTTCTAAGGCTGCCTTAGCTTCAGGTATCCTTGGCCTTGGCCAAATCCATTTCCACGGTTTTTTTTTTGTTTTTTTTTTTGTGGTGAGTGGCAGAGTCCAGTTCACATCCTACTTACCTTTCAACTAAGAGTCAAGTGTTCAATTTGTCTCAAACAAGTAGCACAATCTTGCACCTTTCCTGAACTGAAAAGAGGAAGGCAGCAATTCGGAAGTCACTTTCTGGTACTAGAGATAGAATACAAAGATAGGAAAACGAAAGTTGACATCTCCACGATGGCTGATAGTTTATACTTGCTTTTATGGTCATATAATACAACGAATCTGAAGTGCCTCCAGGTTAGCATAACGGGCCAATAGGGAAAGGCTTAGCCTTCGGGTAAGATCTGTTGAAATCAATTGGACGTCATTGTAAAGCAGCCTTCCTATACTGCGTGCAGTCCAGAGCAATTAAAGCTAGAATTTATCTGCGTAGGGAGGCGGGAAGTGCTTTAAAATAATAGCATTTAGGGCTGATTGGTAAAAATGTGATCTAAGACTACCTGAAATTGATGCAGAGAAACCTTGGAATTGCACCCTATCGTCTCTGAAAGGATATATTACGTTTTTAGGCTTGTGGGCTAAATAGTGTCACTTCCCTTACCCCAACCTAAGCAAAAATTGGAAGGTGCTGCACTAAAATGAAGGTGCTTTTCCCCATTTCTGGGAGGAAAGTATGTTTCTTCCGGGCGGAGAATGCACTTTTGAATAGTATCTTCAGTCACTGAATCAGCACCGAGGAACGGTCAGAGCGAAAAGACACGGAGACGTTTCTTTCAGCGCTTCGCCCTTCGCAGCATAAACAAGAGCGCAAAGGGGCAGGTGTCTTTCTGCAGGCCAGAACTGAGACTTCCCAACGAGGAATTTTTGGTGGTCGGAAAACAACTACCGGATCCGGAGAAGAATGTGAAAATACCTTGAGTGGGAAAGAAAGGTTTGAAATGTCTGCGTAATTGTGTCGCTGTCTCAACCCTGAGCGATGCGCACCATTACCCTTTTTTCGAGCGTATTGGAATCCCCCTGCTGAATCGGTCGTGAAAGGATGGTGCTAAAGTTTACAAGCAAAAGTAACCCAAATTATCAGACAGCAGAGAGGACCTCACAGAACACAACACATTTTAAAGCAAATGAAAATACACACCCACAAAAGAAACCATGAGTGAACAACTTGTTGCATTGTTAAGGGGAGAAAAAACACTGGACAAAAGCATGAATTCAGTTTTGAAATGGCTCGTGTCTCTTCTCCAGCCAGAACGTTCCGTGAACATAAAACTATAGATGTATGTAAAGGATTACCCTCTCCCCAGCCCAGGCTATGTTCAGAGCTAGCTGGGACAAAAAAGGTTTGAACAACAACAACAAAACCTTGGCATCAGTATAGTAAAATACATTTCCGCGTAATTTCTTTTTCTGCTACACTCCCCCATCATTAGGCAACCTGGCGGGCAGAGGTTCGCCTCAGTCCCCAAGCCCGGGTCCCCCTTGCCTCCCCTGCCCGCTGCCTGACCTGCCGCTGGAAGCCGGCGAGACAATTCCAGAGGGCAAAGCAGCTCCGCTAATCGGGTTGGCATCAGGCAGCGGCCGTTTCGGGTTTCAGGAGTTGGCCGTGTGTGTGTACAGTACAATTACCGGCTCTCCAAACACTGGCTGCTGCCAGGGAGGCTGGCTGCCAAACTGCGCCCCGGGATTCCCCCAATTGGCAGCGGATCCGCTCCTTCCCGGCCGGCCCTGTGCGCGGACCCATTTCCCCAGCACTGACCAAAAGAGGCCATTCTCAAGCCCGATCGCCCACCCACCCCCAAGAACCCCCCTGCTCCTGGCAGAGCCGGGAGGGGAATTGTTCGCGCCCGGAGCAGGGCTGTCAAAGACAAGGGCTCCCTCCACCCCCTCCTCTGGGCAGCTCCCTGGGCGCTGCCGCCGCAGGTTGCCAAGCAGGCACCAGATTTCTGGTGGTGCCGCTGTGGTTGCAGCCGAATCGGATGGCGCATCCCCGCCGCCAGCCCAACTGTCAGCGCTCGGCTCTCCTCTGGCCTTCCAAGACTGAGGGATTCCCGGGGGATAACTGGGGTTCAGCTCAGCAGAATCGGGCGCCCAGGCGCGGCAGGAGGACTCTTTCTTGAGAAGGAGAGATCCTCCCGTTTCTCTCTCTGGAAACTCCCAAATATGTCCCCAGGTGGAGTCATTGACACGTGATCTCTGAAAAATATTTACAATATTTGACAAATATTGGGAAGACAGTGGTATGATTAATGATTATGTGTCATCAATTATGTGTAGACTCTTGGAGACCATATAGATTTTCTACAGGAAGATATCCCCCATATTTCGAAAAGGCTTAGTCTTTATATAATGTGTCCAATGTACAATATTTTGTATGTGTTTATTTGGGTCTGGGAGTGATTTGTCCCATGATTTTGACAATCCATGATATTTTCTGGAATATTTTCCTACATCAAAGTTAAAACTGTCAATCTCTTTCTATCCTACTTATTCAAAGTCCAACTTGTGCTTCAACAGAGTTTCATGGGGAAAGCCTGCACAATTGTGATCTTTGTAGGTATATACATATCTTTGCATGTGAATCACTTTTCCAAAGACTTATTGCTTCTCTATTGCTGGTTGGTGCTACCGGTAGTATCTTTGTTGTATTTCTTGGCTGCTTTTTAATGTGAACAGTTGGTCCTAAAGGCATACTGTATATCTTCATTTTTAATTATGTGGTTTATCAACCAATAAAATTGGGGATAAATGGGGTTAATCTCTTTGTACCCAAAACACCACCTAGCAATGGTCATTCACTCACATATTTAATTCTAATCCCATTTCAAAAAAGCAGAGATACTTACTCCCTTCATATTTGAACTTTGCAAAATTATCATAGTTTCAGCATTTATTCTGAGGGCAGCTTTTCTGGTTCTCTTTCCTAATTTTCTACCACCCTCAGAAGAGAAGATATGTATTTTTCAGGTTAGATTTTAGTTCCACCCATCTACCCTTCAAGACTTTAAGTTTGCTTTCATCTTGTCTTTATCTCTGAAGAAATAATGTTGAGCAGAAAGAGTGGTCCAAAGTCCTATAGGATAGTTCCGTTCCTAAGGATGGGCCTGAACCCATCCTTAGGAATGGACCTATCTAATCCTAATTCAGGATCTAAATCATTGCATCACATTGTCTGGTAATGTTGTGGAGCAGCAGAGAAAACTGTGCAAGTGATTAACCTTTTGAATGTTTCAACGTTCAGAAAAATTAATTAAGATTGGGACACAAAACCCAACCTTAAATATGGCTTTAGAAGCCAAATTTATGCTTTAGTCCAGCTTATTATCCAGTTTGCAAGGCCTTCCAAGGCTTAATTGTGATGGGCTTCAAGTATCTTGGGATCCTGTCTGGCAGCAGGGGGTGGCAGAGCCTAAAGCCAAGCTAAAGATGGATTTCCTTGTCTCTCTCCTTAGAGAGATTGCTGCAAGATCCGGTCCAGATGTCTGCCTCTGTTCTCTTTATTTCCAGTAAAAGTTTCAAAATCCAACATTTAATGAGAGTCAGGCTTCCTTATCTGCGAGATCTGATGCTCTGTTTTTGCCTTTTAATATTGCATTACTGCTTTTAACTGTTGATCATTTTTAATATTCCTATTTTATCGTTTCTATTGTATGCTGTCCAGAGTCATGTTCTCTGAGATAGGTGGTTATTTAAATCTGATAAATAAATAATTTTATAACATTATTACAGTTCATATATTTTATCCAAGAGTGATTTAAAAAAAACAACTATACTTGTGGATAGGGAATGGAGGCATCTAGGTGGTAAAACAGACTTTGCCTCTTCCATTGGAAAGATGTCAGAAATTGGTGCTTGGGGGGGGATTGCTTTAAGTCAAAAGGAAACTCAACCCCCCCCCCCACAGCTATAAGGAACAAAGTTTTTCCTTTATCTTGGAAAGAGTAACAACAAAAGATTGTTCATCAGCAGCCAGGTGTCACGGTGCAACTCTTGACAGCAACTGTCTTCCTTTTGAGCCAGCCAGCTCTGGAATACATTACATTAATTAAGTCTTTGGTGATTTAGCCTCCTTAGAGATAGTCCAACAATGTAATTAAGAGCATGGTGGTTATATTAGGTATGAATATTCAAACAGCGTCAATTAATTAGCCAACAGATCTCTCTCACTGTTTCTCAATAGCCCCTTAAGTCCTCTGATACATTTCAAGAGTCATTGTCAGGAAAAGAAGAAAGAATTTAAAATGTTTAACCACCCACCGTCAAGCACCCACACAAGCAGGGCAGAGCAGGCTTTACATGGTGCACAACATTTTGTAATATTGCATATTACTCTCTCTCATCCCCCCCCCCTTACCCCCTGGAGCATGTGTGGAAAGCAATGAAGGTGGGATTGAGTGACCCAGGAAAGCCAAGATCACTTACAATTAAAGACAGGAGCAATTGGAGTGGAAGGCCTTCCTTCCAGGCACCAGGAGGCTAATCCATTCTCCATCCTTTCAGACATGTTAGAAAGATAAATATTAAATCTGCTATCACAAAGGGAGCTGTTAAACAGATACTAAGCTGATATGCATAAAAAATTAATTAGGTAGTTTTCTCAGCTTCAAACTCCTGGACAAATAACTACTTGTAAAGTACACCTTCTGGGCATATTGAACATATGCTGGAATTATCCTTAATTGACTAATTACATAAATTACTCATTAATTTTACAGCACATCAATTATAAAAGATATATCAATTAATTTTGCATAAATTAAGACCCAAGCCCTCCCCAGAACACAAGAGAGAGAGGTTGGAGTAACAGAACATGCAGAGCAGGAGGAGAAAAAACAATGTTTGTGTATTGTAGATGGCAATAATAATTTGTTCTGCTCTGGGCACCAAGATTTTCTTAAAGAACACTTCCTTGGCAATTAAAATAGTCCTAAAGACCACTTACGATGTGATCATGCGTGCACCAAGGCGAAACAGACCATTTAAATCAATTAGAATTGCTCTGATGGAAAATGAGAGCTTGGCAATGACAAAGTACTTAGACATTAGTAATCACAAATGATTAACATCCACATTAAATGGCTGACTGGGTAGTAAAGCTTATTTTCCTAAGTCAGCAGGGTGCCTATAACTAAGTAAGTTATCTCTGTATATTCCAAAATAGACTTTGGCAACGATTTCACACACAATTGGTAAAATTAATTTGACACTCCTCATACCAAACACATGCATATCTGTTTTTCCTTCAATTTCCAATAGTCTTAGGAGCATACTTTTTATTTTATTTTCTCACATTGTGTTACCTTAAAATATAGGCCTGAAAAAGTTTTTTTTTAAAGAAAAAACCAAAGGAACAAATAAAAATAAAGACATGTTCCTTTATTTGTAAGGATAGTAAAGGCAAAGCCATCAGTTTAATCTTTTGGGGGGTCAGTCTAGGTACAATTCTGAATAACATCTTAAATTGTGTTAATCTTTCTTGATTTTTCATTATCAGATTAAATGAGTCTTGATGAAAAAAGTCTTACTTGGTTGATATGATAGATTATTTTGTTTTGCTTCACTAATTATTCCACCTATTTCCCAATATACAGTACATGGTATATTTGTAGTGCAAAAATACCTGGAATAAATGTATATACAAATATCTGATGTATAGTTTTTATATACATTATACATACTGTAGAGTTTCTGCTGTTATATACTTCTAATATTTGAATAGATTTTTTTAAAAATATGCAAAATCTTTGAATTAAAAAAAAGGTTGAGTAACAGTAGATATTGAGCAAAAATGCAATAAAATGCAAATTTAAAAACTGATTTAGCAAAACAAAAAATTATCTCAGAATAACTTTTTAATATTAAATAATTTTAGCAGCTAAAGTTAGATATATACATGTGAACATGCAGTTACACAGTGTATACAATAGCTAAATTTTGATCACAGAGATAAGACAACAATTCAGGCCCACATATTTTTTCTAGCCAACATTATAGCATTAATCCACTGCGCAAATTAAATATCTAGTTCTGGCTATCTAAATATCATGAAACTTGCCCTACATTGTCAAAAGGACTTTGATTAGACTTAGATTTGAGTAAATTTGTCAAGATGGAGACTTTAATATTTATATCAGATTATCACTTATGAAAAATAATATGTCACAATTAGTTACAGATAACATTTTGTATTTGGAAGTCTGATTGGATGTGGATAGGGTTTTTGGAAATCTGAAGCAATTATTTGTATTTTGTCTTATGAACACTGAAGGTGCAGTGGGACAAATTATTTCATCTGAACAATTATTTCTCCATGGAAGAATGAAGACCAAAGTCAGTGGATATCAAAGCTAAGATCAAAGTTTAGTGATAAATTAAAATCAGCATATAGCTAGATTTGAGTGGCATCAATTTCAGTTTATAATTGCTGATCATCTAGCAAGAGGATGATGCAAGACAAAATGTAGCTGAAAAAGCTGAGAGGCAAAATGTTGTGTTTCTTTCAGGTACCGAATATGTTACTGTTAGGAATATAATCTAACGGTTGAGTTGGCACTATATAAATCATGTAACAATGTTGTACCTGTTTCTTTAAATCATACTGTAAAATGTGATTGGTTGCTGTTTTCCTCAATTAGCCATAAGAGGGAGCCAGAATGACTGTTAGGTCTCTGTTAGATGCTGGGCTGATCTGATCTCAGTGTTTTGGAAGCTGGCTGTTAGAAAGTGCCGTGAGCTATTGTAAGTTTTGCAACTGCTAGCAAACTTTGAGTACCGGACTGTTTGTATGATTATGGACTATGTTATTTGGATTATCCCTTAACTGAAAGACATTGATGACTGACTGTCTTATCCGTGTATGACTTGGACTGTTTGATGGACTCTGATACCTCTATTTCCACAAAAGTAAAGCCTATTTAAACTGCAGTGTCTCTGTATGCTGGTTTGTGTGTTCTCGACTCTCACAATGCTTCTCTGAACCCACTCGCTCTCCCAACGAGGAGCTTACCTAACAGGATGATGCAAGGCAAAACATAGCTGAAAAAGCTGAGAGGCAAAATGTTGTGTTTCTTTCAGGTACCGAAAATGTTACCACTATAGTCACCTTTGTTTCTATTCTCATTTTGGTGTGTCCTAGGCAGCAAATGTCCTAAGCCAATTTTTACTAATTTTAAGTCCCTGCTGTTAGTCCTTCTGGAAAATTTAAGTGCCAGTGTAGAAGAGAGGACTTGGATAATCAATTAGCATTCTTATGTTCCTAGTTTAATATCTTCCAGAGAACATTTAAAAATTATATTCTGTATTGTATTGACAAATCAATGTTCTTGAAATTATCCATACTGCAGAAATGGCTGTCCAAAGTGAATTGCAAAACAGTTATTTTAAATCAGCATTTACCCTGAGACCCTGAGACTCAGCTTAATTTTTTATGGAGGGTAAGGATAAGCAAGACTCTCTTATACTCTTATAACAGTTGTCTGTTCATGTGAGTGCCACTTCTTCATCAGGGCCCGACTGAGCCCAATTAATTAGTGGCAAACTCTGTCATTTACTTTCATGAGATATCTATTAAATAAAAGAATGACCCAACACACAGTTTATGTAGTTAGTCAGAAATCACAGTGAAATGTCATTATGTTTCATCAAGGGATTTAACCGAAGTGAAGTGAGTTAAATGCAAAATTAATTAAGTTGTTAATTAGTTAATTAACTGTTATGCTTTTAAGTGATGCCATTAACAAACTGACATAAATTTCAGTTTAATTTCCTAAATGTAGAAAGTGTTTGTGAAGCTATAAAAGCCCGAGGGCTCCATTTACCCCACACAATTTTAAAGCAACTTTCATATTTATATGAAACTATTAGATTGCTTTTTAAAAACAGTCCAAAGTGAACCTTGCTCTATTTTTGGAGTACTGTAATGGTGGTGAATTTTTATATATTGTTTTGTGATTGATCCTCCATCATTCCAACTTTTTAAAGATGCCTCAGGTGGCTCTAGTCATGATGTTATTTATTCAGCTAATGCAATGGTTTGAGCGGTGGACTAGGAGTGGGCACCATCTGGGTTCAAATCCCCACTCAGCCATGAAGCTTACTGAGTAACCTTGGGCCAGTCATTATCTTTCAGCATAGTCTTCCAGGACTGCTGAGAGAATTAAATTGGATGGGTGGAGAACCTTATAAACAACATGGAATGTTATTCTCAGTGTTAATCATACTTCGCATTTTAACACTTTTCTCCCAAAGGATCAGTATTAAATAAGTTATCTAGTTACATCAAATTCAAAAAGGTACCACTGGATTGTCCTACTAACTGGAAATTCATCTAAAATGTATAGACTGTATTTATGTCTTAAATAATCAGCCCTTTCTAAATTTTGGAGCATATGGGTTGCAAGTTTACCTTATTTTACAAAGTTTCTCTCTGGTAATGCTATATTTCTAACTAGGGCATACAAAACCTTTGCCAGACCTATCCTTGAGTACTGCTCACCTGCCTGGAACCCACACTGTATTTAGGACATTAGAGAGGATCCAGAGGTATTTTACAAGAAGAGTATTCAACTCCTTTGCTCACAATAAAATTTCTTATACCACCAGGCCTGAAATTTTAGGCCTGGATAACCTGGATAACGTCTACATTCTGACCTAAGCTTAGTATACAAGATTATCTGCCACAACGTCCTACCTGTTAGCAACTACTTTAACTTAAACCGCAATAACCCAAGGGCTAACAATAGATACAAACTAAATGTAATAATCTCAATAGCAGAAAATACGTTTCAGCAATAGAGTAGTAAATGTCTGGAACACTCTACCTGATCCTATTGTTAGTTCCTCTAAGCCCCACAACTTTTACCTTAAACTGTCTATCGTGGACCTTACACATTTCTTAAGAGCTCCCTAAGTGGGTGTCCCCTACTGTCCCCATGTACTCATTTTATGTTTATGGCTATGGTTTGCTTACTTATATTCATTTATTTGTGCCATTTTTCATGTGTCCATGTCTATGTCTATATTGATATTTGTTTTCTTGTACTTTTGACAAATAAATAAATGAATAATGAATACATAAATAAATAAAGTTTGGAAAGTAAATTCAGGAATTGAAAAATTGAGGTGTTATCTTTAAAAATAATAATAATGGCTTGAATATAAGGATTATTTTTCTTTAGCTACACATACCATAACAGCACCTGCTGTAAAGGTCATTAAAACAATAATAAGAGTCTTGGGTTTCTTTACATAATTTATTGCCAATATTCTGTTATCTGAAAATAATAAAAAGCAATGAATCCATTGATTTTACTCAGACAAAGCTGATATTCGAATATTCATAAATGGTCATCTTTTAGCTTTAAATAGTTTACTTTCTATGAATCATCTTTTCCAAAATAATATTCTTAAGGTATTTGGATATAATTGTTGGAATTCCCATAGTCCATAGCATTTAGGAATCTTTGCTATTAGAGTTCCAACACATTTACAGATATTTAAGGAATCAGATATTGTTTTAAACCAGTTCTAAGCAAATGGATGTACATGTGAATGTTAATATGCTCCTAGCTTTGTCTGTGAAATAATAACCTAGTTATTTTTCCATTTATGTAGCTGCTATTTTCAATATAGCCAGCAGAGGAAGTAATACTTTAAATATAAAGCTTTAGTTTTGAAGAACTTCATTCTTAATAAATGAGGAAAAATACTGTTCTCCACTCTTTTATTTTTATTTTAAATTTACTTGAAGTATTATGAGCTATTCCCTTCCCCTAAATAAATATGTTTACAAAAGCTGATTGGGTTTATATTTAATATTTATAGATTATTCTAATAAAACTTTGCCAAAGGGATGGGTTGTTTCTTTTCATTCCAGTCTGGCTTTTTTCTTATCCTTGCCTTCTTTACATTTCAAATGATGATTTCCTGGTGTCGAAATCATCATCTGTATAACTAGAAGAAATGAAAGTTACAGTATCTAATAGTAGAATTTAATTTGAGTCGCTCTTAATTAGAGGACCAGTTTGGTATAGTAGAAACTAGGAGACATTGAATTCTAGTCCTTAGGCACAAAGTCAGCTTGGCCAGTCACGATCCCTCTGCCCTGGAAAATAACAAGGGCAAAATAACAAAAAAATATTGCCAAAAAAACTGCCTGCACTTGTCCAGGCAGTTCCAAGAATCAAAACTGTCTCAAAACCATAGGGGGGGGGGGGGGGGGAAGAGATAACAAAGGTTGTGGCTCATACATCAAACCTCTCAGTTCACGTTCTGGATAAATTAACTTCAACACTCATATTGTAGTCATATGCAATTTTACTAAGCCATAAGTAATATAGAATTGATTGACTGCAATACTCTGCGAATATATTTCAGTGTGCAGCCTTACAATTATTAAATAGTTATAACTTCTGAATATGACCAAATAGTGGGAAATGATATTTTTCTGCTTTTAAATAGAAAGACAAAATATATCCTAAGTTAGTCATAAAACTGAGCAACATAGTTAATTAATTGGCCCAATCAACACTGCAGGATTTCTCAGAGGTTATAAAAGGAAGGTGCAGTATATAAAATTCCTTAGAGTAGGAGCAGAAAATACATGTAATAATTATAAATATAATTCACTGGATATATTTTAAATTCTTCTCTGATGCTCATATTCTTCATATTAATTTTTAGATTCACAAAGCATACAAAATTATCTATTTCACCAAATCCCTACTGGATTACTCTCTTCATATAAAATTTGATACCCAGTTTGATCAGAAATCTTGAACGTAGATTTATAAATGTAAATGAATGAGATTTAGTGGTTATTCTCTGTTGAATCATGTGCTTAATTCCCATTGATGTTAAGAGAAGCTATGCAAAATATCAGTCGAGATGCTTCCCTTAAGGTTAGCTTGTGAAAAGAATGCTAATTTGATGTGTTTACAAGCATCAGAAATTGGAATAATTTATAAGTATAAATTCTAACTAAAAATGCTGTCTAAGTGGGACTGTCTGTATCCAATTGTCTCTTCTCATTCTATGACATTCAGCAGGGTGGGCTTATCTGAAATAATGTCGCCTAGTAGGATCTTTCTTTCTATTTTCATCCACGATTTGGATGGCCCCAATTGTGTTGTCTTTTGTGGAAGGCTTTGAAAATCTGGTTTATCTCCTGGGTGCTGGGCTAGACCTATCCTCAAATGACTTTGGGACTGAAATATATGGTGGCTTGGCCTTTCTGTTGTGTTTTAGGTATTTTGTTTTTGGTCCTTTTGTTTTTATGTTTTTAACCTGATTTAAACTACCCAGAATCACTACTTGCAAGATGAATGATCATATAAGTAATATAAATAAATACAGTTTTTTTTTCTAAGATGTCAGTCTGAATTAGAAAGAATCACATTGCAATGACTGTGTTTGCATCACTATATGTACTGCTATAAGGCTTGGCATTTTGACAGAAGCTAATCAATGGAGCCCAAATAGTGCTGGAAATATAAAGCCAAATCCTTACTTAGGAAAATTATAGTAAATGGCTCAGAAAGTTATTATAGAAGATTTGTTCTAATCACTGTACTTCCAAAGGCTGTGCAGTTTTGAACACTGACTATAGAAAAGACACAATTGAAAATCAATTTGTTAATTGGAAGAACAAGCCAGTTCATGGTCAATACTTGAAGAATATAGAAGCAAAAGTTGATTTAAAAACCCAAATGGAGTTAGTTGAAGTCAGTAGTGTTAAAGAAAGAAGCAATTTATCAGATGTGAACACTCTAACTTTACAGAAAAAAATCCTATTTTGCTTGAACAGCCAATATCCGTAGGTGCCACCTTAATAATACTTAGGTCTTGGTTAGAACTTGATATATTAAACTAGCACCAGTCATACACTGCAAATCTAACAACAAATTATTCATCATAATAATAATTTAACAAAAATGTATGTTGTCCAACCCTCAATGGCTCTTGTCAGCTCACAAACAATAAATCACATTAATAAATAGTAAAAATAAAAGACAGTTAGTGTGATGAGCAAGGGTTTTCACCAGTGGTGGGTTCTGGGTGGTACACCCCGGTATGGGTATACTGGTGGCAGCTGGGAGAGTGGCCACCATACTGGAACAGTGTTTTGGAGAGCCCGCCAGCATTCCTTACCTGTATTTAAGCCAACTGGGCCATTTGCGCATGTGCACATAGCTTACAGCGCCTGTGCAACTTCCTCCGAGCAGCTGGATTGTCACAGGGTGGTGGGTGTGCACGTGTGCACAGCGCATGTGCCCGGGGTGGACACCCAGCCCCGCCACAGCTCACTGGTTGCGATGGGATCTGGAATCCACCACTGGTTCTCACCCTTCCTTGCCAAAGTCCTTCACCACTCTTCTAAACATCTAGCCATCTGGATCTTAGGATGGTGGGAAGTTGACCCCTTTGGGGGTGAGTTTCCTGCTATATAAATATCTCATTGAGTTAAATTTGACATCTAGTGGCTATATTACGTTCTCCATGTAGTTTTAGCAATAGCAATAGCAATAGCAGTTAGACTTATATACCGCTTCATAGGGCTTTCAGCCCTCTCTAAGCGGTTTACAGAGTCAGCATATTGCCCCCAACAACAATCCGGGTCCTCATTTACCCACCTCGGAAGGCTGGAAGGCTGAGTCAACCCTGAGCCAGTGAGATTTGAACCGCTGAACTGCAGAACTAGCAGTCAGCTGAAGTGGCCTGCAGTGCTGCATTTAACCACTGCGCCACCTCGGTTTTCTTGACAAACATAAAGAAGTATTCAAACTTTGCCTTTTCCTGGGTTTTAGTTCCTTTCTTTCCAACTTCCCAGTCAAATATATAGCCCTATACTAATTTTACAGAAAAGAGTATTTTGAAAGGGTCGATTTGTTGTGCAAAGCAGAAAAGCTCCATACAGTAACATCAATTATTTCCTGCAACTACTAAATGCCAAGGAATCCTCTTTGGAAAACTTAATCTTCTTTAAAAACAACATAGTCCTCTAATTTCAAAGTGATGCTGTTTTACATTCAAGTTAATAATTGTGCAGCATTTTGTGCTTGGCAGGATTCTACAGGTATTAACCAACAATGCTATCTTTTTTATAAGATTACTTAAATTCATAGGGAACTTATGGATAACAATAAGTACTTTATGACTATCCATTTAATGGCATTCTATATGTGCATATAATTTATAGACATTCAGTAAAATACACCAACATATTAAGTACAATACTTTTCATTAATTAATATAAAAGCATTATTTTCTTGTTTATTCTCAATTATTATGAAAATAAGTAGCAGTCATGTAAGGCTATGTCATTCAGCAATTCATATTCCTTGTTTCAAGGTGTTCTTCAAAACAGAAGCTGATTGCCCAGTAGAACAAATTGTTACTGACAGGCAGCTCCGTAGTATATTGTACAGAATATCAAGAACTGGTAAATCAAATGGGAGTAAAGTAGATCTTTATGAAAGATTTGCTAATGAGGAAACAAATGCTCCAGAGTGTTGCCGTAATATCTTCAATGAACTGTAAAATAGCACAAGTGAGGAAAAAAATTCCCAAGACCTTGAAATGCACCACATTTATATCTGATTATGTGGCTTCTAATTTATGCACCATTGTAGGCTGTCTTTCTTTTTGTTTTGTTTTGTTTTTGTCCATTCACGTCTCTCTTGACTCCTGGTAATTGCTTGGACAAATCCTGCAGTTTTTTGGCAAGATTTCAGAAGTGGTTTGCCATTGCCTCCTCCCTGGCTGAAGCCAAGTGACTGGCCCAAGGTCACTTAGCTGACTTTGTACCTTAGGTGGGACTAGAATTCATTTATACTATTTGCGAGCAGTGGTGGGATTCAAATAATTTAACAACTGGTTCTCTGCCCTAGCGATTTCTTCCAACAACCAGTTCACCAAACTGCTCAGAAAGTTAACAATCGGTTCTCCCGAAGTGGTGCGAACTGGCTGAATCCTACCACTGCAGATATCTCACATGACGTATAACTATTTATTTTTCATTGGTTTCTGATGGCCAGACTCAAATAATCAGGTTTGTATCATGACATGATTTTCACAACCTCTTGTTGTGTTGAGAAGGGCCATGAGAGAACCCTTCTCCTCTTACTTCAGCATTTGCTCCTCAGAGTAGCCATCCAGATGCCTCTGGTTGTTGCAAGTAGGAAACAGTCACATGTTACTGTCTCATTTTTACTGCCCAGCAAGTGGTATTTGGAGCCTACAGTTTTTGGGACTCTTGAAGAGTAAATCTTGAATACCACTAGCTTGGATAGACTTGTCCTCCATGAATTTATTCAGCCTCTTTAAAGCCATCAATGCTAGTGGCCATTGCATGACATGAGATAATGAATTCCATAGATTAATTAAGCATTGTGTGGAAAAGTACTTACTTCTGTCTGTTTTAGATCTTTTATTTTCTCCACCAGCATCCCACCCTTCTCATTCTTGCCTTCACATTATTTATACAAAATACCTCAGTTTTAGCTTCATCATTATTTTTCCAGTGAGCTGTTTGGTTTTATTCATGCCACTATGGAATAATTTATAGGCCAAAATATTTTCAGCAATTTTAAATGCCACCACAATTAAAAGGCAAACCTTTTTCTTCATTAGCCTTTCTGATGATCCAATGTTCATACATACATGTTATAACTGGGAAAGCTATGTCCTAACAAGGCATACGTTTGTGGTCAATGCTAGTCTCTGTATATTAGTATTTCATCTGCATTTTTCATAAATTTTCTCCAAAGAGCATATGTCGCTTTTTTTGTAAACTACAGCCACTGTCTCTATAAAAGTCTGAACCTTCTTCCACCTAGATTTTCCAAGTTTTCTTTTTTTCACATATAATTCAATATTACTTACATTTTTTTAAATTAACCAATTAGTAATCCATAAAAAGATGAATTATCTGATAGTTGCTAGTTTACTCAAGAGCTGTTTGTAAAGTTTTTTGGCAAAGTTTTTTAATCAAGTTTTTTCCTTTCTACACAGCTTGTTCTATAATGTGTGTGTGTGTTTTAAACAATTTAATTTAAACAATTAAATTTTGCTTTAATTCTAATTCTATCACAGAGGAATTCAATAGGCTTAGATATATCTCGTACAACTTCTGTAGTCAAAAACAAATGCAGAGAATTCATTGAGTTCTTTGCAATTTCTATAAATTGATTGATGATTTCTTGCTTTCCTTCTTTTCTCGATTTTATTAATTAGTTTTGTGCTACTTGTGACTTGGTCCTACCCATTACGCACTTTGCATTTTTGAAATTGTCAGGCAAAAATTCAAAATAATCTGCAGAAGAATATTCAGTTTGCTAATATTATACACAGTTTTTTCATGGATAAACTATCTTCAGATGCAATTAAGAAAAAAATAGATGTAGTTGGGAACCAATATTCTAGGTTATAATAATGACTCTGGTTTGGCCTAACTGAACCTAATGAATAATGAATAATAAAATATCTGGCTTCAGATTCCTTTTACAGGTTACAGTCCTTGAATTGGCTGTCTGACATCTGGAAAGTCATTAACATACTGTTCAAATAATGGCCAATTTAATGAAAATGTACTAAGGTAAGCAGAAATAGAAACAATATGCAGATGGTTTAGGTTATAGAGAAGTGATAAGCTGCCTACATTTTATTGCCCCATCAATCAATTTTCACAATGGATTTTAATATGTAAAATGTTTTCATGAAAAGTAATAGTATACCTCAGGTATCTGTGCTGTTTGTTAAATTTAATGTATAATTCAAATTTGCTGGTGAAAATTATCTTAGTACATATTTCACTAAATATGTTCTGCAATGTTATTTCAGATCTTATAATCCATCTTGCCTACCATTGATTACCCATTACATTTTACTGGTCATTGCCATTTACAACTACTTAAAACTTAAAATCTTCTGGTAATTACTCAAACCTTGAAGAAACCTGATACTAGGAGACCCCAGGGTGCTTTACCTCTACCCAAAATCCTGGGGACAGCTAAGTTACAGTTTTTCAACCTTACTATTTCTTACATTGCTGTAATCAGTTATTATTTTGCCATCTCATTTGTCACTTCAGTCAGAATATGTATTAAAATCAAAGAACTGTAAGTTGGTCCCTCTAAGTTGCGCTTATTGTAAAACAGTAACTTCGTTTTTAGAGTTAGAATACAATGACCTTTGTCCAACATTTGGCATGAAGTCAGCTGAGTGACTTTGGGCCAGTCATTTTTCTTACCCTATGAAGGGGCAATGGCAAAGCACTTCTCAAAAACCTCACCACCAAAACTGTATGGACTGGTCCAGGTAGTCTCTGAGGAATGGACATGATTGAACAGAAGAGGAAAAAAGTAGTCTAATGTTACTTATGCTTTTGAGAGCTAAAGTAAAGCAAGCACAAAATTCATACAAACATATGCTTATATATAGTAAACATGCACCCCTTAGACTGGAATATAAAAAGTGGAGTTTAAAATCATATTCAAACTAGGGATTCTCTTTCCAAGCTAAACCCTTTTACTAAGTAATTATCCTAAGCTAAACTGAATTCTGAAGTGAAGGAGAAAAAAAAGATATATTGCCTTGTTGGCTCATTTGGAGTCTAGGATCTTGGCTTACTAGCAAGTATTAAAGAATTTGGGCAGTAATCTGAGTCCACTATGCCAATTTGAATTATGTTTAGTAATGAATTTAAACAACAGTTGCCTTGATATAAACACTTGATATTGCTAAAAGTCATCCTTAGGAATTTAGATACTTCAGTGGTCAGAAAGAATGCCAATCTAAATACATTTGGTTGTTAAATGGAACAACTGTCCAGTGACCAGAAGGGAAGAGTATTTCCACTTTATTGCATGTTTGCTAAGAAGCAAATCTTAATGACTTTTTGCAGTCTCAAAGCAATGCACAGAGATTACACAGAAGATCTCATTAAATGTTTTTTTTTAAATCCAGCTGTGGATGAGAAATAGGAATGTATGTTCTGCTTGACATGGGTCATTCCATGCCGACCTGGAAATTGTATTAAATAAAACTGTAGCTGCATTATTTCCATTTCTCCTTCTCCAAACCATCTTTTTCTTTAAAAAAAAAAAAATCCCTGTAACAATTCTTTTATGGCCACCAGAATTTCTCTGTCAATTTTATAGGTTTTTTCCCCTTCCTAGTCAACACTGAATATCATGTGACATATGGATGGTACTGAGAATGCTTTTTGTCCTGATTTTCTTCTTTATCTTGTAATGTATAATATATTTAAATGCAAATATTATCTTGGCACAAATAATCCAATGTTCAGGCTTAGGAAATGTCACCCAATTTGCTAAGTTAATATCTGACACTGGAAGAAGTAAGTCTGTAAGCATTATTATAATTAACCTTAGGAAAAATATTCAAAGCAAAGTCATTGTATCACTGAATTCATTATTAAGCAGAATCGTGGAATATAATTTGTACAGCTAAATTGTTCACCTCCAAGGCCATTATTAGTCAATTAAAAGTAGCACATTATTATCTGTGTTCTTGGAGATTTGTTAGAAGGTTTAAACAGTATCGGAAACAACAATAACAACAGAAAAAAGTAAAAAAGTAAAACATATAGTTTATACAAACCTATATATGTATATAAAGTTTACAGAATGGTTTCATTCACTCAATAGTTTTAATCATATTTTATTTAACTATCCCTCCATAACCAGATGTAAATAATTATTCCAATAATAATATCTTTCCAATGTTGAAGGTTGAATCTCTTAGGGGGAAAGGGGGGGAATGGAGAATCCATTTTCATTGTCCATAGATCAATTCCATATAAAATGTGTATAATGAAGAGTCTTGATATTAAAAAAAGCACTGTCTCAAGTTAATAAATGTAATTACAGGTTCCCAGAGTGCAACAATTTTAGCTTCTCAAAACTTGTTTAATGAACTGTTTTTTATGCTATCTTAACAACCTAATATACGTCTTTTCAAATGTGACCCAATAAATCTGAAGGATTCTTTTTCTGCTAAATTAGACAAAGTCTAAGCACTATTTAAATTTTGATACAGACATTGAGGCAATTTTCTATAGTTCAGACAAAATGAAGATCTCCAAATTCCTTTTTTTTCTTCGGGTTTTAAAATTTGCATATCAGATAAATTGATTGGTAATGCATTTCTACAGACTTTTTTCATAAGATTTGGTGATCAGTTCTACTAGGCGTCATGGTGTCAATACAAGTCACAGATACTGCCAATTGGCAGCAACAGGAAAACAATATTTATCTCAATATTCATTGAGTGAAGTTTTTTCTTCACAAATATGAATATTCTATATAAAGTACAAAATATTCTGGCTTAACGCCTCTTTTATCAATAGCCAAAGAAACCTCTTTATAGATCTTATTTTTATTTAATGTAATTATTTGAGAAATATCACGTGGAGTCAGAGTACCTAAATAGTTAATGAATTATGTACACATGTGAAACTTGTGAACTGTTTTAATAAACAAATATTTCTACAATGCATTAATTCTGATTTAGTCCATTAACAGAGTATCCTGCAGAAGAATCCTTCTGCAAGTCAGCCAAGTTTCCAGAATTGGAAGAAAAGTACAAAGTGCAGGGGGGGGGGGAGAAATCCAATCACAATCCAGATATTATGATTTGGACCCATTTTCAAGAAAATTTTCTTGAATCCTTCAAGAAACTTTAATTTAGTATGCCCAAGTATGCCTTTGTACATACCTAGTATAAATAGCACATTCTGTTATGTATGTATGCTGTATGTGCATATGAAATACGTTGGAGTATGTTTTACAGCAGTATATTAGAAAGATTTGAACAATACTCTACACTTGACATCTGTGAAAAACACCAAAATATATGAAGTTATTGCCATGCTTCACTAAATAAAGTAAGACATGTTGTTTACTTAGGTTCCAGCAAAGGATAAACACACGCTGACAAACATCACAGCCATGATAATCTACAGAAAAATGTTACCATTTTTAGGATATTTCTTTAGAAACCTCATTGAAGGCCATAGGATTTACTTCTAAGCAAGCAGGATAAAATTTGGACGTCGGGGCTGCATCTGGCAATCGGAAGTTTCCAGTACCCATAACTCTAATTACAAGGAAGGAATCGTGCATCATCACAACACAGTAAACAACGTTTTTTTTTGTGTGTGTGTGGAGCTTTCCGGCTCCAGATATAGCTCGCTCCTTGTTCCCACATATCAGACACCCATTGGGGCTCTGCAGTGCTGCTGGGAGGAGAGCGAGCGGACCGAAGGGAGAGAGGTTCTTCCCTCTGCCGCAGATCTCCGCATCTTGTCTTTCGCCTCACTTTTGGGCGCTGTCCATGGTTGCAGCAATGGTCCGCGTGACGTCAGCCCGCCCGAACGTCCCAGCCATTGGTGGAAGAGCTCGGTCGGCCTGTGGAATCATGTAAACTCTGCCCACCCACCCCTCGCCCCCCTCCCTTGCCCGGCGGGGACCCGAATCCACTTTGTTGCCTAAATAGGCAGAGGAGTCCACCGGCAGCGCCGATCTGTTGGGAGACGTATAGCAGCCGCGCGGCGGAAGAGGCAGAAGCCAAGGCAGCGGGACAGTCGATGCCTGGGAGGCAAGGAGCCGCCCTACAGAAGCAGTGCAGAGCTCTGGCATGGGACTTTGCCCTGGCTGAACAGAACCCGCAGGCCGAGTAAACACCATGGAAGACTTTTTGCAACGCACCAAAACAAGCTGGTAAGTTCTGCAGAAAAAGAGGGTATTGGAAACACTTTTTAAAAACCATACCAGTTTGTTTTGCTACACTTTCCTGCACGTTTTTGTTTTTTAAAGTTTTGGAAGACATCCAGATGAGCTTGTATGAATCAGCATTTTGAATAATAATATGAAATAGCTAACAATGACACCAGAATGTTGAAGGTTGCAACACCTGTGTTATTAATGGAATTCATTACTTCTCAAAGGTCCAGACTATTTTTTTAAAAAAACCACACACACAACAAATAGCTGAATTCTCACTCATTTCATTTGAAGAACTTGGTCTGTAGTTAGCAGGAATCCCGAAGAGCCGTCAAGCTTCTCTGTCTGTAATTTTTGTCAACCACAGAAAACGATAGCTTATGTTTGTAAGACAATTCAATCCATGTTTATTCAGAAAAGAGTTCTACTGTACTAAGTTAAGTATACTCTTAGGAAAATGTGTCCAGGATAATCTGTTCAATACTCTACAAAGTGCATGGAACCCCTTTTGATTCTGTGGGTTTAAAATTATGGAAGTAAACAACAATAAGTGAAAAGGTGAAAGTTCAATCAATGTCATAATATGAAAGCATCAGAATACCAAAACAAATTCACCACCATTGAGATCCCTTTAACTTAAAATGACTGTTGATATGAACCAAATGTAATGTAGACACAATAAAGCAGTGCAAATCAGTATCTGGTTCTGTATATTTCTAAAGAAAGTTGAGTTGACAATACATAAGGGCTACAAGGGCAGAAGGCACGAGCTGCTTCATTTTAGCATGTCATCTAACATTTAAAGTTATGTTTAAAAGTTTTAGCATATGGTCATTAATCAAAATTCATGCCACTTGAAATAAAATTACTCTTAGACTACATTCAAGTGCATTAAAATTAATATCTACAAATAACACCATAAACAATATTACATCTATCTTCAATAATATAAATTATATAATATATAAATTCAAAAATAAATAAATAAGCATTTCAAATATAATTAAATGGCATTATATGCCTTCTCCAGACTTTTTATTTGTTTTTTACCAAACATTTTATTTTTGTATTTTTAAATATCTTTAAACAGATATCAGTTATTTGAAAAAGTCCTATATAAGATTTCTTAAAGTGACTAATATTATACCTCTTTTTTTGAACCTCATTTTTGCTTAAGTTCTCTTCAAAGCAAAATAGAGCAAAATCTGATGACAAGCACAGAAAGCATGAATAATTGAGGACTTTCTTTTAACTCTAGAACCAGAACACAAGCACTCAAATTATAAAATTAACATTATACTATTGTAGCAGAAATTGAACATTAAGAATGTTGAATTACATTTTTAAAGTTCTGTTAAGATCTTATCTTGCTCATCTAGCCTTAGATGAGAATTAGAAGGTGGCACAGATCAGCACATCTGATGATGACTTAGTTATATTAGTAGAAGTAGCCTGAATGGGAAATTGTAGTGCTCTCCTTGACTTACCATGAGTATCTATGCTTGCTGCACTTGTAACACTTTGTGCATAGCTGAAATATTTTATCATTTTTTCAAACGTGGCTAATATGTATTATAAGCTTCTCTTTGGAATTGCTAACAACAATGAATATAAAATACAACCCCTATAGATTCTTAAGTAAGCAAATTGTGCTAAAGGATAAATTCCAGATGAGTTGCTGAATTTGTTTGTTCAGCAAGAATCAAAAAGTGCAATGGAATTACAGAAGAGCATTTATTGATTGAAGCAAAAGCTTTCATAATTAATAGCTTACTTTGTAAGATACAGTAAGGTTTTTTAACCTAAAGGTAAAGATGCCCTTGAATTAAACTCAACTCTTAGTGACAGATTTGTGGCAACAGGACCTGAATTGTTTTCAGCTACCTTTTTTAATGTTTTAAAAGTTTTTACTTTGGTTTACAATGCTAGAAGTCCATAGTGATGTCTCATTTGATATTTGCCAGGCAATTGCCTGCTTATTTTCAGGGGCTAGGTAGTTAGTCAGCCAGGGAATCCACTGTATATGTTATAATTATAAATATAATATAATGAATAAAATCTAAAAGTAGCCAAATAAAATTAGGCTTTGATAATTCAAAGAATGGATGAAGAGTATAGACATTTCCTAATGTCAAACAGAAAACAATATAGTTACCTGCGCTAAGAATTTCACAGAGGGAAGAAACAATTGTGGAAAATTTATTTGCTACTTGGTGGGAAAATTCAAATTGGCAATTTTTAAGTATGCATATGTAAATAATCTTTAATAGCATGGATTAGCAATATTTTTGATGCCTGGCACCAATGAACAACATTGCATTTTATATATTTATTACCAAAAATTGGTATGTCACACAATTTCACTGACTCTAAAGTAGCTTACATTGATAAAACAAGACCGAGCCATCTGATATTCAATGAGACTGCTGACTACTTTGTATGTGGGCATGTTAATCAAATGAATCTATAAATAGATAATAGTCAATATTATAAAAGACAAAGAGCCATAGCTAAATCTCATTTTGTGAGATTTAGTGAGCTTGAGATATTTGGACCATATAAAAACACTGAGAATCATGTCACTGATGCTATCTGTCATATTATGGTCTATACAGGTACTCCCTCCCTCTGGAATGAGCTGCCCCCAGAGCTTCGTATAATCCCCGACCTCCGGTCCTTCCAACACGCTCTAAAAAGTTGGCTTTTCCAGCAAGCCGGCCTGGCTGAACTAAATAAAATTTATTTATTTATAGGGTTTGTATGCCGCCCACTCTCGAGAGACTAAATGATTGATTATTGTTAATTTTAATCGATTTTTTAAAATGTTATTGTTAATCTTAATTGGGTTTGTTTTTTGGATACTCTAATTTTTTTAACTTTTGTAATATGTGTTTTTTTAAATGTTGTACGCCGCCCTGAGTCCTTGGGAGAAGGGCGGCATATAAATCCAGTAAACAAACCAACTGCTTGAGACATGACCATAATGAAGCCTATGTTGCAATGGGCATTAGGTGAAGCATCTAACATAATGGTCATTAGGTGAAGCATCTAATGAACCCCCCCTCATCCCTGCTGTCCCAATGAATTGTTAAATGAACACGTGGGTTATTAAGTGGAGCATAGGGTGTCTTGGGATGGGGGAAGCCATTAAAAGCCTAGCACAGGCACAGGCCTGTCTGCTCTGGCCTGCCCAAGGTTTCCTCCATCTCCTGAGATGCCCTGTACTCTGCTTCCCACCCCCTGGGTCCCACTAGTTCTCTGAGTCCTTAGGCCTCAATCCTACCTCACCAGGTCAAACATCCACCTACTCACCCTTTGAAGAGCTCCAAGCTTTCTAGAGCATTGGAATGGCTTGTTTGTTCTTATTTTATTGTTTTATTTATTAAATTTATTGGCCTCCCCATTTACCACTGGGTAACTATGGGTGGCTTACAATATAAAAAGATAAAATTATATAAAACCCATACAGAATAGAATAAAGTACAGCAAAATATAATTGCTCAACCCTATATAAAAGATGGGAATGGAGGGAGTAGGATGAGCAGAAGGGGGGAGGTGGAATCTGTTATTAATCTGTTAATCATCCCAATGTAAAGTCCCCCCCCCAATTAGATCCCCCAAACCAACTGCAGAGCCATGTTTTTAAACTTTTGCAGAAGGTGCAGTTGACTTCACTCTGCAGGACAAGATGTTCTAAAGGGCAGGAGCAAAATTCTACTGGACCCCATCCATGGAATACCCTGGCCAATGGAGCCCACAGCAGGCCTTCCCTGCTGTCATGGGTGAGGCAGGCCAATCCCATTAGGATGAGATGGTCCCTCAAACTACCTGGACCCATTCCAAGAATGGCTTTAAAGGTGATTACCAACACCTTGAATTGCACCCGGAAAGAAAACCAGCAGTCAGTGCACTCATGGAGCAGTGATGTGACATGGGCTACTCTTGGGGCTCCCAAAACTTCCCATGCCACTGCACTTGCACCACTTGTAGTTTCCAAATGCTTTTCGATAGTAGCCCCATGTAGAGTGTGTTGCAATAGTCCAAACACAAGTTAAATAGGGCTTGAATGTCCGAGAGCAGGGACTCTTGATCCAGGAGAGACCACAACTGGTGCTAAATCTGAAGTTGTGCAAAGGCTGTCCTAGCCACAACTGCCACTGCTCTTGGATTCATCAAGAAGAACTCCAAGAAGCAGACTGTATCTGTCTAGGGTAGTGCCATCCCATCCAGAACTAAAGATGTCCAAATCCCAAATCTTGGGGTTCCATCCATCCAAAGCCATTCAGTCTTGCTAAGGTTCAGTCGAAGCCTGTTTTTCCCTCATCCAGGGCCCCACGGTCTCCAGCCATCAAGAGAAGGGCAGCAATAACATCACTTGGATCATCAGGGTAGAAATATAGAGTTGAGTATCATCAGCATATTGAAGATATTTCAACCTGTGGTGGATTATCTCACACACTGCAACTATGGCTTTGCATAGTTGCAGGGTATGGTTCCAGAACTGGCCACCTCTATGCCCACCCACAAATAGTAGCCACATTTAAATCACCATCCCATAGCCTAGAGACAAACTGCTTAGTTTTGCTGCCTTAACAAGATTTGCACAGTACTGCAGAAGATTTTTTGGGGAATTCAAAAGTTTCTTCAGCACTGTGCAGACCTTGTGAAGAAATAAAAATGAAACTGTTCGTTTGTCAACCACCATTTTCATTTCACACAGGAGTAGGACAAAATGGCGGATGTATTCTGGTTGCCACTGTGTGGCCCAGGAACATGTTCCTAACATGAAGTTCCAGAGAACTTCAAAAGGGAAATGTGATGGGTGTGTGGGGAGCAGACCCAAGCACTGTGGGGTCCAGCATAGGATGGGGGAGATGTGAGGAGTGGCTCCAGAATCCCTATGGTTGGTTATAAGGGTAATTGACCACAGGGATGCTGTAGCCTTTGTAACTTTAAAGTAGAATTGAATGTAATTTTGGGGTGTCTGTTGTAACTGAACATTTGTTAAGAGACTCATCATAGCTCAAGGACTACTTTTATAGGTGTGTCTCATATTTTTAAAGAGAATAATTTGTTAAAAGTTTTCAGCTTCATAGAAATCTGATATTAATTTGAGAACCTTTAGCATCATACAAGTCTATACTCCATAATGTATTATATGATTTAAAAATTCCAGTAAAAACTCCATGTATTTATTTCTAACATCTTATATGTGAACTATGTATGCACCTATATTTTTATCAGCTTTATGTCTTTTTATTTTTACATAAAAGAAATGCCATTATGCAGCCAATTTAATAAGGTTAGAAGACTATCCCAGATGAAGGAGGGTATATTGGAGAAATATATAGGATATACATTATTGTAAAATAGACAATTTCTAACTATAATAATCTAACACTCCTGGCTATCTAGATAGCAAGCACAAAAATATATTGCCACATTTAACTGGGCTTAAAACAAGACTTTTCAGAAACTGGAAGTATATTATCTCTATCATCATACTACTAATTGATATAAATTTTTGTTTCTTGGAAATAATCAGAAGATTTCATGTTGAACATGACTTTTGTATAAAAGCCTAGTATACTTATAAAAATTGGACATGTTTATAAGAATACACATGTTAACTCTACCAGTGTTCTTGGATTAAAATATGAGTATTGGTATGTACATGTGAGTTATTAATTTAACATATTACCAGTATTAAGTGGTACAGGCGTGATCCAATGAACAACACATTATCACATCAGTTCATGTTATGATTTTGTTTGAAGTGTGGCAGAAGTGGGGAAACGATAGAGTTGAAATGAGTCTCTATTGGGGCTGTTCTTGGCCCAAAGTGGTATCATTCCAGTATTGTAAGTATTTATATATAAAATAGGATAAAGGAGGGTGACCTTGATTACCTCTCATGAGGGGAATGTAGCTAGTTATGTAGCTAAAGCTGATATGCATGAGTGAATTGATTCCATGAAATCAATTCATTCATCGCATATTGTTGAATCTAATTGATGTTTCCTTTATTCAAAACAGTTCTGGATATGCAATAAAGATTGAAAGTATTTCTTTAATTCTGAGTTGGTTCTCTACAGATCCAATTTCTTAATAAAATACTATGCATTCAGGGATTGGTCAGAAAAAATAGCAACAATAATTGAATGAAATATTTATCTTAATATTATGATCAGAGTTATACATAGTGCCTAATTATATGTTGCAAGTCAAACTGTTGATTAGAAGGCACAGAGATTACACAGTAGATTTATTGCATGCTTCCCTGGCATGTTGAGCACTCTAAAATATTCTTGCTATAAATCTTCAGAAGCAATGGCTAAAAACTGGTGATCCCATGTAAATGTTCTGCTAATTTGGATACTAAATATTTAATTAAAAATTCTGCAAAATCAGCTTTTAACCTTCTATTTTAAGAAACTATTGATATCTTAGAAGACTTATTGTCTTCTTAGAAACAAGATTGTTGTAGCTACTCTGTTCATTTGGCTCATTATCAACTTATTGATAATTAAATGAAAAGTATATTTTTCAAGCTTCTTTTAGTTTAAGATGAATTAAGGTGATTCAGTGTTGAATCCATTTACATTTAACTTGTAGTGGTTCCATGGATGAACGTTTTTAACCAATGGGGTGAGCTTAGAATGCCATAGATAATACACTTAGTTTAATAAAAATGCAACTAATGTAATTATTAGTATTATATAACTGATATGAAAATCTTAATTGTTCTTAAGAAACCATTCAAACTTGGTTTGGAAAACATTGTTCTGAAGACAGTACATATAGATCAAAGAACGAAGGTAAAATAGTAGAGATGATGTTTTTACTTGTATTTTATTATTTCAATGAAATGACATGTTGAAGATAACATGAAAAAATATTTTCATAAGTTCTCAAACAACTCTCTCTTCTGCATAAATGATTCAAAAATACAGCTGTGTTTAAACATTGCTGCCACCTGCACAATTTTAAAACATGCAAGATAAAATGCATATTTTTTGCACTTTGATTGATGATTAGATTTTAATTAGTCAGCTAACCACTCTGAAGTTATAGTAGCTTCTATTTAACATCCAGTTTGTGAATGATTTAATACTGAATGCCCCTGAAGAGAACATTAATGTGCCTTTTATTTTAATCTATTTGTGACTAAAAACCCCATTTAGTTTCAGGGAATTCCCTTCCTGAATTGTTTTGTCATGTTGCATTATTTCTATTAGACTCTCAAAAGTAATTTGCAGAAATATAGCATATAGTCCCATTTGTCAGAAATTGGTTTTCCTTTGTGGAACAGCTAGGCAAAATATTTAGCTGTTAATTACTGTGATTATAAGATGTTATTCTCCAAAGCACCTGAAGACAGGACAAGAAACAATAGATGGAAACTAATCAAGGAAAAGAAGCAACCTAGAACTAAGGAGAAATTTCCTGGAAGAGAGAACAATTAATCAGTGGAACAACTTGCATTCTGTTTAACTTCTTTATAGTGGGAGGACAAATGTCTTGAATAAAGATAATGGCAGAAAATATTAGGATATTAATACTTTTAAAAAAAAGTGATTTGGAGTCTTACAATATACAAGATCTGTTAAAATCCAAGAATCACATCCTCAATAACAAAAAGGCCAGTTTCACTACATAATCTGACAATTAATTTATTATATATCATGTTAGAAAACAGTTTACAGTACAGCATAAAAACAAATGCATGTTAAGTCCTTTGAAATATACCAGTTGTGGCCCAGGAATAAATATAGTGTATTATCTTACTTTTCAATAATGATTTTCTTGTTGATATGCAATTAGAGAAGAGGAAAAAGAGTGGTGAGTGTTTTTTCTGTTTGTTCATTAGATTTATATCACTGAGCTCTCCCTTTGGTTAAGTCCCCAACAATATAGAATATAGAATAACAGAGTCGGAAGGGACCTTGGAGGTCTTCTAGTCTGTTTAAAACTAGAAACAGACATGACAAGGCCCTGACATACAATACAATACAATACAATACAATACAATACAATACAATACAATACAATACAATACCAGAGTTAGATTAGATTAGATTAGATTAGATTTAGTTTATTTGTATGCCGCCCTTCTCCGGGAGGGACTCAGGGCGGCGAACAACTCAAAAGGGGAAAAGGGGATACAAACACAATACACGTAATTAAAATACACAAGAGTCATACAGCCATAAAAGTCGAGAGGGGAGGAGAACTCATCAACCCCAGGCCTGCCGGCACAGCCAGGTTTTGACAGCTTTCCGAAAGGCCTGGAGAGAGGTGAGGGTCCGAGTTTCTGCGGGGAGTTCATTCCAAAGGGCCAGAGCTGCTACAGAGAAGGCCCTCCCCCGGGTGGTAGCCAGATGGCATTGGCTGGTAGACGGAACCCAGAGGAGGCCGACCCTGTGCGATCTAACGGGTCTATGGGAGGTAATTGGCAGCAGGCGGTCTCTCAAGTACCCAGGTCCAATACCATGAAGGGCTTTATAAGTTACGACTAGCACTTTGAAGCGTATCCGGAGACCGATCGGTAGCCAGTGCAGCTGGAAGGGACCTTGGAGGTCTTCTAGTCCAACCCCCTGCCTAGGCAGGAAATCCTATACCATTTCAGACAAATGGCTATCCAGCATCTTCTTAAAGACTTCCAGTGTTGGGGCATTCACAACTTCTGGAGGCAAGCTGTTCCACTGATTAATTGTTCTAACTGTCAGGAAATTTCTCCTCAGTACTAAGTTGCTTTTCTCCTTGATTAGTTTCCACCCATTGCTTCTTGTCCTACCCTCAGATGCTTTGGAGATAGTTTTGACTTCCTCTCTTTGTTGGCAACCCTGAGATACTGGAATACTCCTATCATCTCTCCCCTAGTCCTTCTTTTCATTAAAGTTCCTGCAACCATTCTTTATATGTTTTAGCCTCTAGTCCCCCTAATTGTATGTTGTTGATTGGTAGAGGACTGGCATAAAGTCAATGAGTTCTCCTTGGCTAATGATGGAATTTAAACTGGTTTTTACCAAACTTAGTGCAATGTCTTAATTCTCCAGTAACTGAAACCTAATCCAGTATTCATAACACAAAATAGTTAAAAGTTAGGGACACAATTTAATGGAGTTTCCTCTTGTGCAAGGTCTTGCAAAAAGGAATAAAACCTCTTGCTAATTTGAGTTTGCTCATGAATTATTTCCAATGGCATGTGCCTTTGGATGTGTCTTTCTGGTGCAATTCGATTTTAGCTGTATAGTTGTAGCTAAACTGCAACAAATCTAGTAAATCTAGTAAATAGCAATTTTCAGGATTTTTGGAGCCCAGGTAGGGTTGCCCTACTAAACAGAAATTAAAAGGAAGGAAAAGGTTGGAATCTACTTTAGGCATTTGGGCAAACTGAAATATACAGAGATAAAGTGCACTATATAGTAATACTCTTATTGTTGTAGGATAATTGCTATGTGTTCTTAGCCCAATAGTTTAAAATTCTACTGCTATTTAATAATATTCAAATTAAATAAATTAAATAAAAATACTTCTTAGCTGATAAAATTTTATAGTATTACATTGTTATTAGAAATGATTGTGCTTTTCAAGAGCTGAACTTAGATAACAATTTCTCAGAAAATTCTGAATATATTTTTTTCTCAATAGGTCTTACTAAAGCCATGGTGTCATACTAAATGTAGCCCTTTGTAATTTTATGGATAAATGTAAAATATTAACTTCTGCCTTCCACTTGCTACAATTTGGATCTTCCTTGAAGAGAAAATCATTGAATGCCATCTAAGTTTTGAGAATTTACAATGTACATTATTGATTTAATCTAACATAAGAGCTTGAATCTCTTTTAAAATGCAGATTACTGGCCTTGCAAGTCTAATGGCTCTTCTGTAATGATCTAAATTGTGCTAATTCATTCTTAGCCATGCAACAGAATAGCTCTGTAAAAGGAAATAGAGCCTTCATTTTACTGACTATTGATAGTGGAATAATGACTCTTCTATAACATTTGATTGCTTTCCTTATCATACCATATAGTGCGTGCCATTTCTCCAATATAATCAAAGCAGAGTTTTAATATTTGCTTTTATTTTTTGCAATCCATATGTTTTTCTATAATACAAAGAAATGAATTTGGGATCAAGAGTGCAAGAAAAAGTAGATGTACTGGCATGTTTTTCATCAAATTGGTGGTATGCCATTTTTTCTAATGGTAGTTTACCATTGAATAAATATTTAGTAATTTAATAATAATTTGGAATGGCATAGCATATCTAATCAAGTACACAACAAAACTGTTTTTTCTCCATGTATATTCAATGTTGACATTTTTGTATTTTATGAAAGAAAGTCAGAATGAAATTATGTGCCCAAAATTGCTGAACTAATTGAAATAAAATGTATTTTGTTTTAATCTATTTGATGACGATTTTCACTGAATGAGAGAGGGTGAAAAATATTTCTGTATTATCTCAATTCAGATTCTAATTCTTAAACTTCCATTATTTTAATGGAAATTTAAAATTATTCCTTAATTTTATACATATTATATATTGCCAGTTAATTCCTTAACGTATGTCTTGTAGAATTCTTGAAACAATTATTGATTTTCTAGCATTAAACTAACATAACCAGATAAATAGCATAGATTACTCTTTCCATAACAGACAACTTGTATCAAATATACTCAAAAGAGATTATACTTACAAAAAAAGGAGAAAATGAGCCTCCCTTAGATTTATTTCCTGACACATTAATATGTATATTTGCAAACTTTGAGATTAATGAGGATGTCATTAAGAAGTGAATCAGAGGCAACTAGATAATACATGTAGGGTTAGCTGACTGTCTCTTTTAACAGAAAGTAATGTTGAAGCGATGGTCCCCTGAGGCCTAGAATGAATACCATCTGTAATTAATGTAAGAAGTGACTGGATGTCACATTTACTTTCTCTTGCAATGAAAGATATTCATCTTGAAATATAGAAGCCCTAACCTTCAAAACAAACAATTCATACATAATAGCTTAAGAAATCTGTTTCCCAAAGCATATTTGAAGCAGATCACACTGATATGTAGAATCTTTCTGAGAATCTTTTTTTTTTTGTTATATATATCTTTATTTCATTTTCATTTATACAATCACTTATATACTGTGCATAAAAAAAAAGAAAAAAAGGAAAAAAAAAAACCCAACATAACACTTCATTCCCCCATACACCCTCTCTTCTCCCCCTCCAACTTTCCTTTCACCCCTCCAGCATTCCCCTCTTCTACTTCCCTACCCCCTCAGACATCTCCCCCTCCCTCCATTTCACCCTCCTTACATTCCCTCTCACTCCCTCTTTACTTCTCCCTTCTCTTTCCCTCTTCTCCTCACTTTGGTGTATCCATACAATTCAATTGTTTTTACAATAAAAGTAGAAAAGAAAAAAAGAAAAAAAAAGAAAAACGAGCCGCAGTACACAAGTGAATTCTTATTGTTCTAAAGATTGAAACTGTAATTCCACCCTCCACCCTCCCCCCTATAATCCCCCCTCCCTAACCCCCTTACGGCTTCGCAGGTCCATGCCGCATAATTCTTTAACAAGCATTTGAGTATAATAAGGCCAGCTAACTTTAAAATTAAAAAATAAGATAAAAGTAAAGCCAAAAAGAAAAAAGAAAACTTTCGCTGCCCTTCCCTCTCCCGCGCACCTCCCAACTCCGTTCGTCCCAAACCGCAACTCAACAAGATCACAATTTCCGCTCTCCTCGCCTAAGAAAATAGTTCATGCACAATTTGAGTTAGAGTTCAGACAAAACTTCTGTACAATATATGTCCACAATCAGCAACGCTTCTTTCAGTCTCCATGTCTCATCATCGATATGCCACTTTTCCATTTTATCCCAGACGGAAATCATAAAACTTTAAAACATCGCTTAGTCTTTATTCTTTAGTCTTCTGCCCTTCCGGAAGAGAAAAACAACACCCTCCGCCTTGTAGCCACGTGTCCTCAGCTGTTTGTCTTCTCCTTCTCCTTGCCTCTCCCCAGATCCGATGAATCAGGAAGTCCCGCTTCAGGGTCTCGTAGTAAAATTTTCGGGCTTCACAAACAGAGTTAATGCGGTGTTTTTGGTTGCCAAATGTAACTGTAATACCAGCTGGGACTTCCCATTTGTATGGAATCTGAGAGTTTCTGAGTTCTTCGGTTAAGAAAGCGTACTGTCTTCTTGTTCTTAATATTTGAAATGGTATCTCTTTAAAAACAATCAAGTCCTCCCCATCAATTATCAACCTCTTTCCGTAAAGCCTCTGTATTATCTCATTTCTAGATTCCCTTGTAGTAAAGTATATTATTATGTCCCTCGGAAGCTGTCGCTGTTTTGCTACCCAGGAATTCTGGCGGTAAATTCTTTGAATCTGCCAATCAAAGTTAAGTCCCGGACTTCCCACCAAGCGACTGAAAGCCTCAAAGAATGTCTGTTTCAAATTCTCCTGTTGGTTTTCACGCAGTCCTCTAACTCGTATAGCAAAGGCAGTCTTGTTATAATTTATCATGACAAGTTCTTTTTGGGCAGATTCAATTTCCTGTTCTAACGTTTGAATTTTTGATATCAGATTAAGGTTAGTTTCTTCCAAAGTTCCAATTTGTCCTCCGTTTCAGCAATATAATCTGTCATGACTGTCATTACTCCGATCATATCCTGCTTTGCCTGAGCAATTTTAGCATCAAATTGATCACATAAATCCGATATCAGTGTATTAATCTCCTGTCTGAAATCATTAAGCGTTTTGAGAAGGAATTCTTGTGTTAGCAAATCTCCCGTGGAGGGTGTAGGAGACAAGGGTAGCGACTTCATAGCAGTTTTTGGAGATATGTTATTAAGGAAGCGCTTCTGTTTAGGTTTGGGAGCCATTCCAGAATAAAAATAAAAGACAAGCAATCAAGCGAGCCAAAAATCAAAGTCTGTGCTCCCCTCAGTTAATCTTTTAGCAATTAGTACGGAGAAGCCTTCAGGAGGGTAGGGTCAACTAGCTACGTCAGATCAAACACAAAAGCTACGAGATCGCCATCTTGTGACGCAGCTAAAAAAGAAAGGGAGCCTTTTGCGAAATTGAAGCTGGTATTTTAAATAGTAATAGATGAAATTCCTCGGGAATGGTCCCCGCCCGGATTGGCTTTTAAATAGCTTAGCTTTGTCCTGGGGGGGGAGGCAATCTGCCTAGGCTGCAAAAAAGGCAGCGCGGGAAAACTGGCCGGAGTAAAGGCTCAGCTAATGTTGAACCTCTTCTCCATTCACAGCAAAAAGAAAAGCTATGAATTACAAAGAGATCCTAACGACTGACCTCCTCTCTGCCCCTTTCTGCCAGAAAGGGGAGATATCTATAGATCTTATGAGATATACGAACCAGAGTCCTGGCAGGAGCTTTGTTGAGCTCCCGACGGCGGCAGCTCCTCCCTCGAAGCCAGTTTTTCTGAGAATCTTTAATATTCAGGCTAGTAGAAAATTAAACAGAAGAGCTAAATGAGATATAAATTCAATTTCAATTTTTTGTGGTCAAAGACCAGTACAGAACAGAACAAAATTTAACAGAGTTAAAAATACATTTATAAAACAACATAATTAACATCTGCAGGATCCAGTCTGTGTTGGTCATTGGGACCAGAGGTTTTGTCTTCCAAGCTTTTGGACTCATGCTGGAGCACTCCTCAATCTATATCTAAACACCCCAATCTACATCTAAAACACTACATACAACAGCCACCATATAAATACCACACCCAGAGAACAGTCGAGAACACACAAAAAAGTTTCCTAAAGATGGGCTCTAGCATCCTGAATCTAAAACCTCAGAAGACAAAACCTCTGGTGCCGGTGACTGACCCCGATTGGATACTGCAACAGATATATTTGCCTTCGTTCATAATTAACATCTGTATGTGAGATACAGCCTATATTAAATAATAATGTAAATCCTAAAATTATATGAAACATGATAATATCTAAAATTACAACAAATTAAAGCTATTAATACCAATGAAGTAAAAATATGTAAAATTTGAATGAATTATACTTGCATAGAATGCATTGCAGGATGTTGGCCCATCAAAGTTTGACAAATCTTCTGTGCATCTTGGCATAAGCTGAATCTGGGTAACCAGAAATGTCTACTAATGAGAGGCACCATGAATTGCAAAACATTCTTATAATGCTTTACTGGGCTTATACTATTTGTCTCCCTTACTGGTCTTTAGATTGATCTTTATTTGATTAGCATCACAGTCCTTACCTCATATGTCGTAGAGTACAATGTATGTCTTCTATTCCATTTATTCATGTTTCTAGAAAGAATCACTATCATCAGTCATACATTCAGTCTGCCCCAATTACAATTTTTACATATGCCTAAAATATAAATTGTTATCTTTTCTTTATGTTGCGGCAATTCAAATATTCCTTTTATATTTGATTTCATGCCTCTTTACTATGTAATGGATTGAAAATAATATTCACTTTACTTTAGATTATATGCTAGAGAACAACCCTTGGAGAAAAAAATTAAGAAGTCACATGAAAGAAAGATAAATGATGCTATAAGGGTCCTGTCCCCATATAGCATCATATTAGTTGATATTACATATTATATCAGTATCAGCCCATAAAATATAGCGATCCGAGAACCAGGATTCTAAATAAAGGCTATATATTGCTTTTAAATTGGTTTTATTAAACTAACAGTCAATTCTGCCATAATACAATTCTATCAGTTCCCTGGTCAAGGTACTGAGCAAGCAGCATGGTGACAAGATAAGTTGCTCTGTCTTGCTCCATATGTTTGTTGTTTCAAATTTTTCATACTTTTAATTGGTTCCCTGTAGAATAAGATTTACAAGCATATGGTATTGAAAAATGCTGACTTGTATCTGTTATCATATATTTTAATATGCTGGTGGCACAGATCACTTAATTTTAAATGTGATTATGAACTTACGTAGTGTAGACAACTGTGTTTTAAAAATGCTAACAGTCTGCAATGAACTAAAATTCATTCCAGTTCTTTTTAAAGCATTTAATGGAAAAGCAAAGTAGCCACATTTTTAAAGGTCTTGACATAAGAGTTTTGGTGAAATAATTATGCTAGTAATAGATATGAAAGACACATCTATGGTTAGTTGCAAGTGCAGAAGAACATGTAAAGTCTTGGGACCTTAGGTGAGACCAATAGCCTCCATATCGGTATTAAAAATATTTAGTATTTCAAAGCAGAAACAATGGAAAACTGAAATAAACCTCCAGCAATATGGTTACCTTCATATTGCTATGAATGTATCATATCCATATGAATTTATCATATTTAGATTCAGAGGCTTTCAGAGGCTTCAATGATTGTTAGAAAGATTATGAGTAAAGTTAATAACGTTTTTGTAGAAGACTGGCTGAGTTATATGCTTGATTTCTTAGGAAAAAATTGTAGTGCTTTTTAAGTTTGAGGTTTATGTGTATAATGTTGTGAAAAAGTTCTACTGACTGACATATAGGCTATTTCAACTTTCATTATGATTCTCTTGATCAAAACCTGACTATAGAGTTCTAAAATGCCACATATTACTTCCTCATTTTTTGTATTCTACTTTCCTCTATTAATTATCATTTTTAGAGTAGATCTTCCCTATTTCATCATCAGCCCATTTTTAAGGCAAAATGTGTAGTCGTGTTACTGTCTTGCTGTGGTTTCATGATGTTTATCTCATGCTCTCCTGTGGTAATGCTGACTGGAATTTTTCCAGTTAATTTCAAGAATAATTATTTTAACTATCCTTATTAACTTAGAACTTTCTTATTTTTAAAAAAGAAAAAAACAACTTTTTTAATGAAATAGAATGAAACCAGGACGGATTTAGGCTACCAAATCCAATTCTTGCTCAAAGCAGGAATCCAGAATAAAATATCTCTGACAGCTATTTGTCTAGTCTCTGAATACGTCTATTGCCAGACAATTAAGCAAATCCTTCTGTAATTGTTTTTACAGTCAAATCTCTGTTCCTGTTGGGAAGCTTTTCCTCACATTCAGTTGTGATCTGTTTTCCTGCAACTTCAGTAATAAAGACATTATCCAATGTCTTGCTCTCTGGAGAAACAAAAGACATGTTTTTGACTTGTGTGATCAATTGCACTTTATTTCCTTCTGGTCACCTTTCTGCAAGATTTTACATCATTTTTCAGTTTCTCTTAGCTAAGATCTGCTGTTTCCTGTGGCTGCTCTATTACATACTATTTTTATTCAGAATTACAATCCCTAGTGCAACTGAGGATAGTAGCCATTGAATTGGGATGAGCAAACAGTTTTGGGCTAAGCACCACTTTCTTTTTCACGTACCATTTTTAGAGATGAGTTTTAAAAAAGAGTTTGGGGGAAAAGGTAACAGAATTTAGATTTAGAGCAAAAATGGAGATTAAAATTTAATAATCAAATACAAGAATAAACACAATCAATATTCTCTTCTGACAGATGCTTCCAAAAGCTCCAGCAGAATGATGAGATAGGATAGTGGATTCTGATACATGATTTTCCTGTCCATTGGCCAACATTTATTGTTCTAAAATAGATATTAAATTGCTATGAACTGGTTACATATAGAATTCCCATGATGCAAATGTCCTTTAATTATTAATATTCCTGCTTAATATTTTAGAAAGAAGGCTCAGTTAATTCAGGGATTGTTTGCTGATTCTAATAATCAAGTATTCTATGCTACTTGCAAAAGAGAAAGCAGTTTTGTTGCTTTAACGCTTCAAAGGCAATCATTTTTGTTTAAGCCAAAACGCATTAACAAGTAAAACACCAGATCCATATACCAAGGAAATTTGGTTCAGCGCCAATGACTTGATATACAGCAGGCCAGCACAATTCATAGAGGGGAAAGGGTCACATTGCTACATTAAAATGTTTACTGGCCACAAAAGAAGAGTTGGCATGCCAATCAGTTATTCAGAGGGTAGTGAAGAGGCAACAGTATTGTTGCTGGCAGTGTTGGTGTCGGTGAGAACTGGAAACACTGGAGGTGCTTTGCAGCATGTCTTCAGGATGGAGGGAGTTATGAAAGCCTAGGCAATGGCAGCAGATCCTTTGCAATGGTGACATTTGGCAGTAGTGGATTGATTGAGTTTCAAAAAAAAATATTGCAGGCTGCTTGACACACGTTGTGTAGGTCTGCTTTAGAAGAATGCGTAGATACCCTGAAGAAGTGCAGTGCAGTTAAAGCAAGGAAAGGAGGAGGCGTGAAAAAGAGAACAGTCCTTATTTGGTACAAAAAGGGCCTACTTGGCCTATCTCTAAAAGCTGGCACTTGATGATTGTATGCATTATGAGAGTGTTTATATTATATTCAGTTGGCAACTCTTCCAAGTTTTAGAATGTGGTACTAGTGTGGAATGCAACATCTAACTAATTGAAGAAGGCCGCAGGGGTGGGCTGTTGTGGGTTCTCATGGGTTCAGGCGATCCTCTAGCTAAGGATCTGCCCAGTTCTGTGAACCTGCAAATCCCACCTCTGGCTAGCCCCACCCAACCCACCCCTCCCACCCCACCCTGCCCCTCCCAGGAGTCTCCACAGGTGACTCCTGTGATGCCAGGTAAGTACAGGGCCTGCACGGAGCCTGGGGAGGTTGAAAAATGGGCCTCCCAGAAGTTCCACAAGGCCAGAAATGGGCCCGTTTACAAGCTTTGGGGGGCCTCCAGAGCTTGGGATTGGCCACTTTTGTCCTCCTGGAGGCTTAATGAAAGCCTCCAGAGCCTGGGGAGGGTGAAAAGTGGGCCTCCAGGAAGTTCAGAAATGGGCACGTTTCCAGCTATCAGCTCTGGAACCCGGGGAGGCCATTTTTGCCCTCCCAGAGACTCGAGAAAAGCCTTCCAAGCCCAGGGAGAGCAAACACTCCCCCCCCCCGCTGTGGTGCAAGAGGCCAACTAGGCCATGCCCACCATGGCCACACCCACCCAACCAGGCAGAGAACCCGTTGCTAAAATTTATGAAGCCCATCCCTGGAAGGCTGGAAAAAAAAATTCAGCTAGTCCACAGTTATCTATGTAAATTGATTATTTTTCTTGCTGTCTTCTATAGAATCAATCATGTCTTACAGTTCTACAAACAACTGAAAACTACACCAAGACAAGAAATCAGAAAAAAGTGTGTGTAGGTACATATACCAACAACAGTTTAGTAAATAGATTAAAGTGGGTGAGGTTGTCTCACTGTGAGAGTATGATCCATGAGGGACTTGCCAAAAGTCAGATTTCTTTTTGACCCTTCTCTCTTGCATTTTGCTAATTCATTCACCCCATGGCAACAATTTGAAATAGACCAGATCTGGAAACAGACATTGGAAGAAATACTAGGACCCTATAGATATAGGCTACATTCTTGTAAGTCTGAAATAATTTCTCCTTCCCTTCCTCTTATATCAAAGAAAGACAAAATAGAACAATCATGTATTTTTTCCTCACACTTTCCTGTTTCCTTAGGCTAATCTTTTTTTTTTTTTAAATTTACAATCTCCACATATTTTTTTCCAATCTCTGAATTCTTCCTCTCTTTGTTTTTACACATCCATTTCTTCCTCAGGCATCTAATTCTTCTGCAGTAGGAAATATACAGCAAGGGAGGAGCCCTTAGGAAATATCACTTTAAGATTTTCCCAGAACCTTGATCTGACTGCTTTCCATTTCCAGAATGTAATATATACTGTTTTTATTGTATGCACTTTTGTGTAAGTGCATGCAACTATATTATTTTTGAAATGCATTGTAAATTTCTTATAATGTTTGTTGTTTGACATAGCCAGACAGGCAGGCAGCAGACATGCCAAGTTGGGAAACAAGATAGAATGGAAATTTTAGGAGCACAATTTTTGAGGAGGAAGAAAATACAAACTGGGCAGTAGACACAAATAGAGTTTTTGTTTGGATCTCGATGAGATGGTTACTAGCTGCTGAAAAGAGAATTGAGTGGAGTATGTTAAAGAAGATATGCACGCATTACGGGAACTTGTTTTGATACTTGATACTTTGATACTTATGAAAGATTTATAAAGTAATTGCAGTAATATCTTTGTTTTATAATCAGATAAAGACAAACTAACAGTCTGTTTGTTTGTGTAATCATAAAGGCTGAAAATACTCTTTGCTACAAAATGTCACTTTCAAATTTTTGTTTAGATCTTAATAAAACTCATACATTTATGTGAGTAAATATTCACTTTGCATTCATCTGGGTATGTATTTCATTTATCTCAACGCAGAAACTCAAGGCATTTCAGGATGAACTACATATGGGCAATGGGAGTGCTTCTAGGAGATATTTTATTCCTTTATTTGTTTAATAAATAGTATATTCCTTCAACTCACACACAGGTGATTTCAGGTGGCTTAAGAAGTTATGCTCCTTAGTTGAAGTTGCTGAAAAATAAATTATCCTATGAGGATTAATTATACTTTATTTTTGAAAACTTGACTAATTCCACCATTCTAGAAACCTGAGAATGTAGATACTAATCTGAAAAATTTCAGAGTAGATGAGATAAAAGACTGGTGCTAAATCTTTTAGTGGATTTTGTTAAGCCAAAGTAATTTTGTATCTTCTGTATGGCTATCAATAGAAGAACTAGTTCTTGCTTTATATAAGTATATAGAGATGGCGGATTGCCTTGCTATCATATTTTGTGTAATTTATTGACAAATGTTATAAAAATTATTGGTATATTTTGGCAATAGTTATATTTAATATCTCTGAGAGAAATGCTATCAGCAGATATGCTGATAGTCTGCAGAAATAAGTACTGTGTAATCAATTGATTACAACATTTCTATTATTCTCATCACATTTTATTTTGCTTTGTTAAATCAAAGAATAAGTACACTTAATTTTAAAATGAGACACTGTTGATGTCTCATCAGCACTTGTCTTTGATCAGTTTTAACAACTGCATTATTTGACAAACATATTTTGATCTTGAACAGCCTGGTTTCTAATATTACTTCTTTTTCATAGAGAATGAGCTATTGATAATAATTTTTTACATATTTACAAAGATATGCATGAAGCTGCAGATAAAATACAGTGGGCAGAAAGATTTCTTCCTCATCTCTTTACAGAGAATTTAAAATAGTTAGGAATGGATGTGCTTTTTTTCTTTAGACATATTACAGTAGTTCTTTCAATATCTCCACTATGTCTTGCATCATTACTCGTTATACTTAATGTTTTCTTCTGAATCTGTTTGCTTCAAGTCAAGTCTACTTTGTCCATCTGTTGTAATGTTTTATGTTTGGCCTGCCACATGGACTTCCTCTTCTTAGCTTAATTCATTTAACTAACATATTTACCAAGAAATGTTAATGCAATATGCAAAAATATTTATGGGTGTGGGTATAATCAAAGGGAATAGACCACTGGTGGGATTCAGCCAGTTTGCACCACTTTGGGACAACTGGTTGTTAATTTTCTGAGCAGTTTGGTGAACTGAAATCATTAGGGCAGAGAACCGGTTGTTAAATTATTCGAATTCCACCACTGGAGTAGACTCTGCGAGATAGTAAGTACCAGTGGTGGGTTTCAAAATTTTTTAGAACCTCTTCTGTAGGTGTGGCCTGCTTTGTGGGAGTGACTTGCTGGCCATGTGACTGGGTGGGAGTGGCTTGCCAGCCATGTGATCGAATGGGAATGGCTTGGTGCTTAGCAACCAAAATGATGACTCAGAAACTCTGGCATTTGAAGTCTTAAGCTGTCAAGTTACAAGACCCTTGCACCCCTAACCCTTTAGAAAAAAAAACCCAGGGAGTGTTCAAACTTGACAGCTTTAAGACTTGTGGACTTCAACTCCCAGAATTCCTCCTCTCACTTTTCTTCTTGATGATGTGCGGACGGGCAGTGGGAGGGAGCTGGAACCGGTTGTAAATGGCACTGTAGATTTATGGGACCTCTTCTATAGAAGAGATTAGAACTGGCAGGAACCCACCCCTGGTAAGTACCTAGACATATTTAAAATTAAGAGCAGCACTTATTTTTCTATCACTCCACATCCAGAAGAAGTTATTGAAGAGTTTGATAGTGAATAAAAATATAAATAATTTAAGAAATAGAAAACATTGATAATAAAAGCTATGGTACTTGAAAAAAAGTCTGGACGAGGAATATTAAAAAGTAGTTATCCCAAAATAAGGAATATTGGAAAGTAATAAGTATCTCTTTATTCAGATAACAACAATTAAGATACCCGATATATTCCTATGTTCCAGTCAACCAATCAGGATTAATGTTTCATATATTTATTGACCATCCCCTATAGAACTGATCATATTCTGTGCCCACTGTGCATTATCAATTTGTACTGATCTATTTTATTTTACGTGGGTTGTTGACCCCTGGTCTTCATCTCTCCAATAGCTGAATGTTTAACAAGCCATGGCGGCCTGTGCATGGAGATACAGTGGTACCTTGGTACTTAACTGCTTTGAAACTCATAAATTTGGTACTCAATGCATTTTGACATGAAAGATTTGTCCTGGTACTCATTGTTTGTTGGTTCTCAATGCACAAGCTAAACCTTGTCAGTGTCAGCTGCCTTGTGGCTCACTACATTATTCCTTATGGTAAACATGTGTTTGGTAATTGTTTTTTGGTACTCATTGCACCTCCCAGAAGCAATTACCATATTTTTTGGAGTATAAGACGGACCTTTTTCCCTCAAAAAAGAGGCTGAAAATCTGGGTGCATCTTATACACTGAATACAGCATTTTTTTGCCTCCTGAAACTTCACCCCTTCATCAAAATGGTCATGCATAGCCTTTAGGAAGCTTTCAGAGTGGTCCTGGGGGCTGGGGAGGGCAGAAATGAGCAAAAATGGGCCATTTTTGCTCAATTTCCTCCCCAGCCCCCAAGAGCACTCTACAAGCCTCCTAAAGGATATTAAAAAGGGGGGGCATTTTTGGGAGGTCTGCAGAGTGCAAAAACCTTTTTTAAATATTGCCTATACAAAATCTTGGTGCGCCTTATACTCCGGTGCATCTTATACTCTGAAAAATACGGTAATTATGAGTAACAAGGTACCACTATAATGAGAAATTATAGTCTGTTTAAAACTAGAAACAGACATGACAAGTCCCTGACATATAATACAATACAATACAATAGCAAAGTTGGAAGGGACCTTGGAGGTCTTCTAGTCCAACCCCCTGCCTAGGCAGGAAACCCTATACCGTTTCAGACAAATGGCTATCCAACATCTTCTTAAAGACTTCCAGTGTTGGGGCATTCACAACTTCTGGAAGCAAGCTGTTCCGCTGATTAATTGTTCTGTCAGGTACTTTCTCCTCAGTTCTAAGTTGCTTCTCTCCTTGATTAATTTCTACCCATTGCTTCTTGTTCTACCCTCAGGTGCCTTGGAGAATAGTTTGACTCCCTCTTCTTTGTGGCAACCCCTGAGATATTGGAACACTGCTATCATATCTCCCTAGTCCTTCTTTTCATTAACTAAACATACCCAGTTCCTGCAACCGTTCTTCTTATGTTTTAGTCTCCAGTCCCCTAATCATCTTTGTTGCTCTTCTCTGCACTCTTTCTAGAGTCTCCACATCTTTTCCACATCTGACCAAAACTGAATGCAGTATTCCAAGTGTGGACTTACCAAGGCATTATAAAGTGGTATTAACACTTCACATGATCTTGATTCTATCCCTCTGTTTATGCAGCCTAGAACTATGTTGGCTTTTTGGCAGCTGCTGCACACTGCTGGCTCATATTTAAATGGTTGTCCATTAGGACTCCAAGATCCCTCTCACAGTTACTACTATTGAGCAAGGTACCACTATACTGTACCTGTGCATTTCGTTTTTGTACCTGTGCATTTTGTTTTTTAAAAATGAAATGCACATAGAAAAGAAGAGCAAGGATATTAGGAATGGCTTGATTATTTTTTTGCTTGTTCTGTGCTGGTCTGTGATCATAATAACGATTCTTTGCTTGTTCACATAGATAGAACTACGGTTTCTCTAACATTTGAGCTGGGCTGCCACCTTTGTTATATCATTTCTAATCTCATATGTACCAAGCAGCAAAGATGGCCTGCTATTATCCAATAAATGGTGGTGTATTGTTTTTTGCTGTCTCAAGAAATAACATATGTATGCATTTCTTAACCACTTAAAATTGATTTTGTTTTAGAGTCACAATAAACATTTGGATAAAGTACATGTAGTCCTTGGAAAGAAATCCTGTGATTTGGATTCACTTATTTCTGCTTTAGCTTATGCCTACTATCTTGAAAAGGTAAATATTTTGTATGTCATTATGTTTTTGTAATTCCATTATCATATAAATATTAATCATTTACCATATATATAGCAAAACTGATTTAATGATCGTGAACAAATAGCAAGGCTATTTGTTTTAATCTCTGATGTTTGTCTAATAACTATAGCTCAGGTATCCAAAACATATTTTACTTATAAAATTTGTCTAAATTTAGAATTTTATTTTGACTATCCCATATAATTTTCTTTATATTTTTATACTTAAAATATTTGTTGCATGGAGATTTGTCTTGCTTACCTACACATATCCACTAAGTAAAGCTGCATAGTTTTTGGTGGATACAGGAAAGTCCCCCCCCTCCTTCCATAACTATACAACTGAAAAGAATTGCTCTGTTAAAACTGATCTCCAAGGACTGGCACCAAGGTTTGTTTGTTTAATAAATCATGTTAAAAATAAACCATAATTTACCATGATATATCTATTCTGTGCATTTATAGTAAATTTTATCTGTTGATGTACTTTATTGTTGAAGAAAAAAAACTTCAGTTACTTTAGATTGATACATTCTATCAGACATGAACACGGGGTACTTTAATATTCATATATCATAATAACTCTACACTGTTTTTAATCATGAATATGCTTGCATAATATCTATTCCATGTTATCTATTTCTGGGCTGGAAAAAATGTCAACTATAAAGTTGCAGTGAAAAATTTCCTAAGGAATCAAACTTTTTTTTTATAGAAGTGCAAACTTGATCCAGGGTGTAGTGTCAGTTCATAATGAAATTGTTATCCTCACTATTGGAGTGCTTTCTAATTTCCAGGAATTTTCTTGATGTAGGTCAGTTCATCTAACATCATATGTTTGCCAGTATTGAATATATCAAGAAGAGAAATCTGCTACCACCCAGAAACTAGATTTATTTTGGAGGAGCTGAATATCCCAGAGACTCTCCACATCTTCCGTGACGAAATCAATTTATATCAACTGAACAGCGAAGGAAAGTTGCTTCTTACGCTAGTGAACAGCAGTACATTGACAAGGTATCATCTCGAATTCCTTATTCATGGTTATTATTACTAGCAAACTCTGCTTAAACAGATTCATGTACATCTCAAAGATGCTTTTTCAAACAACCTGGATGTATGACCTGGATGACGGAAAATCTCCATAGACAGTTTCATGTATAGCTTTTTCTAGAAATCTTCTTTCCTGGCAGTTTATCTTATGCTTGGATAAATTACTTGTACTTTATTTTGAAGCTTTTGCATCACGCAATGACACTGATATTCATAAAGTTTTATAGTATTAAAAGGATAATGAAATGTTAGGGAACACAACACTCACAACAATCATTTACCACATACATTTAGGCAGTTCATGTTTGGAGTTGAAGATAATTTACTCAAGCCTTGTTCACTTATCTCTATCTGTAGAGTCCTGCCTCTGTTTAAGGAATATATTAGAATATATCTTTTAGTGATGTGTGACATTTCAGTTGGAATTAGGTGTGCAAGCTATGTTAAATGCCAGGTTCATAAAAATGGCATCAGCAAAAGGAGAAGAGTAGTAACACTGAGATTAACTGTAGAAGTAGAGTTCAATATTTTTATTTCCTTCTGTAGGTTTTGGGGGAAAAAACCTTATCTGGACCTGGAATCTCCTTTAAGTGAACATATCCTCTGGTTTTTACTAAGTTTTCACACAAAAAGTGTATTAATTTATATCAGGATATTCTTGGTGTAGACAGGATTTTGCCTGATCTTCCACACTTTTTCCCTCTCACTTTTTCCATGGGGGGGGTACCCATCCTTTCTGTGCTCTACTATCTCAGTTCTGAAATTCATTCTTTCAAATCTATATTACTAGAAAAGAGGGAAGACTGCTTCTAGAAGGGGAGAGGAATTTCATCACAAGCAATTCTTGTGCTGCAGTTTATTTTATATATGAGTAATGAATATATGTTCTTCAAGTGCTGCAAACTAAAACTCCCAACAATCCCACCCAAATGACAGGTGGTGAAAAATGCTTGAAGTTGTAGTTCATAAACTTGGCAGAACAAGTAGGACTGGACTGGAGTAATCTTGGAAAATTTTGGAGAATCTTACCTTTCCATAGCAAAATGCTAGTGTAAACATGTCCTTGGAATACCATAGAGAAAGTGTGTGAGAGTGAGATTTCTTATGAAACACATGTGTTCTAATGTCTGCACAGATCCTAGTTGCAAGATGTATTTATGTGCCATCATTAGCATTCAGGGGTTGATTCTGTGTAAAGCAGAAATTCAAAACACCCTTCAAAAATTCCCCCCCTCTCAGCAATATCACATAGGTTATAATTGTTAGAGTCTTAACAGAGCTGCTTTTCATCAGTGTAAAGATTTCTCAACAGAAAAAAACAGATTTTATCCAACAAGAGTTCTGTATGCTTAAGTCATTCTTATCACAGAATGGCTGGGGAATGTTGTTAGCACATACAATATTATAAATATGGAAGCAGCGAAATAAATTTATGGTGTTCTTTCTGTGCTGTTGGCTACCATTGGTTTCATATGCCCAAGTGATAATATAAAGCCATAATGGCGAACCTATAGCATGCGTGCCCAAAGTGGCACACGGAGCCATATCGCCTGGCATGCACTGTGTTGCCGGTTCCTCTTCTGGGTTTCAAGTGTGCATGCGCACACAACAATGAGCTGGCCTTCATGTCTGCGGCAGTGCCGGAAACTGGAAGAGCTGGTCTTACATTTTCGGCCATGAGCATGGCCGCTGGCCAGCTGACCATCGCGCGCGCATGTGCACCAGTAACCGGAAGACTAGGTGGCTCGCTGGAAACTGGAAGTTCATTTTACGGCATGCTCATGCCCGCTGGCAACTCCTCTTCTAGGTTCTGGTGAATGCTCCCTTTTTGGCACTTGGTGCTGAAAATGTTTGCCATCACTGATATAAAGGAATTATTAATATATCACAGTAGATTCATTTCTTATTTAAAAGCAATATTACTTAACTATATTTAGATTAAATCTCCATCTGATAAAAAGCATCCACAAAAGAGACCGAAAACAAGATGAAGCAATGACATCAAGCAAATATTGCGGGCCCAACTGGCAAAGGAAAGCTCAAGACCATATAGGTTGGAAACATGCAGAAAAGGCCTTCATCTTGCAGTGGATAGACAATGGTTAGAATATGACGATGATGATAAGATTAAATCCAATGTTATATTAAGAACCAGTTTGGTGTAGCAGTTAAAATACCAGACTAGAAACTGGAAAACCATGAGTTCTGCACAAATGAAATACATAAATGAAATAATGAACAATATATGCAAATGAAATAATGAGCGACATTTAACATTTCTCTTTTTATAGTGAAGATAAAATTTTAGAATCAGCTGTTGTCAAAGTCATCATCCCCAAAGAGCAAAATGAGTTGCTAGAATCTGCTTCCTGTCTTGTAGCAAAAGAGCTCCTCCGAAAGGCTCCAGAATTAATCACTCAGCAACTGGCTCATCTTCTCAGAGGTAAGAGATTGGTCTTCATATTAAATACTGAAAAGTTTAATGGAGTGTTTCTGGATCTACTCATGCAGTGAGACTGATCCATTCTTTGGTTAACAATCCTTTTGAAAACCACAGGAAGCTGCAAGAAACAAACAGAGTGAGAAGAGTTTGTTACATATTATGCGGAATATTAAAAGTAGGCATGGCTGGGATGTTTGTTGCATTGTTAGATACCAGTGTTATGTGAAGGCAGCCTCATGAAAGAACCAAAGTATATCTCATAAAACTCTATTTTTGATATATGTGGGATTAAGGAATAATGCCATAAGAGGTGTCATGTAGATTGTCCTATAATCTACGACCACAGTCGGAAGCAGAATTTTCATTGGTAAGCAAGGCAGTTGTTAATTGCCCAATTGTATGATCTTTGGGCTGTGGTTGTTAAGCAAATCACTGCAGTTGTTAAGTGAATCATACCATTATTAAGCAAATCCAGTTCCCCCCCCATTGAGTTTGCTTGATGGGAGCTGGCTGGGAAAATCAAAAGTGGTGATCACATAACTCATAAATACATGCCAGTTGCCAAGTGCCTGGATTTTTGATCACATGACCATAGAAATGCTGCAATGACTGTAAGTGCAAAGACTTTTTTCAGTGCTGTTGTAACAAATTGGTTGTAAGTCGAGAACAATATGCATTATGCCTTTGAATAGATATAATGTCTAAATACATCTGCCATTCCATTTTGACAACTTGTGGTGATGCAGAATTTTTTTAATATGTAGAGTCATACCATTGTACTTCAATTAACCATTGAAATGTTATAGAAGGCTATGTTAGCTTTCTTCTTTTATGGATTAAATAATCAAAATATTTTTGAAGGTTGAAATAACCAAAGTTAGGAGTTTGGTGAAACAATCCAATTTTGGAAGGATGATGTAAACTGTTACCCATTCACTCTTCTCCGCCCAAGATTACAAATTAAAAATTTCCTCCATGCTGGACTTCCTGGGCGGGACCTTGCTGATGGTAGCAGCTTAATAGAGCTGCTCCCAAGTTCCTGGTTGCGTTATCTGTCTAGACATCTGACAGGTACCTTATCCTTCAGGCAAAGAAGGGAAGGAGAGAGATCCAGCTGGCAAAGTGCCTTTTTGATCTTTGCAGCTTTTATGTCTGCAAAGAGAGGGGGGCCAGCCGAGGCTGAATCATCTCCGTGCCAGAATCTACAGCTGTTCTTTTTACAGCCCAAAGTAAGATCCTCCCACTTAGAAACAATATTTGAACTATTTGATTTTAATACAAGCAGAATCCGTACCTGAGAACTTCATTTGCTTATTTAAATCCTAGCTTCATTTTTTTTACAAGATCTTCCTTCGTTATTTGGCTACTTAAAAAAGCTTTAAAATGGCGACTGTGAATTCTCCGTAACAACGCTCACCTTCTTAATCTTCTTGCAAAGAACAGCTATAAAACTTCAAAGGAAGGGAGTAACTCATCACTCTGCCTTATAGCCGGCCAGCAGACTTTTATTAATTAGTTTCACTTCTACAAGATTTTACAAGACCTTTTTTTAATTAACTTTGCTAATATATATTTCTAATATAGAGAAGTCTAAAATGACGTTGAATATGCTGAGCTGTTTCATTACAATGCTTTTTTTGGAAACCTTCTGAAAAGTCCTATGGAGCTAATAAAGGGGTGATTTAATACCTCTCTTCGTAGCTGCAGAGCGGGCCAGTAGAGTTTGATTAATTGCTTGAAGATAAAACTTGGAATGGCCTCAAAACTAGGTTCTGGACTGAAACCCCCCCTAGAGGTACATCTCCAATACCTGGCACAAAGCCGCAGCTTCCACCCTCTATGCCCCCTACTGGAGACTTGCTAACGAAAGAACTTTTTTTGGAAACTTTTAGAGTTTTTAAAGAGGAGATAAAAGAGGAGATAAAAGAACTTAAGGCGGACTTGTATGATAAAATTGATACTAGGATTGATAAAATGAAAGATGATATGCTGGGACTTGTAACTGTACTGACAGAACATGTTTCTGGAATTGAAGATAATCAAGAGGATCTTAACAAAGCTAATACCAATTTGACATCCAAAACTGAGGTGATGCAACAAAAAATTGAAAATGCTGAAAAACAAATTATTATGATACAGTACAGGCAGATGGAGCTGGCATTAAGAGTAAGGGGGTCACGTGAGGATAAACAGGAGAACTTGAAACAGATTCTTTCAGAAGCTTTTGATTGTCTGGTGGGAAGACCGGGGTCTAACTTTGACTGGCAGATCGATAAAGCTTATCGCGTTAATTCTTGGGTGGCAAAACAGAAGCAACTTCCCCGAGATGTAGTTATATATTTCACTACAAGAGAGCTCAGAAACATGATACTACAAGAGTCCCTATAACACTAGGCTCCAATTGGGGGGCCAGGATTTGACTGTTCTGAAAGAAATACCACCTCAAATGCTAAGAGCCAGGAGAGACTATGCTTTTTAGTGGAAGAACTCAGAAACCGTCAGATACAGTACAGATGGGACACACCTTTTGGTATTATATTTACATTTGACAGGCAAAGATATCGTATCACCATTTTATTTTGTTCACTTATTGTTTGTCTCTTGTTATTGCACCCCCTTCCCTCATGATTGTAAGCCGCCCTGAGTCCCCTCAGGGAGAAGGGCGGCCTATAAATCTTAATAAAATGTCTTAATAAAAAAAATGTCTCAACTCTGTATGGAAAGTTCGAGATTTTATCACAATATTTTGAAGGCGGGACACCCTGCACTATCTGGATCCGGAGAAAGACCACAAGAAGGACAAGACAGACAGCAAACCACACAACTACCAGACAAGATGTACCATCTCCCCTCCCTAGAAGGGCAAGGTGTTATGGAACAAAGACCTAGCCGTATGACTACCAGACAAATGGAAAAACAAGCTAAAAGGCAACAACCTCAACAATCACCGGCCATCGATCAAGGAGTTATAGCAACAAGCTCAGAAGCCGTGGGAGGAGCTAGGCCAAAGGTTAAACAGGCCATGCAGGAGTCTCTAAAAAAGCTTCAGGTAACCAAAGATGACAACTAAGTTTCTAACATGGAACGTCAATGGATTGAATTCTCCACAGAAGAGAAAGAAAATATTTCACTATCTTAAACAGTTTAAAAATTATATAATATGTTTGCAAGAAACTCATATCAAATCAACTGACCAAAAATATTTGATTAACCCAAAACTTGGTCAACATTTTGTAGCTTCTGCTATGGAAAAGAAAAATGGTATAGTTGTATACTTAAGAAAAGACATCAAAGCTGAATTAATTGAAGCAGATCCCTTTAGAAGATATATCGCGTTAGATCTAATCTTAGAAGGGAAAAAGACATTACTTTTGGGAATTTACGCTCCTAATCAACAGCAAGATGGATTCTATAGAAATCTTCATGCTAAATTAGTACAGTGGGATTATAGGTCTTGCATACTATTGGGCGATTGGAATGGTGTGATAGTCACTAAAAGAGATAAGAAGATTTCTCGCCCAAATACTCATTTAACTAATGATAGAATATTGAATATTGAGGGACACGATCTGGTATATGGTTGGCATGCCTACCTGTTATTCAACAAAAAATTGGACAAGAATTTTAAAAAGTCATATTTTAAGAAATGCGGGTCTGGAAAAAATACCAATATAAATTAAATGACAAGATACCCATGTGGGCAATTCCTAGACACGTAATTGAAAATATGAATATAGCACAAAAACAGGATAGAATTACCTACAGACAGCTTCTCATTTTGGAAAGGGGGGTACTACAACTAAAATCTTTAAAGGTATTAAAAGAGGAGAAGGTAGTTCAAACATGGTTCCAGTATGGGCAATTACAGGCCAGGTGGAAAATAGATCAAAAAATTGGTTTTATCCAAATTGAGGATAATCTGTTTAACAAATAAGAGATCAAAGCTTAATGCATATAAAGAGGATATATAATGTACTAATACAGATGGATTCAGAAACAGAATTAGTTAAAGATTGTATGATAAAGTGGGCTCAAAATATTGAAGAACCAATAATGCTGGATACATGGGAAAGAATCTGGGTAAGAAATGTGAAATTTACACAAGCTCAAAACCTAAGAGAAAATTTTTATAAGATGTTCTATAGATGGCATTTAAATCCTAAAAAGCTGGCTTCTATGTATCCGAATTTACAGCCTAAATGTTGGCGATGTGGTTCTCTCGATGCTACATATTTTCATATATGGTGGACCTGCCAAAAGGTTAAGGCATTTTGGATAAAAATATGGTGGATTATGCAAAATATTTTTAAAAGAAGGATAAAATTTACTCCTCAGTTATTTCTACTAGGTATAAGTACTGATTTTACAGTGGTAGAGACTAACTTGATTCTGCATTTAATAACGGCAGCAAGACTGTTGGTGGTGCAATACTGGAAGAAGGAAGACTTGCCTACAACTCAAGAATGGACATTGAAAGTTACAAATTTAGCCAAGATGGCTAAAATATCAGCATATCTTAAAGATCATTCAAATGAGAGATATAAATGAGACTGGAAAAAATGGATTGACTATATACAAAACAAATATGGGACTAAGAAATTCCAGATAGCCTATGCTTAAGATCAGGAATGATTTAAACTGTTCAAAGTTAGCGTAGCAAGAAGAAGCTAAGATCAATGTAGAGATGTTATTAACCCTTTTTTTTCTTTATTTATTTTTTCTCAATATATTTTAGACTGTGTTTGCTAAAAATCTATACCGTGTACGGGCTCTGGGAAGTCGGGGGGGGAGGGAGGTGGGGTGTTGGGGGGGAGGGTGGGGGGAGGGAGGGATATATACTAGGTTGGGTTAGATTTCAATGTAATGCGACTTCACATGTGTATTGTTTTTCTTTAATTTCTCTGTAAAAATAGGATAAGTTAAGTACATTGACATATAGTGGAAATACACCAAGGGGAGGAGGAGGGATAGAAGAAAGAGGGGGAGAGAGGGCAGGAGAGAGGATGGGAGGGAGGGTGAGAAGGAAGGGAGGGAGTGGATCGGGAGAGAGGAGTGGTAGAGGGGGAGGGGAAGTAGGGTAGAGGGGGATGATGGAGGGAGGATAGAAAGTTGGAGGGGGTGGAAGACAGAGGTGTACGGAGAGTGGAAGAGGTATATTGGGTTGCTATTTTGGGGGGTATTGTTGTCAAGAGGATTTGCTGCGATTATTGTTTAATGTTGTATGGCTCCGGCTATGTACAGTATATATGTGAGTGTATGAAAATAAAAAAATGGAAAATAAAAACCTTTCAAGAAAAAAAAAATCCTCCATGCTGTTTATGATATTATTGTCTATGAATAGTGTTCCCAATTCAGATAGAATTGGCAGAGAGATATCAACAAAATTGGCGTTTCTGCATAGTGATGATGTATGTGTCCAGCAGACATATAGATTGTATAACTGGAAAAAAATAAATCAATACATGAGGAAGATAAAGTTTGGTCATTTCTGTAACAAGTAAAATAGTAATTAGTTTTAGAAGCATAGAGAAGAATAAGTGAAAAATTAGCAAATGAAGGTGAATGTAGGTATTCCAGGATACTGTTGCAAGATCCAATGTGGGTCGGGTAGTGGGACCAGAGGTTTAGTCTTCCGAACTTTCAGGACTCGTGCTACAGCCCATCTTCAGGGAACTTTCTAACAAAATATGTGTTTTGGACTATTCTATGCATCGTATTTATGTGGTGCCTAATTGTGTGGGGGATTTTTATTTGAAAAACTTAGCTTTTAAAAAAGAAGTGTGAGAAGAAGATTACCGAAAAGCAAACACAGAAGGACTAAGAATATAATCATAATAATTGCTACAATTTTACCTGTCCCTGCAAATACTTTTTTGCTCTGGAAAATTAGAGCCACAGGAGGTAAAAGGGGAGCCAATGAATTGTTTAACATATTCTGGAAACTTTGCCTTAATTTTGAAAATATTTTGTTCAGGAGTTGCTAAATTTGATTTGTTACAGAGAATAGCATAATTACATTCACTGTATGATTACTATTGGGCTAAATTATTTTAGGAAATTGAACAAGCTGTGGTAGGGAAGAAGAGCAGTACTGAAGCTGCAGCAGATACAAGAAGCCATATAATCAAAAGACTGAACAGGGAAAATGGACATTCTTTCTCTGCCTACACAATTTACCTTCCCAAAAACAGATATATGAATCAGTATGATTCAGAATAATAAGCGCAGAAATGAGGCTTGCCTGCCATTAGCACAAACAATGCTGCAAACTAAGAAAATAATTCAATACAGTATTTGCAGAGATAATTATGAGAGGTAAGTTTCATATTTAAAACATTTTTAAAGCTCTGCTTTTCAGTGGCACTCTTGCCAATTCTCCATTCTACACAATAAATTAATTCTTCCCAGTAGATTTGAGCAAAACTGAGATTCACTGTACTTCAAGACAGACTCTGCTGTTACTTGAGCTCTGCTCCAGCTTTGGATTTATGCCAGAAGCAAACAATTAGAAAACCTGCCGGAGACCTGAACCTGTATCATCTTATTTCCCTAGAGGTAGCTTGTAGGGAACTCTTGCCAAACTCAAGACCCATTAAATTGCTGAATCATTACATTTTTGGCTGCAGCCAGCTGTCAAGGATATAATTTGGTAACTGATTGTCAAGTATCTTGAGCCATTGCATTCTCTTCTGTTTGTTTATATGAGGCCATAAAAGATGCCACAAGGTGCACAGATTCTAACATAAATAAAACAAATTTAAGTGAGGGAAATATTACAGTACAAATGAACTATAGAACAAAAACGACATCCAGTTGTTAAATAATATGAAATAAATTGTGTTATTTTTCTTAGCAGCTTGTATTGAATACATGTGTTTAAAATGTCTTTTTAAGGAGTTTGGGAAGACAACCTGCATCTTAAATTCTTTGAACTTTTTCTATATGGTTATTAAAAACCAAATGGTCATGTGAAAGATGGCTTGGAGAAGGATCTTCTCCAAGCAGGATTTTCAAGGGCAGACCCATGTAGAGTGTATTACAGTAATCCTCAATCATACCATGGAAGACGACCAGGGTATGAGTGACAGTGACGAAAATCTTCCAATCTAGGAACAGGCACAACTGACGCTACACAAAGCTGTGCAAAGCCTTCCCTGGCCTGACTGCTACATGCTCTTTGAACAGAGTTGAGTTGAGAAGAATTCCCAAGTTGCATAACAGGGCTACATGGGGCAGTGCAATGCCAAAGATGACATCATCCAAGGAACAGAAGCCCCCAAAATTGAGAGCCACTCAGTCTTGATCTTTTAAAAACAAAACAAAACAAAAACAAACCAGGAGAGGTTGATGTCTTTCAACTATTGCTTTTGGGGTTATATAAATTGCTTTAGGAAGTTAAACTTGGGTTAGTACAATTTGGTAGATGTGATCAAACAGGTTCGATCTACCTTTCCTGACATAAATATCTTTCTCTGAGCCCCTTTGAAGCAAAGGATTTGGGCTGGAAAGGGAGAGTGGCAAAAGGCAGCATTAAAGCAACCATTTGTCTGGTTAAGTCAGAGAGAAGTAGAACAAGGAAGTTTGGATGCTTCTTTGTGTTCCTCTCTGCTGCCTGATTGAACAGCAAATATCCACCCACAAAGTTACTAAGCTCAAGAATTTATGTCTCACCTTAACTGATATTCTAAACTGACTTGGCAAAAGCTGGTGTGCAATTGTTGCTCAATTCACTATCAATTACATAATTACATTGTGTTGACAAGCAATAAATTAAAATAAAATTAATTAAATCATGGTACCACCATGGCTGTATTGAAGCACAGTCTTTTTTATCTTCTATTTTATGTACAACTAACCTCACAAATAGGTGTACATATTTTTGCCACCTTTAATTCTAAAGTAATGAGCCTTGGTTGTTTTACATGGTAATTTGGATCTGAGAGTTTAAACTATTCGATATTATGTACCTTTTCTTTTTCCTTAGAACATTTCTAAGAACAGTATCCAGTAGAGGGATAATTTAGGCCTTCTGGTCTGTAAGCTAGTTGAAGCTTCTAAAGGAATTTTGGACATCAATCTGCATTCATAAACAATGAAAACTACAGCATCTCAGACTTCTTTATATTTGTAATCATTTAAGAGACCAGTTCAGAGGTGGGTTCCTACCGGTTCGCACTGGTTTGGCTGAACTGGTAGTGGTTTGGTGGGCTGGGTCACTGGAACAGGCAGCAACCCAGGCCTGCCATGTCCCCGAATTGGTTTTCCTGGTGGCGTCTATGGTGTCGCCATCTTGTTTTTTTGCTTCTGCGCATGCGCAGAGCAATTTTTATTGCACTGTGCATGCACAGGCATGCAGCACGGCCACGAGAAAACCAGCAGTAGTGACTGCCGGAACCCATCCCTGGACCAGTTGATATAAAATAAACCTTATTTATTACCACTATGCATCATTCAAAATTTGCGCAATATTGTAAATATTATAGACACAGCAAAACTAAAGTACTGCAACCAATTTAGTGTTCATCTATATTTTATAATTGTTTGGTAACCTCAGGAAGTACAATGGTGTTGATTGTGATTTTCTTTCCGGAGTACTTCCAATTTTCTGCAACCTGCTTCTAATGATTATGGAAATGCTTCAAACTGTGATTATTTCTTACAAGATATTCTCCAACTTGATGTCCTCCAAATTTGTTGAGGTAGTGAACTGTAGTCCCAAAATACTGGAGGGTGCTATAATTGAGACTTATAACCACAATTGAGCCCAGAATTTCTGTTGCTTAGTGAGACAGTTGTTAAGTGAACTTAGCAACTCCATTTTATGACTTTTCTTGCCACAGTCGTTAAGTGAATGACTGCAGTTGTTAAATTAGTAACATGGTTATTAAGTGAATCTGGGTTTTCCATTGACTTTGCTTGTCAGAAGTCACAAAAGGTAATTATATGATCCTGGGCAATCATTATAAATATGAGTCACTTGCCACATGTCTGAATTTTTATCAGGTGACCATGGGGATGTAGCAACGGTCATAAATGTGAAAAATTGTCATAGGTCACTTTTTTTCAGTTCTGTCATAAATGTGAACAGTCACTAAAACTGTTGTAAGTTGAGGACTACTTGTATAGCCTTCATATGTGCTCAATCATGTTGTACAATCCTGTCAAGAGAAAGGATACACGTCGAAACCAACAATACTGTACAAAAAATAATTTATAAACTATTTAAAGATTCAAAATGGCAAAAGTCCATATTTTTCTATAGCCAAGAACTATATCCATAATTGTGATCTGGTATTCCCTGAAAAATCAGACTAGACATGACATGGGTCATCTATACTGAGATTCTACTATTTTTACAAAAAAGTCATTGACAGAGGCAGTGCTATATTATTATAGTATTATATACATTATTAGTTTGTTGGGACTAGGTGGATAATGGATTGAAAAGAATTCAACATTAAAATTGCCTAAATATTGTTCTTGGCTATAGAAAAAGTATAGACTTTTGCCATTTTGAATCTTTAAATAGTTTATAAATTATTTTTTGTACAGTATTGTTGGTTTCTCCCTGTATGGAAAATAGCAGTTTTTTTGAACAGGGATGAGAGATGGTTAATTTTGGTTCTTCACTACAGAACTGATCATGCATGTAAACAATTCCTATTTTATTAATTTGTTTGTTAATTAATTAATTAATTAATTCATGATACACTAATGCACATTGTGTATCATGAAAGTATTAAAAGGATGTATTTTTTTCAAATATGAATAGAAATTAAACCACAGAAAAGTACATCTAGATGGTATGCAAAGTACAAAAGCTCTATCAAGTTAAAATAGTGAATGTAAATAGTGAATGATGAAAAAAGAGTCGCTTAAGTGAGATGAGCAGTATAGAAATGTAAATAAATAAATAAATAGAAAGAAAGAAAGAAAAAGAAAGAAAGAAAGAAAGAAAGAGAGAGAGAGAGAAAGAAAGAAAAAGAAAGAATGTTTTGTCAGGGAAATTGCCACCTGGAGATATGAAACTAGGTGTCTTAGGTAGCAAAATAGTCTGATCTGTCATAAATATTCTTATGGGTGAAAAGTCTGCCTTTTGTGATAGTATTGTAGAAAACCTGAAACAATTATTATGCAAAAGCTCTTTGCAGTTCAAAAGTTAATCCATTTAGAGACATTTTGGAGCTGAGCGGCCAACAAATTTAATAAATAAATAATACATAAATACAGGTATTTAACCTTCAAAAACATCCCTTGGCTTTTTAATGTCATCCATTAACATACGTTGCTGTATTCTTATTTGCACAAATTACTTTAATAACATTATACAGTAGATGGGGAAATTACGCTTTGGGAAAAACTTTTAGTTCACTTAGAAGAAAGGCTAATTATTAGGTAGCTTTAAGGCTTTTTTCCTTTATTTTTCAGCATAGCCCAGCACTGGTAGTATAATATTATCAAGCAATCCCTTTTAGGCATGTATGTATATATGTATGTATGTACGTATGTACATACATACATACATACATACGTACGTACGTACGTACGTATGTATGTATGTATGTATGTATGTATTTAGTGTCACAACCCCTGGTATGCCCAAATATTTACCTACTTCCCTGGCTCAGCTGATAAAGGAGGAGAACCTTGTGGTTTAGTGGTTAACACAACTACTTAATATGTAATTACAGCACAGGTTCAAATCCTAGTAAGGGTATGGCTAGCTGATGAGAGCTAAATAGCTTGAAATAGATCTATACTAGTTCCCTTTATTTATTTATTTATCAGCACAAATGCAACACACACACACACACACACATAACTATATTTTTAAATTAGGCAATAGTTTGTCTCATCACTTTACAAGCATCCCCATTATTGAGTATTGTATGCCCAGCAACAGCCTGTGCTGCGCTCTAATTGGTTGGGTCAAAGCACAGCCTGTGATTGGAGGTTGTATTGACAGTTAAAATGACAGTTGGTGCCTGAGGGTATAAATATCGTGACAGTTGTAACAGAATCGGAATCGCTGTCATCTATGTTTAATAAAGATCTTGTTCCTCACATCCATGGCTCCTGCGTCCTTCCCTCAAGTTACAACACCCATGATCATGTGATCAAAATTCAGATGCTTGGCAACTGACTCATATTTATGATGGTTCCATGGTTCTGTAATCATGTGATCCCTTTTTGCAATCTCTTGACAAGCAAAATCAATGGGGAAGCCAGATTCACCTAGCAACTGTGTTACTAGCTTAACAACTTCAGTGATTCACTTAACAACTGTGGCAAGAAAGGTGGTAAAATGGGGAAAAACTCACTTAACTCACTTAATAACAGAAATTTTGGTCTCAATTGTGGTGTTAAATCGAGGACTATATGTATTCCCTGGACTGTGGCTCCTAAGATACATTTTTCCAGATTAAAAGCAAAGGATGATTTATTTGTGGTAAGAAGATATTTGTAGGAACAGATATATTAAAAAGATACACATTGAATGTGAAGAAATGTGACAGAAACTACTAGGAATAATAATGAATGAAAAGAAAGGATATATAGCTTTAAAAAATAATTATTATTTACATTATTTAATAAGTAATAGTTGTCTTTTTTAAAATTTCTTTTAAAAAATGTCAGGGAGCATTCTATCAAAAGTCATGAATGAAGATGCCCTCAAGATTCCTGAAGAACAGGAAGAAGTTCTTTCATGTTTGGAGGAGAAATTTCCAGAACTTTCCTCCCGAAAAGACATTATCACCTTCCTTCAGGAGGCACAGCTGCATGCCGATGGTACAGCATTGCTTTAATTTTTCCCTTTATTCTTTATTGAGCTGTCTGATACTTTCTCATTAAATGTCTGCCGGACTCTTAACTTTACTGGATTAATGGGTAGTAATTGCTGGTTTAGTTCCTAGTCTGACTTTTGGCTATAATCTAAACAACATAAGTTATGAGATATGTCTCCATATATCTGGCTTATTTTATATTCAGTACCAGTCATTTTGAACCAAAAATTCTGAAAATGCTTAAACAGTATATATTCTTTTATTGCATCAAAGTGTTTCCATTATATATGGCCCAAAAAATAATAATTTAGGAGAATATCTGGACTTTGATATAGATGTAAATATACAGTAGATCATACACAGTAGATCATATATTTAATACATTGAAAGCCAGTTCTCAAGGTCCTGAAATGCAAACACAACACTCCATCATGGACTCCAGCTGCTACTGCAGCTCTCTCTGCAATGGGTTGTTATTTACTGAATGTCTTTACCAGGGGTGTCAAACCTGCACCCCTTGGGCCGGATGCATCATGCGCGGGGCACGCTCACCCCCATTTCAGCAAAGGGAGGAAAAGTTGTGATGTGATGATAATGTGTCATTGTAAGTTTGACACACCTCCTCTACATGAAAACATGTCTGAGTAAAAGATTAAACAATAAAAATGATCTGATTACATTGTAAATGTGAAGTTCTGTAAAGCTGCTGCCCCTCCTTCATTCCTTTATCATAATCCTTTTTTTACAGAAATTGTTCTTGACTAGAGAGGAATTATATTCCAACAGGTTCCTATTATGTTTGCATTGATAGATACTTTTGATCATCTAGTTTTATCTCAGATTGACCAAGTATAGATGTATCTTGTTGATATCAAAAGGATTTTTAATTATCATATTTTCTTGGAAGAAAAATAGAAACCTTCTCTTTTGTATATGTTTGTACACACACATACACATACACACTCACAATTTATACTTGACAAAAATTATTTTAAGCAAAACTGAATGGTTTTCTATCTGTTTCACAGAGCTGAGGATTGAGGAAGCTTTGGTCAAAGATCTCAAAGAGGTGTCAGATGGAGAAATAAAAGTAGCAGTTAGTACCATATATATAAATTTGGAGGTAAGGAAAAATCAAACTGGAGGCTTTCACCAGAAATTACCTGAAGAGTAATTCTTATATCTTTTTTTTATTGCTATATGGATTTTTAAAACTGTTAATGGATTTCTTTTGGCTTAATTTGTGATGTTAATATTCTAGAATAGGTTTTTTTTCCAGTTTGGACATTTGAAATATATTCTCAAACAATCCTCAAACAACACAAGGCCTGAATCATTGTATCTATGGTTGTCAAGACCATAGATTGCAGAAAGCCCCTTAAAGCCTGGTAAGTGCATTTCCTAATTAAACCAGTTCCTAAACATGTGCCTTCATTACCCAAAACCACTTATCAGAAAGTCCTTCTTTAATGTCTCTGTAGAAATTAGATAATGGTTTTGTGTGTTGTTACCCAAAGAAAAACCAGCTTTATCCAGTTTGGCTTAATTTGCCTAGGTTTGGGAAGTATTGCCATAGGGCAAGGGTGCCAAACTGGCAGCCTGCAGACTGGATGTGTCATGCGCAGACCAATGCACACCCCAGTTCTGCAAATGGGAAAAAATGTTGCAAAATGTCATGTGACAGCAAAGTGATGCTGTCAGTTTGACATTCATACCATAGGGAGTGACTTATGGCTGGGATTTATCATTTTATTAACATTTTCTCTGTTGTGTATGTCTACCTACACATAACAAAATAGTAATGGAAGAAGGGGACCCAATCCTAATCTTACAAATAGACATGGCTACATGTTTCTATGAAAGAAATCCCAGATAACCTTCTATCATCTCCAATTAAAGTTTTGAAAGTAATAAGGACCAGAAAAACTAATCCAGACTTTTCCGGGCTAACAGCATTGGCAAAACAAGGTTTTAATATTATAATACACTCATAATTTGTAGTCTCATAATCTGTCTCTCCATCCTTACCTGTGGTTGTCCAGGTTGAAGGATTATAGAAGTAGTGCAACTGCCATTATACAGAGACAATTCTTAAATTGTTGGGGGCATGTTCTACAGTGGTGGATTCAAAGATTTTTATTATCGGTTCTGTGGGCATGGTTTGGTGGATGTGGCTTGGTGGGCATGGCAGGGGAAAGATACTGTAAAATCTCCATTCCCTCCCCACTCCAGGGGAAGGTTACTGCACAATCCCCATTTCTTCCTGATCAGCTGGGACTCAGAAGGCAGATAATAGATGGGGGTGGGGCCAGTCAGAGGTGGTATTTACCAGTTCTCCAAACTACTCAATAGCAGTAGACTTATATACCGCTTCATAGGCCTTTCAGGCCTCTCTAAGCGGTTTACAGAGAGTCAGCATATTGCCCCCAACAATCTGGGTCCTCATTTTACCCACCTCGGAAGGATGGAAGGCTGAGTCAACCCTGAGCCAGTGAGATTTGAACCGCTGAACTGCTGATCTAGCAGTAGCCTGCAGTGCTGCATTTAACCACTGCGCCACCTTGGCTCTCAAAATTTCCACTACCAGTTCTCCCACAACTAAGCAGAGAAAGGTTATGGGTATCAATGAACCTTCTTTGTCAATGTAGCCATAATATAGTTGCTTAAAAATAATTGGAAATGTGGATTAAATATTATTTGAAAAAAAATAAAAAGATTATGTGTTCACCCAGATAATACACTATTTTCAGCTTTTCTAATTTTCCCATTAAATAAATGCATGATATCAGTGATTGATTATTCTTGCAAACATACTTATCATAATGGTATCTGCTACATGGTAAGAGATATGCACCACATACTGTGATTGGCATATTTATCTCCTAGGAATTTAAAATTATTTGTTAGTGGGCGTATTGCTAAACATTATAGATTGAACTGTAGCATTGATATCTGTCATTCTGCTTGGTTTTAAATATTTTTTTTGAGGGGGGGGCATTACAAAATATAAATTTGTCAAATATGTCTAATATTGATGGGATGTTTTGAAAAGTAGAAGTAAAAATTTCTGATGGAATATTGTTCTTGGATGCCACTGCAGAAAGACATAGATAATTGCTGCCAAGAAAACTGTATAACATAAAATTACCAGGAGTTGAGCTGGACATAAGGAGACTTACATTTTTCAGAGTTTCGATCACATGAGAGGTCTTGTATTAGATCATAGCTAGACAACCATTGGGTCATCTTTTCAGAGATAGATTAGATAGACATATCTAATATTTTGTATTATGCCCTAAATGTCTTATATCTTTTATGTCCTAAAATGTTTTATAAAACTTGCCAAATTTCAATTCCACAGGAGTCACGGGTTATGGATTTTGGATGAATTCTCTAAATTAGCGCATTTGAGGTACCTTGGTTCAAAAATTAGAGCCCTAGGATATGCCCTTTTTCCCAGTTAAAATCATTACAAAGTGTTTTAATAATTTCTAGATTGTACAAAGCCTTAAATACTACTTTACAGACTACGTTCAGGCTGATTATAAAAATTCAATTTCAATTTAGAAAACCCAACAAAAGTAAGGCACTCTTTAATATTTTAATAATGACACATGAAATAAATTCCAGACTTTATAAAAAATATATCTCCAGATACTTCTTACAAAGACATAGGATACGAAAAATAAATGATTTATGGAGCTCTAGGAATGTGACTTTTGCAGGCTACCTTATGTCTAAGGAACATTAAACATGAAGTTTTTGTTTAGCAAATAAATAACCATTCACTTCAATGGCTGCATAGTCTGGACTTCTGTGCATATTTTTGCAAAGATAAGGAGAGGCCATTAGGGATTTAATATAAAATAAATCGCCAAGGGGTCTTCTTGTAGTCCTAGTCTTTCTGCCACATGGTGTGTTACTAATGTGCATAAATGGGCTTAAATGAATGTGTTATCTGTACTACATTTGCAGTGTGTATATAGATATTATTTTAATTGCATTCTTTGTAAAAGAACATATATCATATTTTTGGATCTTCAAAATATTCTATACACAAACAGATTAAACTTATTTTCAAGTATCAGATAATTTCTGCCTATAGGTGATGTTTTGATGTATCTGTTGTACAGCAGGAAGTATACTTTGATTTTGTCCTGTCATATGTATTCCTAGTTAAGTAATCACCTTCTAAGAATAAATGGGCCAGTTAGAGATCCATTATCAAATACCTTCTGTTCACAAAGCTATCATTTAAACTTGTGTACCACTATGGAGGAGAGTAGGGGTGATATTGTTGATGCTCTAGGTCAAATTAAAACTCACATCTGTAATAATAAACACCACATCTGCATAGGCTTAAAAATGTGATGCCTTCTGAGACTGCTTCAAATTTAGATAATTACTAAAATGGACTTGAAACATTAATTTGTCTGTACACTAAAGTGATACTTCATTGTTTTGTCAATACACAGATAGCCAGGAGGTTAGCTACCTTAGAAGCTTACTAAGTGAAAATAATACAATTCTTGAACCTAGTCGTACTATAATAATAAACAATGTTTTATAGCTTAACATTTGTCTACTTATCTATATAATGGTTTATATAATAAAGCGTAGTTAAACAAACTTTGATTCTACATGATGCATGTTGTTAGGGTGGGTGGGAATTCTTTGGAAATCCATATAAAAAGATAAATCAGTACAGAAATTATTGGCATCTTTGGGAGGCCTATTTAACTTCCCCGGATTGCCTAACTGAAACACAGACCTTTTCATCAGTAAATGCACCATTAGTCCTTATGTATACTTGTAACCAAATTCATGGAAGCTATTGATAATAAAACTTTGCCTTTCGTAAATTCCCAGTTCTGGGACACTTCTGTCCTGCAATGCTTTCATCTTTAGGAACATACAGTCCTACTTAATTATTGGATCTTCTATAATGCCTGTGAATGTCAGATGCTGCCATTTATTAGTGGGCACAGAATTGGGCCTTGCTGTTAAAATTTTAATATATGGAGCTGTTGAAGTCTTGTCAACACCTAGGCCTTTTCCAGGGAACTGAAATTCTGTTCTGTTCTACTCTACTCTATTCCTTGAGACCTGATCTAATCACTTAATATTTATGGTCCAATATGCATGCTTGCTGAGATGATTTCAAATTTTAGTCCTCAGGTTTTTGGTTTTTTTTTTGGTTTAAGGGCTCAGTAGAAACTCACTTGTAGGGTTGCGTGAGCTCAGTGGCTAAGACACTGAGCTTGTCAATCAGAAAGGTCAGCATTTGAAGGTTTGAATCCCTAGTGCCACGTAACGGACTGAGCTCCCATTACTTATCCCAGCTTCTGCCAAGTAGCAGTTCGAAGGCATGTAAAAAGGCAAGTAGAAAGATAGGAACTACCTTTGGTGGGAAGGTAACAGTGTTCCATGCACCTTGTCCATGGGTGTTTAGTCATGCCGGCCACATGACCACAGAGACATCTTTGAACAGTTCTGGCTCTTCAGCTTTGAAACGGAGATGAGCACCGCACTCTGAAGTTGGGAATGACTAGCACATATGTGCGAGGGGAACCTTTACCTTTAGAAACTCACTAGAATGTTGTATTTTTATTTTATTTTTAAAATCACATTTGTCACCATTGTTGCTATTTCAGAATATTATGGCGTAATATCAAAACAAAACTTGATATAGCCATTTTAGCTATTGAGGGGAGACTACTTTCTTAATCATTCTTCATGGCAAAAGACATTTTCTATGGAACTTACAGTACAGTATATTCATTTATTGTGCTAAATCATTTTATATCATGAAACATCAGCTTAATGCTAAAATTCGTGCATCTCCGGTCTACTATTAGAAATGCAAAGACTAAACATGTTTCAAATAGCACTCTGTGCTGCCAACGATGTATCAACGCCCTATGCCATTACTCTTTTCTAAATGTGATAATAATGTGATCTGTTAACATAAAAAAAGTTTGATGCCACAAAGCAGCTGGAAATGGACAACTGAAATATGCATATATCTAACTCATATCATCAAATGCACAGTTTGATATATGTTGTTAAAAGCTTTTCATGTCTTTCTGTTCTTCTCAAGCAAAAATAGCAGCTTTTTAATGTAAATCGACAGGTTTTGTAACACCCATTTCTAACTGTGATATTTTGCTAGTTCCAAACACTGTTTGGTGAATAGGGATAGCAATGTTTAACCTAATATATTTTTGTGCTAGTAATGTCAGGATTTGTAGGATAGATGCTCATGAATAATTGCTACAGTATGTGAAGGCTAGCATTAAAGGTAAAGTTCCCCTTGCACATATGTGCTAGATGTTCCCAACTCTAGGAGGCACTGTTCATCTCCGTTTCAAAGCCAAAGAGCCAGCACTGTCCGAAGATGTCTCCATGATCATGTGGCCGGCATGACTAAACGCCGAAGGCACACGGAACACTGGCTAGCTTTAGTAACTCCCTATACACTTGATTCCATAATAGTTTTGCTGCTATTTTCTCTTGTTTGTCCTAAGTTTAAATGTGAAATTCTTCTTTAGGAGGAAAAGGAAAGTTGCATAAGGCTTTTGCAGTCTTATTTTTTTTTAATTAACACTTTCTTTGGCATGCCTTAAAGATCTAGCGGTAAACATGCACTCTGGTGTAACCCAAGTGCATTTTTTGTGAAGTGCAGTGTTGGACTGACAGGCAGGATTGCAAATCCCCTTGGGATACCTGAGAATCAAGGATATGTGCTACATAAGTGCAATATTCACCCTTGATTTCCTGCGTTTAATACTGATCTTAAGAGCTTTCTACTCAGATTCAGTGGCTTTTACTCAGGTTTCCTCTTATTGGATATTGCTTTGCAACAGTGCAAATGTATCTTTGTCAGTAGCTTAGTTCAGGATTGACTCAATCCTTAGAACCGGTTCAATATAGAGATCCCCTTTTATGCCTGCTGAATGTAATTTGTAATGAAAGATAACGAATTACAAACATAAATAAAATACATTATAAATGTATTAGCAGCATGTATTAGCCAGAATTATTCTCTCCCTCACTTCCTGTCCAGTTGTTCTATTACATCAGCAAATATTAAGGAGAAAATGTTGTGGACTAGCTTGTATATACAGAAAATGGCTAACATGGTAGCTATGGTCAATCACAAGTATTCAATTTATCAGCACACAAACTAGGGAAGAAATTACAAGTTGACACACCTAATAATATCAAGAGTATATACTCAACTTTGGATGTTCTGGCTTCTAAAACTGGTACTAAGGTTGCACCAGTATTATCACCAGAGACACATGTTTTAAATTCGGAACAACTTTACCTATAAGCATAGACTTTTATATTTTACCTTAAATCTGTCCCTCTTTTCATCTTTTATGAAACACATTCTTTCGTTGAAAATTAAAGTAACACTTCTATTTCAGTTAGTTTTATCGTAATATTCTAATGTAGAATTTAACTTCCTATATTTGCTGAAGAAGGGTATGAGCATTTTTTTAAAAAATAGCTAAATATTAATGTTGACCTTTTGTGAATTCATGTCTATACTTAGTATTTTTTTTTACATTAATAAGTTCCTTTGCAAGCTTTCTTTTTGTTTAAATCTGGAAAGTGCAATTATATTGACATATGGTGATAATGTGATAAATCTTAAGGGTTAGAGGTTGAAGGAACCATGGCTTGTCAATTAGCAATGTAAATGAAACATTCATTATCTAACATGCTGAGAAGTTGATGAAGTGTACAATAATTTGATCCCAAGTTTTTTCTGAAATAAATAGGGTATTATGAGGATCAAGGACAATGGTTTGGATTTCTTGTTATTTTTATTTTGATTCAATATATAGTAGCACATAGAAAATACATTTTGAAATCCTATTAAATTTCAATGTAGGAGAAAAATATTTAAGCATTTAGAAAATTATTCTATGCAATCATCTGTGTTTTTCTCAATCCAGTATAACCTGACTTAATGTAGCTGAATTATCTGTATTAAAAACTTAAGGTTGCATATTAAAAAGTTCAACAACACATGAAGAACTATTCCTAATTTTTGGATCCACTTTAGAAAAAGTTGCAAATAATCCCGGGATATCAAGTTAATTGTCCTTGTGTTACTGTGGTCATCACTATAACGGAGTCAATTTTTGTTATTTTCTATTATGGAAGTTGAAATCAACCTTTCAGGGTAATATTGGTGTTGGTGTTGAGACTGTTGGCATCAGTATGAATACAGTTAGCATCACCATTCTTGGGCACATGGAAGAATGATATATAATAAAAACATGGAGTTTTACAATAGCTGAAAAAGTAAATTTATTTTTTAATAATTTAATTAATTGTATTTATAAGTGAACATTTATTATCACTCATTCATACCACTCATTCATAAATTATTTTTCCAAGAAGCTCAGAAAAGTGCATGCATTCTTCCCTATCAAGGCAAGAATGCTGGTGGGTAAAATACACTGAAAAGGAATTTCTTGTCTAAAATTCCTATGGACCCTATTCTGAAATTCAGATTGTGGCATCATAAACAAAACAATAACAACAACAATGAGTAATTTCCCAGCTTATTGTGACCAGGCATTGCATTGATGCAATGCAACTTATACCTAATACTTTTAAGTCTGCTATTGTGTCAGTGGAACTCAATGAATATAATCTCCCAAACACCAACTTGCTTGTTAGAAAAAAAACTTTGAGAAGCATTCTGTGTAAAATGATGTTTTTCTGGAAAGTTGCAGCCACCCAGTGGCCAGGAAACCTAATTTCAAAGCAAATGTTCATATCCAGAGATAGTCAAATAATAACCGAAATGCACAAAGGCATTTCTGTTTTCATATGAAACTAACAACTCACTCCCACATTGGATTAATGTCAATAGTTCATTAATTAAATATTTTAAATATACAGAATCTAATTATTGAACTATTGACATTAATCCAGTGTTTCATGTCTGATGCAATTCAACATTGTACATTTTTAAAATTAAAGATATTTTTTTAATTGTATGACAATCTGTAGATAATCTTCCCTCCAAAAACTCATTATGTCCTTTAAGTTTCATTGCTTAAAATAGTTTGCCAAAAGTTGTATATTTCTTTGTATGAGTTTGAACAGTTTCCATCGTTTGTAGAAACTTTTAAATGATTAAGAAAGCAAACATGAAGTTTTGTTGAGATAATTAAAAACCCAACTCACATGGATGCATATGAGTAGATGAATGCCATTGTAATGAGTAGCTAAAGAGCCATTATAATGAATTCAGAGTGCATGAAATATTTAGAGATATTAGAGTTCTAACATTTAGAAATAATAGTTTCAGAATATTAGCCTCAATTTTTATTTTGAGTGAATATTACTTGATAGGGGTTGTTATCCCACAACATAAATTATGGGGAACTGTTTAGGTATTTTGACACAAAAGAAAATATGGCCTTTATAATGAAGAGGCTCACGGAACTAAGCCTCTTTAAAGAGTTACTGCATGTTTATATACATGAGGGAGGCAGTGGCTCAGTAGCTAAACACTGAGCTTGTCGATCAAAAAGCTTGGCAGTTTGGTGGTTCGAATCCCTAGTGCCGCTTAATGGAGTGAGCTACCATTACTTGTCTCAGCTTCTGCCAACTTAGCAGTTCAAAAGCACGTAAAAATGTAAGTAGAAAAATCGGGACCACCTTTGGTGGGAAGATAACAGTGTTCTGTGTGCCTTCGGCATTTAGTCATGCCAGCCACATGACCATGGAGATGTCTTCGGACAGCGCTGGCTCTTCAGGTTTGAAACAGAGATGAGCACTGCCCCCTAGAGTCGGGAACAACTAGTACATATGTTCAAGGGGAACCCTTACTTACATGTTTATTAACACACAATCTTTATCACTGCATGTAAATACCAGTGCCAAGGAAACCAAGAAAGGCTTGCTTGTAAGCAGCTTTACCTCCTCCTTATCTGTCTGATCCTTTGCTGCTCATACCACTCATTTGTGACTACTGGTGAGTTTTCCCAGCGCTCCTTATCTGTTTCCAGAACAGATAAGTCCATGTTCTGGAAAGATGTGTCCATGTTGTCATCCTATTCTTCCAGTTTGTGCATAGCTTTTTGGGTTGCCAATCTGCCTAGAAAAATGAATGTATCATGGCATTTTTTGTAGTTTGAACCAAATGATTATAAATAAATGAAGGATGTCTTCTGGGATTAGACATAGAGCTCTTGTATACACACACACACACATACACACTCAACAAATAGCTATTGGGAAGGTAGCATTATGCTGCAATAGATGCTATTAACATCCATTAGCAACCTTGATGGATTGTTTGAGTTTGATGCATCATTTTCTGTTAAAAGGTTTTTGTTTCAAGGTTTTAGGAAATTGTTACTTAGTTTTCAGAATATGTTAATAATAGAGTACTACTCATTCTGTATTCTGAGATTAAAACTCATGTATTTCACATAGGTCAACTGGTGACTTCTTATTTGTATATTATATACTTGAATGTCTGGTTTTGGTATCTTCTATTCTGATTACACTTGGCTGTCTCTTTACATCTTCCATCTTCACTACATTTAACAAGCAAATGTAGTCCTTGTCTATATTTACAAATTGCATAGTCTGTTTTCCTAAAATGAAAGTAGGAAAAAATGTGTAAAATTGAGAAAAGCAACTTAATTATACAGTATTAAAAGGAACTATGTTTTATATAAAGCAAGGCTGGGCTTCAGTTAAGTCACTTCATTTGATGTTGCTGCTTCTGCCTCACTTCCTTCCTTCTCAGTGGCTCTCGGTTCTTTAAAGAAGAAATGGAAGGGAGAGACCTAGAACAATCTGACTACAATATTTAATTCAAGAAGAAAAACAAGATTGCTCTGAGTACAGATAGTTTAACACCGCCACCTGGTGGCTGTAATTGTTGGGAAATACAGATGTTTCTTCACTTGTACCTATACAGGCAAGTCCTACTTTGAGCCCAACATTTATGTTTCTATGTGAAACATTTGTTAAGTGAGTTTTGCCTTATTTTACAACCTTTCTTGTCACTGTTGTTAAGTGAATTGTTTCAATTGTTAAGTTAGTCAGTAGCACGGTGTTTAAACGAATCTGGCTTCTGACCTTGTCAGAAGGTTGCAAAAGCTCCACACGTGATCCCATGACACTGCAACCGTCATAAATATGAACTAGTTCCCAAGAAGCTGGATTTTGATCATGTGTCCTTGGGAATGCTACAAATGGTCATGAGAAAAACAATCATAGCTCACTTTTTTCAGTGCCGTTGTAATTTTGAACGGTCACTAAATGAACTGTTGTAAGTCGAGGACCACCTGTACTGTACACCTGCGTTATTTCCTTACAGGATTGGCAGTGTTAAGCAAAGTACACTAACAAGATGAGAAACACAGAAAATGAATAAATAAAATGTTAATTGTCAATATTAGGCAATTAAGGCAATAAAATATTAAAGGTAAAGGTTCCCCTTGCACATATGTGCTAGTCATTCCTGACTCTAGGGGGTGGTGCTCATCTCCATTTAAAAGCCAAAGAGCCAGCGCTGTCCGAAGATGTCTCCGTGGTCATGTGGCTGGCATAACTAAACACCGAAGGTACACGGAACACTGTTACCTTCCCACCAAAGGTGGTTCCTATTTTTCTACTTGCATTTTTACTTGCTTTTGAACTGCTAGGCTGGCAGAAGCTGGAACAAGTAACAGGAGTTCACTCCATTATGCCGCTCTAGGGATTTGAACTTCCAACCTTTCTGATTGACAAGCTCAGAGTTTTAGCCACCGAGCCACCATGCCATTAAAGGCAATATTAATTGTCTTTAATTATTGAAACCATTATTTCAATCCTAGTTTCTAGTCAATGTATTTTAAACTGAGGAAAAAAAGGATACTAAGTGTGGTTGTTGGATATTTGATTAGACACCAAAGGCTTTCTTCCATATTACTTATTTTGTTTACCCTAATACTTAGAATGTCTAACTGAAAATTGTTACAGAAGAAAAATCCTATAATAAGATTAGAGTGCGTTGGCAGGGTAAAAACAAGAATGGAAATACTTTCGCATTTCTCTGACATTTTCCAGGGTTTTATGGAAAATCTATGCTACTGCACAATAGAAGAGAGTTCATTTATAACAAATCTGAAATGTTATGGAGGCATACCCTCATCTCATTCTGCCTTACTGAAAGATTTATTATTTTTTCATACTATTTTTAGAGATTTTTCAAAGTTCAAATTCCCAATTTTGCACTCAAATACTAGTGTTCTGTTCCCAACAGAGTGGAAAATTGAACAGTATTGTATCTTGGAGGATCTTTTAACACTCATCTATGAAAATAATTTTTATTATGTCACTGGCCAAAATTCTATAGGTAGACCAATAACTGAAGCAATTTAATTGTTTCTATTTCAAATAAAATAAACCAGTATAAGTTATTAAGGCAATCACAGCATGTTTAGTTTTACAAATGTAACAAATGTAAATGTAACAAAATTTAGTCCCATTCAAGGAAACAAAATTGTATGAAATAAATGTTTGGCTATTTAGCCAGATAGGGAATTATAAAGTGAGTGTTTGCAATTTGATATAGCGGATTCTAAGAAGACATGACAGCTATGAATCCAACTGAGTTTTTGCCCACTCTGTCCAATGGAACAATGTTAGTTTGAATCTGGGAGGATACTGTAATGTGTTAGTGTCTTCAAAGTTTGGGGATGGTTATTTGTTTTAACCATATTTATCTTTCCAGGCTAAAGGAGGCCATAACTACTCATAGTTATTCCTAGATAGGTCCCTTTATGACCTGTGGACTTTAACTCCCAGAAATCCTGAGCCAGGTTGGCTGAGGAATTCTGGGAGTTGAAGTTCACAGGTGATGACTGAGTCATAGTTACTCGTACCTGTGCTAAGTCAAAAACAACACAAAACAACACAGAGTTTAGCATCACAGCAACACTCTAGATCATGGCTGTCAAACTCCCAGCTGCAGGCTGGAGGTGTCACACTCTGGCCACGCCCAGTTTAGCGAAGGGGGAAAAAGTCCAGCCGCTGCCATGACTACGTGAGTTTGACACCCGTGCTCTAGATTTATGTTATAGTATTAATATATACAACTGCACTGGCTTCCATGCTGAAGTACCTAATTATTCCTTCTGCTAGAAAAGGGTTGGGCTGAAAAGCAATTATGAAGTAAAATCAATGGGAGCTCAGCATCCTTAACTTGGTAAGTTGGTAAATAAATCCTTCTTGTCAGTGCAAGATATAGCATGATATTAAACACAATAAGCTTAATCCAGTTTAGTTCTGGTGAATATATTAATATTTTGTGTTCTGGATCTTGATTGCTATTTCATTGGTAAAGGGTCTAGGATTGGGAAGCAACATGTAAATTGTTGAGTTCATAAATTATAATCTCCTTTGTAATAAATCACTTTGATTATTAACTGTCCTCAAGAAATGCATTCTTTTCCCATCTCTAAGTTTCATAAGTTTTATTTCTAATTAACATTAAGCATTCCATAGCTTTTGCAAATGCTTAGTGCCCCTAAAATATTCAGTTCTCCTCAAGCTTTTAGATCTTTTTAACCAAAACACATTTCTTTTAGACTTTTACAAATCTCAAAATTCAGCCCTCCTTCTTTAGCTTCATATTTCCAGTTGGTTCTCACTGCATGTGATAGGTTTCTATACTTGGAGTCTACTTTTAAAATTAAAAATATTGACTGATTAAGCAGTTAGAGATCTCTGTCCTACTTGCTGTATTCCAGGGAAAATATGTGTTTACAGCTGGTGAATGTCCAACAGCAGCTATTGGAACATTTTGCATAGGATGGACATCTGGATATATTTTTTTCATCGTTGATAGGATAATGAGTCTTACCATTTCCTCTGAAGGAACTGACTGTTTAATAAATGAGTTGCTAAAGGCATCTTCTAATTCATATAACCATGAGTGTTTACTAGGGTCTTTAGCAAAACAGCAGTGGAATTACAAAGAATGATTAGAATACTTGTTTTATATTTCACCAATGTATTTTCAAATTTTTGGTATAAAATAATTTTTTTGATTTTATTTGATTGATGTGTGTGTATGTGTAAAAACATGCAAATGAGTAAAATAAATAATGAGATTCAGTTAATGACAAAATATTTCTGTGAAAATTGTATTGTTTTCTGAGGAAAGTGAAAACAGGACTGTTTTTTTCACTTTCAAGAGGATTTAATGAAGAACATAAATTTTTACCCTTGTTTTCAAACTCCGTTTCCTTGATATTCTTATTCCACAATATTATTAGTAGCATATTATTATAAGGCAGGCATTCATGGCAATATTTTGGTTTTATGCTTATTCTGCATTATGCCTATGGTAATGATATCTTGACACTGTCTGAATGAGAGTAATGGTTTGAAATGCTCAAAAAAAAAAAAGGAATTTGCACTTGGTTTCTGTGAAATGAAAGGAGAATTGTTAATTTGGCTGGGAATAAACCTTCACAAAGGAAAACCTGAACTTGCAGAAAGAAGTCTTGAAAAATGGCTTGCCCAGGGAACCTAGAGGCCTGGGGCTTAAGAGGAGAGAACAAAATAAAAGAGAATTAAAAAAAAAAGACACTGAAAGAAGACTATTTCAGAAACAAGGTTGGAAGGGACAAATAAGGGAGATGAACAGGAAGACTTACAATGGTTTTTAATGCTTTAGGTACCTTTGGTTTTCATGTTTTGGATTTCAATTATGCATGATTTGTGGAAAAAAAGTGGATAGAAAACTTTATGTCTAGCCTGTCTAGGGCTAACAAAAACCTGTATAAGCGCTGTCTTTTCTGCAGATGCCATGATGGTTAACAACTTTATTCTTCTTGTGATGTCCATTTATATGAAAAACATCATAAATGTTTTTAAATCCTGACATACTAAAATAAATTTTTCAGTGATAATATCTGGAAAATAGTTGGTTAGGATGTAGAATATACTGTATTTTGTGAAAATATCTGAATATTTTTTATGATAATCTAACTTTTTTTTTAAGTTTGTGAGCTTTTCCAGCCAAAAAAGTATTCTATATGCAATGCTTAATAAACAACTTGTTCTCTGAGTAAATATGTGATGGCATATAAGTAACTTGACTCTGCTAGTAATTGCAAAGATAACATCAGTAAAAGACATCAAAAGTTATTTTGGTGCGACAGGAGTTTTAAAACTATATTAATTGATACCCACAATACCAATTAATAATGTTTTTAGTATTATTATTTTTTAAATTAATCTATTTTTGAACAAATAAACTTGCATTTAAGAATAGCTATTCAGGGCTGTAAAAAAAATCAGGGATAAAATATTCTAGGTATTAGATATGAATTAAAATATCTAAGCAATATAAAATGAAGGATTCGCTAAATAGGAAAAGTAAAATACCCCAATAAAATTTTCATCTATTTATGACTAATAGATTTTAGTTTAAAGCAACAACAACAACAACAAAAACAATCTCTATAATTTTGAGCTAATGCCTCATCTTTTTCAGATCAGTAGTGGTTAAACCAATAGTTAATGATGTTCATCATGTAATTTGAGTGTCGAGTTTGTTTATGCTAGACCAACTTTATCTATACTCCAAACAAATTATCTCTTATAATCACCAGCCTGAAGATAAATCTGTAAATGTTTTTCTGATGATAGTGCTGTGGTTGGCAGGTGTTAAAAGTGCCTCCCAGGGACAAAGATTGAAGATGGGCTTGTTCCCATGAATCCTTTAGGCGATGGTGTTTAGCTTTCTATTCTGTCATCTGCGAAGAAACCTTGCATGGTGCCCTGCTAATGAAATCTAATGGGCAGAGGTCACATATCTTTATGAAAAAGAACTAAAGCTACTGAGTGATGAATGGACTCTGTGGGTTGTAGCACATTTATATATTGTTGCAGATTGCTATTTTTGCAGAAGAACTCTTTCTAAGCATGTGGATATTTGATTATTAGGCTATCATATGCATATCCACTTAAAAAGTTTCCCCTCTAACAGCTGCATTTATGTACGTATATGGGGAAAAAAGCAAGGTGCCAAATGGAGAATAGGGATACAAGCTCCACACATCTTGAATGTGTGTGATGATAACCAATACACATATGAAATGGGTAGGATTTGCATTGTGACGTTCTCTCTGCCATCCTGTTGGTTTTGACCCTCCCCTGCAGATTCTGTTGCCTATGGATTTAGTTGGAATGTATATCCAATCTGAGCAAATAGGACTATCTCCCGAGAAAGCAGTCAGCTTCATCGGCTAGAGTGCACCAAGTAGAGGCACCTGCTTTCTACTAGCTTTCCCGCAGATGATCCAAAGGAAAAAAAAGACAAAGTTCTCATTCAAAATAATGAGAGAGATATGCTTAAATATGTCAAAGACTAGCAGAATAGCCTATCTTTGTCCCCTTGACATTGTATCTCCCTTTAGGAAATTCAAATCTGATCATATATGGGGATTCTCAGTCATCCAGGTCATGGTTGTCCCAAAGGTGCTTATTTCAAAAGGCAACTGGACTTTCGCTTCTCATCCAAGAAGCTTCTTCAGCTCAGACTGGATCCTTCCAGTTAATCTTTCCATTCCCCACCATCCAGTCAGAGCTGAAGAAGCTTCTTGGATGAGAAGCAAAATGTCTTCAAAGAAAAACCAGGAAAGTCCAGTTGCCTCTTGAAAAAGCACCTTTGGGTTCAAATCTGACAGAAAGAGCTAGTTGCAGAGATTTGTGGAGAGCAGGAGGGGGAACCTGATAATGGATTTCACTCTTTGAAATTGGAATTCTCCATCCAAACCTGGAGTAGAAACCTATCTTGGATACTGTCTCAGAAGTTATATGAATATAACAATATATATTCAAGATACACAGAGAACTATCTTTATTCTTTTGCTGAAACAATTTGCCCATCAGCACAACTGTGTAAATGCAAATTTGCTGAATGACAAGATGTGCTGGAATTTAATTGCATCCATGCTAAAATGTATTAATATATTTGATTATATGCATGAGAAGGGCATTAGTAGCGTCTTTAAATTGTTTTCCAAATATGCTAACTTTTATCATTTTGCAATACTCAGTTGTTTGCTGAGCCACGATTCAAGACTTTTAAAAAATCTTTAATCTGTGAGAAGGAACTTAATGCATCAGATACTGCTGAACATTACTGAGTCTTTTTTTTAAAAGTTGTTATCAGTTCATTTGCTGTAGTAGTACTGCTGTGCTAAGAGACAGTTCAATAAATCAACTCAAGCTTGATGGATTCGATAGTCTATTGCAATGAGTGCACGGAACACGCAAAGAATCTCTTAGCTTTCCCTCTTTGAGAAAAGGGTATGCAAAGAGCCTGGATGGATGAATGGTTGATTAATTTTCCTAGACATTTTCTTGACAGCAAGAAATGTGTTTCTTTATTACCATGTTTGCATGACAGTGTTACTGCATGGGTGATGGTACAAATTACTGAATATAAATTTACACTTGGGACGGTCTTACTAATAGACAGCTCCTGGACAGTAACTATGCTGGTCATTTTTCTGCACAGTTTAGTACTTTATCACTTGCAGCCTGACCAGGGTACTTTGGTCAAATAGCACATTTCTCTTGGTGTCTTATGTGTAAAAACAGATTGTGGAAAGGCATACTATGGATATGTTTGAGCAGCTTTTCAAGAAAATGGCTTTAAGTGTAAAACAACAAAGTTTTGTACAAGTTCCATACTTAAAGTGCTTTTGTACTTTAGATTCCAAAATAAACAAGACAGTAGATAATAAAATGTCATTAGGGAAAACTGTACTTTTGCTTGTTCATAAATTATCTACGATTTAGATGAGCATTGAATTGATTTCTGGCCTCACATTACTTAAAATAGTTAAAAAGGAGCAGTGAAGAATTTTCCAGTCAGAAGACAGTAAAGTTAAAAAGGGAAATGTGACGTAAAATGATGAATATTGTGTCAAAAAACCCTTAATATGCATATGGTTCGAGTTGGTACAATTGACCAGGAAAGAATTCTAAGCCTAGTAGTGACTAGCTTGATGAAAACAAACTTCTGCTGTTAAGAAACAGTCCTATAATGGATAATTTTTTAAAATAGAAGTATTTATGTATTCACTTAATTTATTTGAAAATTTTATATGATTTCTCATGAATGTACTACTGAAATTCTCATTGTGTATATCTATTTGTCTGTTTGTACCCCAAAGTTGCAACAATTTTTGAATCGAGGTACTTAAACTCTGCTAAAATAAATAATGTGTAAAAAAATCTGGGATCCGTTAATCCTGTGCAATTGAAATTTCTATGATGACCAGTTTTAACTGCAAAACTATGGCCACTGCACCATCTCTACGACCACATGATCACGATCTCCAATGGTCCCTACAGACTCCCCACAAGTCAAGCCAATAGGGAAGCTGATAGAAAGTTGGAAGTTCTTTCTTCCCACTACTTTTTCTGTTTGCTTATCCTTGGTCGTTCTGTATATCTTTTTAGGTAAATAAATATTGATATTATTGAACTTCATTTGCCACTACAATCATGTATTTATTTATTATATATACTCTCCATAGATGATCTTGGGACTTTCTAGCATTGGATAAAATTAGTCATCCTAAAAGATCATTCTGGTCACATCAGGCTGCATTACCTTTCTCTCAAAGCATGAACCAATTGGTCACAGGGTTGACCACAGAGATCACAGAGAGGTCTTCGGACAGCACTGACTCTTCGACTTTCAAACAGAGATGAACACTGCCCCCTAGAGTTGGGAATAACTAGCCCATATGTGCAAAGGGAACTTTTATCTTTACCTTATGGAGAAACTAGACTAGGTAACATCATCAGTGTTGATGAGCACTGATGATGTTACCTAGTTTGAGTAATGAAATATCTGTAAGAAAACAGCTAAGCTCAGAGAGAACCAAGGATCTTTCAGGTTAAAAATACCTTGAAAGAAGAAAATGATTTAAGATTTTTGTATTGTTACCAAGAAAACTGTGTGAATATATCCATGTAATCATCAGGAATCAAACTTAAATTGTGGGTATTTTTGTCTTTACCGTACTGTTAACCAATTACTTTGCCTTAACTGGTTGCAAAAAAAGAAAAAAGAAAAAAGACCCTGGTTTCAACAACTGTAGGAAACTAGATAAAATAGGCATCCAATGAGAATGCAGATAATATACCTTTCTAGAAAGAAAACTATAATAAGAAGACTGGAGTCTGGGAGGATCAGTATCAGCTCCCTTTTGTTTTCACAACAAAGCAAGTCAGTATTATTATTATTACCTGAAAACTTTTATCAAAAAGTCATCCATATCGGGGTTCAGGAGGGGGGTTTGGAGTAATTAGCACACATTTTTCAACAAACAGCACACAGGCTGTTGGCACGGCATGTGTGCGAAAACATTGTTGTTTACTCTATTATATTGCAATTTAAAGATGTCATGAAGTTTGCCCATGAGTTCATAAAACAGAAAAGAGCAAACTGAAGCATTGTCCATGAAGAAGCTGTTCACCTTTCTGCTACTGAGCAGAGTTGAGTTTATTCCAGCTTGAAGATCATTGGGGTTCATGACATAATTGTCAATATGGGGGAAATGCAGAGTAATGAGGAAAGAAATATATTCCTCATTTATACTTTGCGATAGTTGGATATTTTTAGCAAATGAGTTGTCAGCAGAAAGGCTTCATTAGACCCATCAGGATATCTGGCCATGAATAACAAATCCCACACTGTAGTGACAGTTTCTTTGAGCCAAAATGATGGAGCGCCTCTGACAAAAGCCATATTGTGCTCCCCATGCAAGAAGAACAAAAAAGACATCTTATTTTTAATTTGGGCAGGTTAATATTGACACAGTTAGTTTCTCCAGAGAGTCTGATGTATGAACAATGAACATTTACACAGGGCTCACTTGAGTAATCAACTGTCATATGCCATCAATCAGAAAGTATTCTAACTATTGAGAAGGACAAAAACAAAATAAATTTCATTTTAGTCCTGTGCTTAAAATGGTGTTATTTTTAATTATGCAGGTTTACCACAGATTTCTCTCACAAAAAATGACAATATATTTGACTGTATATTTTCTTCCTGCACCTCTATATCTCTGTGTTGTACTTGAATTGCAAGTTAGTAGGATTTTTTTCCTGTCCTTTAAGTATTTTAAACATACGAAGGTTTTTACAGGATAAAATAACAAAAAAATGCAAATTACCATATTGCTTCTGAGCATAATTTAAGGGACTTATTCTTATGAAAATAATGGCAGCCCAAGGTATCGCACACAAAAGAATGGAAATAGCCAGTATTTTTTTTAAAGTAGGATTAGTTCCATATTTTTTGTCTAAAGAGCTTAGGAGTGGCAAAGCAAATTGAAATTATTTATGATTCAAGGAATTTAAGTAGATTTCGCTCTTAAACTATCTAGAAATAAAATGTGACTGTAACTTATTACATATTTGGGTTTCAGTATGTGGGTGAATGATTTAAAATTTAATCTAGAGTTATTGAAACTCAGTTTTAAGACATTATCTAATTGAAATTTGACTTCTAAATTTGAAAGAAGTTAAATTAAAATATGGAATTTATTGGAAATATGAAGCATGAAATGTCAATGGTTATATTTAGCATACTATATCTACTAGTCAAAACAGTATATTGAACAACCGTCAACACTAAGAGCTCTGCATATTAGATTGTTTGAATATATGTATGTTTTTATTTATTGGCTTATCCCTGCCTCAACTCTTGGGGGTATACAGTTAATGTAGCAGTCCTTGACTTACGACTACAATTGAACCCAAAATTTATGTTGCTAAGACATTTGTTAAGTGGGTTTTACCCCATTTTATGACCTTTCTTGTCACAGTTGCTATGAGAATCATTGCAGCTGTTAAGTTAGTAACAATTATTATTAACAAATATTAACAGTAATTTTTATTATATATTAATCCATTACATGTATTATTTATGATGAAATATGTTTGACAGCATTTCTTATTTATTGTAAGCCCAATAAACCCAAAACAGATTTTAATAATGGCTATAGGATTAAAATAAAAACTGAGGATTTCCATAAAGAGAAACAGATTTTTTAAAAAAGAAACTCTTCCATAGTTCAATGTGCTCGAATAAATGACCTGGGAGAATAGTTTGAGAGGGCAGTGCAGAAGAGGGATTGTCAGAATAATGCAACTGAGTTCATGTTTACCTCAGATTATTAATGTTTGAAAGCTCTGGCTCGATCATCATCATATCATACTCCAAATTAATATTTTGCATGGCCCAAGATGCTTTTATTTTTGCTGAAAATTGCATCCTAAGAAAAACTTGAGAGACCTATCATTAATCCAGGTTTTCAAATGACTTAAAATATCACTTTGTATGTATGGACATGACAGTGTCAGTTGTTAATTCAATTACTTTCTTCAATAAATAGTTGATTTGTCATATTACAGGATTATCTGTTTCACAGAAATATCAATGAAGACCTGAAAGCATTTGTAGATAAATATGGTTTTGATGTCCTTGTCATTTCGGCCAGCTACTTATCAGAAGGACAAGAAAAAAAGCAAATAGCAGTTTATTCAGAAAATATGGAGCTAGGAAATCAGGTATGTATTCTGGAAAGAGAACGAAATAATATAAAAACTGGCATTGTCATAGAGGATGCAATATTACATCACATTTTGCCATTATTTTTTAATAATACAGGATGTTAAATTCTTAAAAAATATTGCAAGAATAGAACAGAAGCTTCTACAATGATCTGAGAACAATAAAACATCATTATATGGTTATTTGATAGGAAAATTAGAGAAGAAAAGAAATTCTAAATTTTTAAAACTGAACTCTCTTTTAATAGTTTTATGTCATTATTTTCATTTAACACCTAAATCATGAATGTGCATGGATTTCTCAGTATAGTTTTTAAATTTGCATATTTAAATAGAATATTCATTAATACTATATATTAAAAATAACCCAGTTTCTGTATATTTTGCTTTGATTATTTAAATCAAAGCATATTTGTATTTATTGTTTTGGTTGAAGAAAAGATATGCTTCTTCTCCATGTCCTAGAATGCCCCCTACTCTAGTGTTCTTTACAGTATATTATACTATTTACTGTGCCTTATTTGCTAATTTTGTTATATTTAAATTTAAAATATATTTTCTTACAGTTATATTTAATCTTAAAGTCTATCTTGTGATAAAGTTATAGAAATAATTTTCTAAATTCAGGTGGAAAAGGTTATTTTTGTTTGTATGTATGAATGTTATATAAGTATTATGTAAGAATATAATAGAACAACAGAGTTGGAAGAGACTCTTTGGAGGTCTTCCAGTCCAATCTCCTGCTCAGAAAACTCTATACCAATGATGGCTAACCTTTTCCGGACTGACTGTCCAAAGTGCACGTGTGCATGCACCCACAAAATACAATGCATGTGTGACTCCCCCACATGCGCCCCAGCCCCACATGCACCCCGCCTCCCCGCTATGCACGATCAAGACCCAAAGACCAGCTGGGTGGTGGGAGATGCATGCGCATGCGTAGCAGAGCTGACATGGGGTGATGGCTTGCATTTGACTCTGTGTGCTACCTCTGGCACATGTTCCATAGGTTTGCCATCACGGTTCTATACCATTTCAGAAAAATGGTTGTCCAGTTTCTTCTTAAAAACTTCCAGTGTTGAAGCATTCACAATTTCTGGAGGCAAGTTGTTCCACTGATTCATTGTTCTAAATATCAAGAAATTTCTCTTTATTTCTAGGTTGTTTCTCCTCTTGATTAGTTTCCATCTATTGCTTCCTGTCCTGCCTTCAGGTGCTTTGGAGAGTAGCTTGAATCCCTCTTCTTTGTGGCAATCCCTGAGATATTGGAACACTGCTATCATGTCACCTAGTCCTTCTTTTAATTAAACTACACATACCAAATTCCAACAACCGTTCTTCATATGTTTTAGTCTCCAGTCCCCTAATTATCTTTGTTCTTCTTCTTTGCACTCTTTCTTTTACATTGTGGCAACCAAAACCGGATGCAGTATTCCAAGGGTAGTTTTACCAAGGAATTATAAAGTGGTACTCATACTTCACTTGATCTTGATTCTATCCCTCTGTTAATACAGTCTAGAACTTTGTTGGCTTTCTGACAGCTGCTGGCTTATATTCAAGTGATTTGTCCACTAGCACTCCAATATTCCTTTCACAGTTACTACTATTGAGCCTATTGAGCCTATTGAGCCTAATATCCCCTACATTATACCTGTGCATTTGTTTTTTACCTAAATATAAACCTTACTTTTCATTTTGTTAGATAGTACCCTATGTTCAAGTTTGTCATGATTCTTCTGTATCTTAAGCCTATCTTCTGGAGTGTTGGCTCTTCCTGCCAGCTTGATGTCATCTGCAAATATGAATTCCCCATCTATCCCCTCATCCAAAACATTGCTGAAGATGTTGAAGAGCACTGGGCCTAAAACAGAGCCTTGGGATACCCCATTGTGAACTTCCCGCCATGTAGATGCAGTTCCGTTGAGTACTACACTTTGAGTGCAATTGGTCAGCCACTTACGAATCCATCTGGTGTTGATGCTGTCTAACATATTTTTCTATCTTATCAAGTAGTAAGTTGTGATGTACTTTATCAAATGCCTTACTGAAGTCCAAGTAAATTATATCCACATCATTCTTCTGATCCACTAATTTTGTCACTTTGACAAAGAATGCAATGATCTGTTTTTGACAAATCCATGTTGCCTTTTGGTTATGACTTTACCTCTAGGTGTTCTCTGATTTATTGCTTGATTATCTTTTCCAGAATCTTCCCTGGTTTTGTGCCCCCTTTTTTGAAGATGGTAACTACATCAACTCTTTTCTGGTCCTCTGGCAGTTCCCTGATACTCCAAGATCTTTGAAAGATATAGTTCAGTGATTCTGAGATCACATTTGCCAGTTCCTTTAGAATCTTGGGATGTAATCCATCTGGTCCTGGTGATTTGAACTTGTCTAGGATGGACAGATTCTTACTTACCATTCCCTCCCCCCCTTGTTTTAACTTGTGTTCCTAATCTGTACTGTTTTTGATAGGTTGGACTGATTTTTCCTTTTGTGTAAAGACATTTGTCAGGCAGTTCTTTATGCACCCGTACTGGTTTCTTTTGAAAGCTGTTATTTTTCTTCTTCATTGGTATTGTACTAGACTGTGCTTTTATAATCTTACTTTTCAAAGTTTCCCAAGCTTCTTGGGTTGTTTTCTCCTTGACGATTCTCATCCATGGATTCCTTCCCAAGCTCTCTCTAAGTCTATTGAAATTAGTCCTTTTAAAGAGTCTACTTCGATTTTGTTCTTATGTTAATATAATGTTAATATGAATAAACTTGTTAATATGAATTAATGTGACACTGTATCATAGAAAGAATCTATCTGGTGGTGATGAATGGTGGTAATGGTATATCCAAATTGTCCATCAGACAATTTGGATATACTCCTATATGTGAGAGTGGAGGAGTGGAATTGTCCTGCTGACTTTATCTTTGAAATTGTCCATTATTTTATGCTCTATAGCAGGGGTGTCAAGCCTGATCACATCTCAGGCCATGTCATGACGTATCACAATGTTTTTTGCCTTTGCGGAGCCAGGGTGGGTGGGCCTGTGCAGGCCGTATCCAACCCACGGGTTGCCTGCTCTATAGGTAGTTCTCACTCATTGACCACTAAGCAACACAATTGTAAAGTGAAAAGTCATGTTAAGAGTAATCTCATATGACCTTGACTTGCAACTTCCTGCCAGCTTCCCCATAAACTTTGTTTGTTAGAAGTCAGCTCTTAAGGTTTCAAAGGATGATCATGTGACTGTCAGATGCTACAACTGTTGTAGGAACTTACTGGTTGCCAAGCACCCGAATCATAACCATGTGACTATGAGAAAGTTACAATAATTGCACCTTTGAGTACCAGTCATAAATCTCCTTTTTCTGCACAATTTCTGTAACTTTGAATGGCCATTGAATGAGTAGTCGGTAAGTGAGGACTACAGTGCTTATATACTTTTTTTGGCAATTCACTTTGAAATTAAAAAAATATATACAAAAATCTATTCCTCTTCTGAAGAATAAATTAACGTACTTCAAATATTATTATTAACCACTGCTGTGGTCAAATGTTTATTCCCACTAGGGAAAGAATATGATTAGCCTGTCTAAAATTGGCCATGCAATTAGGAATCCTGGGACTCATAATTCCAGCACATCTGACTTGTATATTTATAGGGTATTATTATTATTATTATTATTAGATAAATATTTTAATAGCATAATTAAGTCATGTAGGAATGATGGAAATGTCACTAATGTTTGCATTATGAACTCTTTATCAGAGTACATATTTCATGGTCTATTAATTAGAGGACTAATTAGTAATTAAATAAACCCAATGTTGAAATTAATTTTTTTCTTAAGCATTTCATTGGCTTTTGCTTTAGAATGATATTGAAATGCTCTAGCAGTCTATGCCTCAAGTCCCACATAAGTTTATTAGGCAGCGATTAGCAATAACTGAACTGAGCCCCCATCAAACCATAGATATATATTAGTGCAATGCTTCCTTCCCCAGTATTTGCCCCCATTCTAATATGGTAAGATTCTGGTGAATTCTGCGAAAGGTGGATGGCTATTATTATATCTAGTTCTTCTAAATAAGACTGAGAATACTGCATAACAATATTTTCAGTTCTTCTAAGGAGAGAGGAATATTAGGGACCAAGATCAGTAATATTAGACTCTCTGATACCCATATGCTAAAGTTTTATTTCCCTTAGGTTCCTGATGCTTAAGCAGAATACACTTGCTCAAGAGTATATTAGAACATGAAAAATATTACAAAGTAAAAAGAAGTAGAATTACTAAATCAGTATTAATTTTTACTAAACTTACTTTCATTATGTACAGTTGCTCAAACAAAACACTGGTGTTTTTTTTTCTTTAATAGATTTGCTGCGAATTAGAAGAGTGTCAGAATCCATGCCTGGAACTGGATCCTATGGAATATGGATGTGACCAACTTCTTATTTACCAGCAAGAGAATTACGTAGCAAATGGTGATGAAATTTTTTTGCTAATGAAAGATGTTATCAGCAGAAGACATCCCGAAATGGCACCAAATAGTAGAACATCTTCCACTGAAGCTGTGGCTGGAAGTGCTCCACTTTCTCAAGGTTCTTCTGGTATTATGGAACTATATGGTTCAGACATTGAACCACAACCAAATGTTGTGAACTTTATAGAAAACCCTCAAGATCATAATGGATCAGTGCAAGCCCATGCGGATGTTAACATAGATCTTGTGAGTCCTGACAGTGGTCTTGCTACTATTAGAAGCAGCAGATCATCTAAGGAGAGCTCCGTTTTTCTTAGTGATGATAGTCCAGTAGCAGAAGGGGGTGCATCTCATCACAGTTTTCTTTCTGGATTTGACTCTTATAGTCCCATTCCTGAAGGAGCAGTTGCTGAAGAAGAAAAGCCTCCATCTAGAAATAACAGTGACAATTATGATCTTTTCAATTTTGACTTAGCACCTATGCCATCAGTTGAGACATTGTCTTCACATTTGGCGGGCTGTTCTGTGGATGATTTCTCCCATGACAGTGGTTCATCAGAAGAACAGTTGTCAGCTAGTTCAAAAGCAGATGACAAGACAAATCTATCGGAATGTGATATTGCAAGTTATTCAATAGACTTTCGAAGAAGAAATGAGGAGGATGATATAGTAACATTGAATGAATCTGGCCACCAAGAAGAAAATCATAGAAGTTTCTCTGATAATAAATCAAATTTGGTTGACTTGGAAAATGAATTTTCCTCTTGTACAGAAATCTTGAAAAATGGTGAAAGAAGAACTCCACCAACCCCAATGAATAGCCTTGTAGAAACATCACCTTTAGATAGTGGGCCACCTTTATTTTATCCACAAGATATAATTGAAAGAATTAATGAAATTGATCACGTTAAAAATCCTCATTCTCACATTAGATATGGGAGCTGGTGGGATGGTTTTGAATTAGATTCCAAAAATGTTGATACATGGAATTCAACTGAGCCAGAATCTGTATTTCAGAGTCCTGATTCATGGAAAGATTATAAAGTAAATATGTTACTGAGACAGCAAACTGATAGAAGAGCATCAGATTCAGCATGTATACAAAAGCAACCAAAACATATGGAATTTTCTAGAACAGATACTTGGAAAAAACCATTTAGCCCTGCCCAAAATACTTTGGAGTATCAACAGAAAGATGATAAACAGCAAATAGAAGAATTTGCTAATGTGTGGAACTCCAGTCAACCAGCTTGTGGAGAGTGGAATAATAGTGGACATATAAAGACAAACTTGCCTAATGTTTGGGCAGAGTTTGATCATGATATCTCAAAATCCACAGAACATCCATGGAATGTTCCTCAAGTGGAATTTGATCACTTTTCGCAAAATTTTGATAAATATTCTACGTCTAAATCTTTGCTGGAATTCTCTGTAGATAATTTAAGTGAAAATCCAAAAAATCAAATTGATTTAAATTTTCAAAACAACAGGCAAGATAGCTCATTAGAAAATCACACAGCATATAAAAATGCAAAATCTAGTTTTGGCATAATGCAGAAAGATGTTAAAGAAAATCATAGTAACACTAAGTCTGACAATACCTCTGTATGGGATCCCTGTGATTCAAACATCAGGAAAGATATGCTTGGAAACCTTGGCTCTTGGGAAGATCCCTTCCTGTCATACAAAGATCCAGAATTTTTTACATCAAATACAGGTGAAGATCTGATTGTTTCTCCACCAGATACAAACTATTCAACATCTGATTCATATGTGTCACCCACAGGTGTTGCAGATGAAAAAGAAAGTGAAGACAAATATTCTGAGGGAAAGCCAATCTTTGATCAAATAAGAAACTCAAATTCAGATGAAACTGGAACAGAAATATATGATTTATCAGATAATAAATCATTGTCACAAACATTTCCTGTATGTTCATCTGATTACAGCGAAGCTTGGAAACCAACCCTTAATAATGAAAAAAAAGTAGAAGTTGAACCTTCGGACCTTATTATAAAAAATGCTGTTGTATATGATTCAGAACAAAAAGTTGCAGAACTTTTTTCAGGTGACTATGATGTTGATGACAGTAGTCCTTCTGAAAATAGTGGAATGATGTTGATCCCTGCACAAAAAGATAATAATTCGCCTCTAAGTAGTATCGTGTGCACAACAGAAGAAAATGATGAAAGGAATAATGAAATCATTTTTGAAGACATAGGATCTCCTTGTTTTGAATCAAATGGTACAGAAAATGACATTTTAGTTAATTATCAACTTAGACAAAACAATCAATCAGATCAAGAAAGTAAACTTCTGAATAAGCAATTTGACCAAAAGGTTGAGCATCTTCAGCACGATCAAAAAGTTGCATTGGAGGATAACAGCTTAACTTATTCTTCAACACTAGAAGTCATTGAAAATAAAACTATTGTAGGGTCATTCCCTCTTAATGATATTAGAAATGAAACAATGCAAAATGACATGCCATTGTCACTTTTACTACCTCTTTCATATGTTAATAGTTCAGAAGAAAGCAGAACAATTTCTGATTATCCCAGTTCGCCAGAAAAAACAATAACTAGTGGAAGTCTGGAAGAAGTAGCAGCAGAACCACCAGAAGTAAATATACCATTTTCCAATTGGACTCATCTTATCACAGAGAAAAAGAATGACATAACCCAAGACAGTAATGCAAAACATGTCATTACGTCTCCCAAGGAAGATAATGATAATTTGGATCATTTTAACATGATTGAATATCCAAACTACCATTCAGGAGGAGTGTCTACACTAGTTTCTAAACCTTTTGATAAAGATCTATTTGAACAAAATATTCCTGACATGGAAAGTCCCTCTTCAATTTCTCCCAGAGAAGAATGCAATCAAAGGAACCATTTTCCAATGATGGTTGAAAATGAAAACATGATTAATAGGTCAGAAATGAATGCTTCAGAGTCAGAACAATCAAATCTTTTTTTTGCTGAAGAACAACCATCAACAGGGGAAGAGTCAACCTCTAACTTGAACACTGATAAATTTGAATTGGAGAGTTGTGGAGACATTTCAGAAACGTTGGACATTGAAGACACAACTTCAAATGATGAAAGTCAAGGAATTTCACAGAATCTGTACACAGAAGATATTGAACCCCTGGATACAACAGATAAGCCACAACCAAGTACTTTATTACCGTATAAAACTGATTCTTCTGAATTAAGTGAAACTCCTGAAAGTGTGGAGAGTGAAAATGAGTTCACTCATGAAAAATGTATTGATATTATACTGCATCATGAATTGTCCCAAATCCTTGATGCTTGGAATACATCAGTGAGTGAAGAAATGCAGTTTGCTGGATTAAGCCCCATGAAGAATGAAATGTCAGAAGGATCAAGTAACTCCCCTGCAAATACATCCCTCAAAATTACTGGTGAGGAAGATAATAGCAGTGGTGGGTCCATTAATAATGATATATACTCAGGTCCAACCAGCCCAGATATAAGTGATTCTTTAACTAATATACATACCAGGCAGAATTTTCAAGGAAGCAATACTCAGAATGAAGGTATATGGGACGTTACAAATGATATCAAAATAGATGAATCTGGAAAGGAATTCCTTGAAAATAAAAGCCAAGAAGATTCCGAAACAAACACTGATCACAAAGTACCTAAAAATTTAGTTCTTTGGAATGCTCATGTGGATGATGATGATACATCTTCGTTATCAAGTCCTGGGACAGATGAAGTTTCAGAATGTTCAAATATACATCAGGGAGGAATAGTGTCA